>NC_046219.1:9040380-9343410 GCF_011004875.1 Balearica regulorum gibbericeps | reverse complement strand
CTGCTCCGATGCTGGGATAATGGGGCCAGTAGCCTGGAATTAGAGGGTAGGGAGGCCAAGCAGCTGGGATCCCTGTCTAGGGAAGGGGGCATTGCAAAGGCAATTGGGAAGAAGGCACAAGCCCTCAGCCTCTGGAGGCAACTCCTGTCAAGCATGAGGGAAAGGTATCCCTCCTTCAGTGAAGATGATGTATGTCGGCCAAGCAAGTGGACCACCACAGAGGGAGGTATCTAGTACCTGAGGGAATTAGCTGTGCAGGAGATGGTTTATTATGACCCGGACAACGCACAGTTACCCACAGACCCTGACAAAGTCATAGAATCATAGAATCATGGTTTGGGTTGGAAGGGACCTTAAAGATCATTTAGTTCCAACCCCGCTGCCATGAGCAGGGACACCCTCCACTAGACCATGTTGCCCAAAGCCTCATCTAACCTGGCCTTGAACACTTCCAGGGAGGGGGCCTCCACAACCTCTCTGGGCAACCTGTTCCAGTGCCTCACCTCCCTCACAGTAAAGAATTTCTTTCTAACATCTAACCTAAATCCACCCTCCTTCAGCTTAAACCCATTACCCCATGTCCTGTCACTACACTCCCTGATAAACAGTTCCTCACCATCTTTCCTGTAGGCCCCCTTCAGGTACTGGAAGGCTGCAATTAGGTCTCCCCAGAGCCTTCTCTTCTCCAGGCTGAACAACCCCAACTCTCTCAGCCTGTCCTCATAGGAGAGGTGCTCCAGCCCTCTGATCAGCTTTGTGGCCCTCCTCTGGACTCTCTCCAAGAGCTCCATGTCTCTCCTGTACTGGGGCCCCCAGAGCTGGATGCAGTACTCCAGGTGGGGTCTCACAAGAGCAGAGTAGAGGGGCAGGATCACCTCCCTCGACCTGTTGGTCACACTTCTTGTGATGCAGCCCAGGACACGGTTGGCTTTCTGGGCTGCAAGTGCACACTGCTGGCTCACGTTGAGCTTCTCATCAATCAATACCCCCAAGTCCTTCTCCTCGGGGCTGCTCTCAATCCATTCCTCGCCCAGCCTATAGTCGTGCTTGGGATTGCGCCGACCCACGTGCAGGACCTTGCACTTGGCCTTGTTGAACTTCATGTAGTTCGCACGGGCCCACCTCTCCAGCCTGTCAAGGTCCCTCTGGATGGCATCCCTTCCCTCCAGCGTGTCGACCACACCACACATCTTGGTGTCGTCAGCAAACTTGCTGAGGGTGCACTCGATCCCACTGTCCATGTTGCCGACAAAGATGTTGAACAGTGCCGGTCCCAGTACCGACCCCTGAGGGACACCACTCGTCACTGTTCTCCACTTGGACATTGAGCCGTTGACCACAACTCTTTGAGTGCGACCATCCAGCCAATCCCTTATCCACCGAGTGGTCCATCCATCGAATCCATGTCTCTCCAATTTAGAGACAAGGATGTCATGCGGGACAGTGTCACATGCCTTGCACAAGTCCAGGGAGATGACATCAGCTGCCCTTCCCTTATCCACCAGTGCTGTAACCCCATCATAGAAGGCCACCAAGTTTGTCAGGCACGATTTGCCCTTAGGGAAGCCATGGTGGCTGTCACCAATCACCTCCTTATTTTCCATGTGCCTGAGCATAGTCTCCAGGAGGATCTGCTCCATGATCTTGCCAGGCACGGAGGTGAGACTGACCAGCCTGTAGTTCCCTGGGTCTTCCTTTTTACCCTTCTTAAAAATGGGGGTTATGTTTCCCTTTTTCCAGTCAGTGGGAACTTCGCTGAACTGCCAGGACTTCTCAAATATGATGGAGAGTGGCCTGGCCACTTCATCTGCCAGTTCCCTCAGGACCCGCAGATACAACTCATCAGGTCCCATGGACTTGTGCGCTTTCAGGTTCCTTAGATATTCTTGAACCTGATCTTCTCCTACAGTGGGCGGTTCTGCATTCTCCCAGTCCCTGCCTTTGCCTTCTGCGACCTGGGCAGTGTGGCTCAAGCACTTGCCAGTGAAGACTGAGGCAAAGAAGTCGTTGAGTACCTCAGCCTTCTCCATATCCTGGGTAATCAGGTTGCCTGTTTCATTCTGGAGGGGACCCACATTTTCCCTCATCCTCCTTTTATCACTAACATGCCTATAGAAGCTTTTCTTGTTGTCCTTGACATCCCTGGCCAGACTAATTTCTATCAATCAGGGCTTTGGCTTTCCTAACCTGATCCCTGGCTGCTCGGACAGTTTCTCTGTATTCCTCCCAGGCTACCTGCCCTTGCTTCCACTCTCTGTAGACTTTCTTTTTTTTGTTTGACTTTGCTCAGAGATAGTTTATTATGACCCAGACAATGTGCAGTTACCCTGATTAATATCCATAACCTGATATATCAACTGGAGAGTCAGGGAGTGATCAGCAGAACCCACTCACCCTTTAACAGTCCCTTATGGCCAGTGCAGAAGTCCAATGGAGAGTGGAGGCTGACGGTAGACTATCGTGGCCTGAATGAAGTCACGCCGCCCATGAGTGCTGCCATGCCAGACATGCTGGAACTTCAATATGAACTGGAGTCAAAGGCAGCCAAGTGGTATGCCACAACTGATATAGCTAATGCATTTTTCTCAATCCCTTTGGCGGCAGAGTGCAGGCCACAGTTTGCCTTCACTTGGAGGGGCGTCCAGTACACCTGGAACTGACTGCCCCAGGGGTGGAAACACAGCCCCACCATTTGCCATGGACTGATCCAGGCTGCATTAGAACAGGGTGAAGCCCCGGAGCACCTGCAATACATTGATGACATCATCGTATGGGGCAACTCAGCAGAGGAAGTCTCTGAGAAAGGGAATCCTGCTGAAAGCTGATTTTCCCATAAACCAAAGTAAGGTCAAGGGACCTGCACAGGAGATCCAGTTTTTAGGAATACAGTGGCAATATGGGCATCATCAGATCCCAATGGATGTAATCAACAATATAGCAGCCATGTCTCCACCGACCAACAAAAAAGAAACACAGGCTCTCTTGGGTGTTGTGGGTTTCTGGCTGACGTGATTTAGCCCCAGCCGGCAGCTGAGCATGACATGCCACTTGCTCACCCCTCCCCTGGCGGGATGGGGAGGAGAACAGAAAAACAATGGCAAAGCCTCAAGGGTTGGGATAAGGACAGTTTACTGGGACAGCAAGGGAGAGGGAAAACAATCAACAACAGTACTGATAACAGATAGTAACAATGGGTGATGACAGAGAACGATTTACAGATCTGATGCTCAGCCTGTCCGGGCGCCACACGGAGCCTGCCCGACTAGCCCCCTTTTATGGTGAGCATGATGTCACATGGTATGGAATAGCCCCCTGGCCAGCTTGGCTCACCTGTCCTGGCTCCTTGGGAAATTAACTCTGTCCTTGCCAGAACCAGGACACTGGCGAATGCACGTTCCAAATTACAGTCTCATTGTAAGCCCTCTCTATCACGTAACCCGGAAGAAGAACGATTTCAAATGGGGCCCTGAGCAACGACAAGCCTTTGAACAAATTAAACAAGAAATAGTTCATGCCATAGCTCTTGGGCCAGTCCAAGCAGGACCAGATGTAAAGGATGTGCTCTATACTGCAGCCGGGGAGGATGGCCCTACCTGGAGTCTCTGGCAGAAAGCACCAGGGGAGACTCGAGGCCGACCCCTGGGGTTTTGGAGTCAGGGATACAGAGGATCCAAAGCCCGCTAGAGATTTGATACGCTTTGGAAGCGATTGGCACTGAAGCACAGCTCCTCTTGGCACCCCAACTGCCACTGCTGGGCTAGATGTTCAAAGAGAGCGTCCTATCTGCACACCATGCAAGTGATGCTACGTGGAGTGGGTTGCGCTGATCACACAGTGGGCGAGAATAGGAAACCCCAATCGTCCAGGAATTCTGGAAGTGATCACAGACTGGCCAGAAGGCAAAGAATTTGCAGTGTTGCCAGAGGAGGAGGTGACATGTGCTGAAGAAGCCTGCTGTGTAGTAAACTGCCAAAAATGAGAAGCAATATGCCCTCTTCACTGATGGGTCCTGTCGCATTGTGGGAAAACATTGGAGGTGGAAGCCTGCTGTCTGGAGTCCTACACAGCAAGTTGCAGAAGCTGCTGAAGGAGAAGGTGAATCAAGCCAATTTGCAGAGGTGAAAGCCATCCAGCTGGCTCTAGATGTTGCTGAAAGAGAAAAGTGGCCGATGCTCTACCTCTGTATTGACTCATGGATGGTGGCCAATGCCCTGTGGGGGTGGTTACAGCAGTGGAAGCGGAGCAACTGGCAACGCAGAGGCAAACCCATCTGGGCTGCCCCATTGTGGCAAGACATTGCTGCCCGGCTAGGGAAGCTGGTTGTAAAGGTACGTCATGTAGATGCCCATGTACCCAAGAGTTGGGCCACTGAGGAACATCAGAAGAAGCAGCAGGTGGATCAGGCTGCTAAGATTGAAGTGGCTCAGGTGGATTTGGACTGGCAAGATAAGGGTGAATTATTTATAACCCATGGTGGGCCCATGACACCTCAGGCCATCAAGGAAGAGATGCAACATATAGATGGGCTCGTGACCGAAGGGTAGGCCTAACCATGGATATTATCTGCCAGGTCATCCATGAATGTGAAACATGCGCTGCAATCAAGAAAGCCAAGCAGGTAAAGCCTCTCTGCTATGGTGGATGATGGCTGAAATATAAACATGGGGAGGCCTGGCAGATTGACAACATCACACTCCCACAAACCCACTGGGGAGGTGCTATGTACTTACAATGGTGGAAGCAACCACCGGATGGCTGGAAACATACCCTGTGCCCTATGCTGCCACCCAGAACACTATTCTGGGTCTTGAAAAGCAAGTCTTGTGGCGAAATGGCACCCCAGAGAGAATTGAGTCAGACAATGGGACTCGTTTCTGGAACAACCTCATAAACACCTGGGCCAAAGAGCATGGCATTGAATCAGTGCATCACATCCCGTACCATGCACCAGTCTCTGGGAAAATTGAACAATACAATGGATTGCTAAAGACTACCCTGAGAGCAGTGGGTGGTGGGATCAAGTGCACCCTCAGCAAGTTTGCTGACGACACCAAGCTGTGTGGTGTGGTCGACACGCTGGAGGGAAGGGATGCCATCCAGAGGGACCTTGACAGGCTGGAGAGGTGGGCCCGTGCGAACCGCATGAAGTTCAGCAAGGCCAAGTGCAAGGTCCTGCATGTGGGTCGGCACAATCCCAAGCACAACTACAGGCTCGGCGAGGAATGGATTGAGAGCAGCCCTGAGGAGAAGGATTTGGGGGGTATTGATTGATGAGAAGCTCAACATGAGCCGGCAGTGTGCGCTTGCAGCCCAGAAAGCCAACCATGTCCTGGGCTGCATCAAAAAAGGCATGACCAGCAGGTCGAGGGAGGTGATCCTGCCCCTCTACTCCACTCTTGTGAGACCTCACCTGGAGGACTGCGTCCAGCTTTGGGGCCCCTAGAGCTAGAGAGACATGGAGCTGTTGGAGCGAGTCCAGAGGAGGGCCACGAAGCTGATCAGAGGGCTGGAGCACCTCTCCTATGAGGACAGGCTGAGAGAGTTGGGATTGTTCAGCCTGGAGAAAAGAAGGCTCTGGGGAGACCTAATTGCAGCCTTCCAGTACCTGAAGGGGGCCTACAGGAAAGATGGTGAGGAACTGTTTATCAGGGAGTGTAGTGACAGGACAAGGGGTAATGGGTTTAAGCTGAAGGAGGGTGGATTTAGATTAGATGTTAGAAAGAAATTCTTTACTGTGAGGGAGGTGAGGCACTGGAACAGGTTGCCCAGAGAGGTTGTGGATGCCCCCTCCCTGGAAGTGTTTAAGACCAGGTTGGATGAGGCTTTGGGCAATGTGGTCTAGTGGAGGGTGTCCCTACTCATGGCAGGGGGATTGGAACTAGATGATCTTTGAGGTCCCTTCCAACCCAAACTATTCTATGATTCTATTCTATGACACTCAAACCTTTGGAGACACATTTAGCAAAGGCCACCTGGTTAGTTTACATGTAGGGGGTCTGCCAATTGAGCTGGCTCTGTGCAATGAAAACTTCCACGCACTGTAGAAGGAGATAAAGTCCCCATAGTGCACACAAAGAATATGCTGGGGAAGACAGTCTGGGTTAGCCCAGCTTCAGACAAAAGCATACCTATCTGTGGGATTGCTTTTGCTGAAGGAACTGGGTCCACCTTCTGGGTGATGGGGAAGGATGGGTAGTCCTATGTGTACCTTAAGGGGATCTAATTTTATGTGAGAATAGCCAATGAATTACAATGTATGTTGTTAATTGCTAAATAACTCTGTCGTACGTTATCATTGCTACAATTGCTATATGCTGTATAAGTGGTATTACAGTAAGAATCACCCAAATTAATGAAGGATGAATGCTGCAGTGATGGAACTAGAACTGGCCTTAGCTACTGGTGCCCAGCAACTTCCTTGAAATCAAGATCTTCAGCCCACAGAGCACAAGCATGGACCACGCCAGGCACACAGCTGTGAGTTCCAGATGTAACATGTAGCAATCCAACAGTACCCATCATCTCTCCTGCCCTGAGAGACTGTTATGACAGATGGAGCCCAAAGTTATGGACTAAATAAACTCAATGGACACCATAGAGGGATGGCCTATAAACTAAGGGAATGATATCTGTGCATGTGTATATATATCTCTCTCAAATGCAGGGAAAATGGTGGTGATTAATTGGGAAGTGTAGGATCTGGGTATGACATAGATGGTATGGAATAAGGGGTGGATAATGTCCCGGGTTCGGCTAGCATAGAGTTAATTTTCAGAAGAAGCTGGGAGGGAACACAGCCAGGACAGGTGACCCAAACTAGGCAAAGGGGGGTATTCCATACCATGTGACATGCTCAGCATAGAAGGGGGTAGTCAGGGAGGGGCGGCGTGGCTCTGGGAGACATTGTTGGGTGAGAAACTGCATTGTGTATCACCAGTTTTGTGTGTTGTGTTATTAGTACTGTTGTTGTTTGCCTCTCCCTTTGCTGTCCCAGTAAAGTGTCCTTATCCCAACCCACAAGGTTTTGCCTTTGTTTTCCCATTCTCCTCCTCATCCTGTGGAGGGGTGGGGGTGGGGTGCGTGTGGGGGGGGTGGTCAGAAAGCGAGTGGCCGCGTGGTGCTCAGCTCTTGGTTGGCACTAAACCATGACACTGTGTTTTAGAGCAATTAAATATTTAAATTATTTGCGAGGTGACATTGCAAACCTGGATGTGTTCAACAGCTGCGCTGCTTGCTCTCATGTGGTTGATTTCACTTTTTTTCTTGTTCTTTGCAACTGAAGATTTATCAGCATGTTTCTTGTAGCTGATTGAATTGAAACCCCCTTAAAACTAATATAGTAAAGATGGAAATACTCACGGAAGAGAGAGAGTTTTTCATTCCTTGGTTTTTGTACTGTTTTGGGCTTGATTCTTGTCTTCTGAGACCCTCTTACTTTTCCTGTGGAAGACAGGAGAGTTCTTTCACATCTTCAAAGACACAGTTTCTTATTAATCTGAAATATGTATGTATATATGGACAGCAGTGCAATCTTCACAGCTGTAGGCTCTGAAGTTGGAGGCAGTTTAGAAAGTTGCTGAGCTTGGAAGACTTTTTTGACTCTCTCAGGAACTAGTAAACAAGACCTCCCTTTGACCCTTTAAATCTTCCGGTTGTATTTTTGTTGAATAAAGATTCCATTTAAAAGATTCACCTATATAGCAGAGCTGCAATTGTGAAATAAAGGCTTAAATTGATAGAATCAATGTTTCTGTAAATTTTTCAACTCCTATACATCTGAAGAGTTGTAGCTACCTTTGCTTTTCAAGTCCTGAGGACCTATTTGAAAGCAAATTTTTACAAATCTGACCATGTAATTTTCCTTCCCTGCCAGTATCCTTTTAGTATTGGCTACAGAGGTAACATGATCTGGGATTTAAAAGTGATAGATCGTGTTATGCCATTCAATTTCTAACATCTTCTCAAAACCTGACAAAGATTACACAGTTGTGACAAGCCCAAAATCAAAATGTCAAGTTAACTTGAGTCTTGGGCATGCTTAAAATACCTTACATCTGGTATGGTGATGATGCACTACCTTGAGTTGTTTCCCTGACAGTCTAGATAAGTGCTTTTCAACCTGTTCAGTTTTAATACTGTTACCGGAAAGCGGCAAAATAATTCACTCTCTAAGACTTCTTTTGAAGTTTTAGAAAGCAGGCATTCTTTATTGCAGCGCTGGGTGCACGGGGGATAACTCCACCTAACGTGCACACCCAAAAGACAAAACTAGCAAGTATTTATACTATGTTAATACACATATTCAGTATATTTCCGAGTAATGCTTATCACATTCATGGATTTTCCGGGAACTCGTTAGCATATGCTGATGTCTTTCGCACATGTTTGTTGGCACCTCCGGGTGGTCCTTGGGGGGTCTTCAGACTCAGTCCTGGTATCACCTAAGCCTTATCCCTCAAGGCTGGTTTTGTGATCACCTTGTAACTTTCTTATCTTTGCGCATCTGTTCTTCCAAGGCCGAGCTGTTTAAAATGAGATTGTTCCAGAGCTTCTTATCTTACAACTAATTATTTTCTAAGTTACAATGGTTTCCCTTTTGTTTGGTTATATCTATTGAGCCATGACTCTAATTGCTTGAATTGATTTTAATATTTCAATATTCACAGGTATCAATACCTTTTAAAAATATCTAGTAAAGGTGCAGGCTTCTTCAGAAATATGTAGATTGCTACACGGTGCAAGAACTTTTTTTAGTTTGGTCAGTCTTTAGAAGAAGCCACAAGTAGAAATTCGCTGATCCCAACTGCAAAATTTGAGTTAGAGCAACCTGTGGCCAAAGCATTGCCTGATATAAATCCAGTCACTTTAGTTGGCACTAGGCTAATTCAGGTAGAGTTGCTCTGAACTGACTCTGTGCTGATGATATTGCCTATGTAATTGCCTATGTAAAAATGCTCTTTCAGAAGCACTGCAGTCTTACACAGCTGTAACTCTTTATGATGGAAATGCCTTTAGTGCTTAAAGACTTTGGATTTGTGTGGGGATTTTTTATTTTTTTTTTTTTACTCTTTGTTTAGTTTTGCAGAGCCATCACAGCTCAGAGACACTGAGGTGATCTTCCTCATGTTCATCAATAGTAGTGCTCATTAGCAGTCACTTAAATCTGAGCAAGATTGCTGGAGGTACAAGAATTACACAGGTGTTTTGGTGAGAGTGGTTTTAACATTGCAGTTGTTGAAATACAATGTAAAGTGTATTTTCTTTGTGAAAGCATTCTAGAATAGCTGCTGAGATGGGAGGAAAAAACTCACCTTGATTTTAATGTTTTATTATAAAATATTGTTGTTTAAATACCTTTTCATAGGCTGTCATTTCAAACTGCTTAACACTACTGAGGAGAAATTTAGGTCTATTTTAAAGAACTTCTAGATTAAAGCCAAGACAATCCAAACTGGGACAATACACAAATTCAAAACCCTCTGCAATACTCCTTTCCCCTGGATCCAGAAACCCCTCTTCTTTATATAGAACATAATGATTTCTTTTCTTGCTGTTTGCAGGTGCTCCTGACCCAACAGCAGGCGCTAGCATAGATGATGAAAACTGTTGGCATTTGGATGAGGAACAGGTCCAAGAACAGGTTAAACTCTTCCTCTCCCAGGGCGGATACCATGGATCAGGGAAGCAGCTCAATTTGCTTTTTGCAAAGGTATGTTGAATACTCTAAACCTTTCCTCTTTTCTCTCCCCCCACTCCCCCAGCCAGTCTGTACTTGTTCACTTACTAAAAGTCCTATTGTTCTAAAACAAGACAAAGCCTTGGGAACATGATGGCAAATTAATAATGTAATGGAACACAGTCTGGTGTCTCTTGAGATCAGTTTAAGGTTATGAAGTAACATTTAAACTGTCTACAGCTTTGCTGTTCTCTTCCTTTCTACCCCTAAATGTTGGAGAAACCTGTAGAAATGATGGTCTTTCAGCAGCTTGCATAATACACCTGTGGATTACTTGTGGAAGAAGTGTGTTTGCAGAATTGCAATGGGATACCAAAACTAAAAATTGTTGTTAAAATTGAGAAGGCAGATTTTTTTTTTTTCTACTTAATTTCACATCAGATGTATAAATTATATTTCTTATTTAACAGAGATGGAATGTTTAACACTGCAGCATATTGTCTGTATTGTGGTTTGGTTTGTTTTTTTCAAGTTTGTATTAAAAAACTCATTTCCTAGGTGCGAGAGATGCTAAAGATGAGAGATTCAAATGGAGCTCGCATGTTGACATTGATAACAGAACAGTTCATGGCTGACCCTCGTCTGTCGCTTTGGAGACAACAAGGAACTGCAATGACTGACAAGTATAGGCAGCTCTGGGATGAATTGGGTAAATAGACTTCAAAATCATTTAGGTGTTCATGTGTATAATGAAGAAACAATTACATATTTTGGATGGAGAGAAACTTTCTTGTGGTACTAGATAAAGCAGGTTAGATTTTTCTGTAGGTTTGCTTGTTTGGTTAAGGTTGGGCAAAATTGAATTTTTGGTCTACTGCATGAGACAATTACAGTTGGAGGAGAGGAAGCGTGGTATGAAACAAGTATGATTGCAACAGGTTGTAAGTACCTGAGGATCTAAAAAGAATAAAGCAAAAAGTGGAAACATAGCTACACAACTGAGGGTAAGTATATAAGCCACTAGTGCTAAACTGGAAAGGTTAAGGAAGAAATTGATTCACAACCAGAGAGAAATAGAAGGCAAAAAGAGAAGATTCATTAAGAGTATGAGAAGATAGCAACAAGGGAAAGCAGAAGTCCATTACTGAGCAGGAAAGGAGATCAAATAACAGAGGGCTATAACAATTAACACTGTCTTACAGGAAAGGTCAGTTGTGACCAGATACATGACTTGTACAACAGAGAGGAACGCAGGCTGAAATGAGAAAAGAATATTTAAACTGGTAAAGTCTGAAGACACTTGCTCTAAAGTGTTCCAGAAACTCGCTGACACAGTTTTGAACTGCTGCTTCAGAAGTTCTCAAAATCTATAGGAATTTGTGGTAGGGAGGGGAAATTCAAAACAACTTGAAGGTAAATGCCACCAATATTTTAAAGGTGGGTGGAAAGAATAATGTTAAATAACCACCAGCATTGCTTTCCTAGATGTAAGGTACTAGAACAAACTACTAGCCAGTTGGTATGTAAGCATATAGAAAATAAAAGCAATAAAAGACAACCTGAATTATTTAGAATACAGTGGTAAATATAATTTGTTTCTCTAAAAGATAATTCACTTGAGTGTATGAGTGAAGAAATTAATGTATCTATCTTAGCTGTAGTAAGGTTTTGGATGCTTTCTTGGAGGCTTTCTCAAAGCAAGTTGAAGATATACAGCCTAGATGGAATTGCCTTGTGATTCATGGAACTTGGAGTAGTTACCTGTACTCTCACTCAATCTAGAAAGACGCTTCAAGTCTAGACTTATAGGAGTCTGTTTTGAGATAGGTTCTGGTCAATATTGCTATTACTGACTTATGTGGCATGGAATATTAAATATATATATTTTAAAAACCCAAAAACAACAACAACAACAAAAAACCAAACCTAGAAAGCCAAACCAAAAAAAACCAACAACCCAAAACTTACTGATGACACCCCTTGGGACAATATGTAAACACTGCAGAGAGCAAAGCCAAAAACCCTAATGTTCTTGGTGCATTTTAAAGGTCCAAAATCAAGCTAAATGAAATTAAATCCAAGCAAGAATAACATGCTTCATTTAAAAAGGAAAATTCAAAAGTAAAACTTACGTTTTCCACTGTTAAAGGTTAAAGATGATCATGATTGATTGCATGTTGTCTGGTGGGGCTAAGACTGGATATAACCTGTTTAGCATAAATTATGTTCATTCTAAATGAAGCATTAGGCTAATAAAGCACTGGCTGTCTATAGTTGATATTATAGACTTCTGTGGTGGAAGGCCTTAATATCAGAGCAGGCAAAGCTCTGCCTCCCCTAACAGTATCAAAATATGTGATCGTGTACCACAGTTTCAATTGCAAATACATTTCAATCACTTCAGGTGTGCTAAGGGTAGAACTTAAATTGGTTCTTCCACCTCCTGCTTGTGTTTATGTTGCTAAACTGTCCATTTCCATTTCTTCCCCACACCAGTAGGATTCCTTCCACTGGTGCTTAGCAAGTTCCCTGAAAATTTCTGTTAATTGGATGAATCTCTCCAACTTGACTCCTGCCTTGTGTAAAAATTAGAAGCTGCTGCCATGTTTTTGCTAGGATTTCACCTTGAGTTTCACTCTAGTTAAACACATCCCTTTTTCCAGGTGAAACATGTATGTGAATGTGCAAAAGTTGAAGGAGGTTTTAAGGGAGACCAGAGTTATGATAGCAAACTACAGAAGGAACAGGATGTTCCTTCCTGGCGACCCTTGATCCATGCCAGTAGTGGCAGAGAACTCAGACATTGGGTTTATGGGGGCGATGGTATCGTTATGTTCTAAAATAATGTTGGTTTCCTATCTTGTAATCTTCTAGGATGTCGGAGAACTAAAATATCAATAAAGGGAGTGGGACAGGCCTTTCTTTGCATACTTAACTTTTTGTATTATCTGTTCAGAGTAATCTAGGAGTGGCATATATGTATGTCTTTTTTTTAAAAAAAAAAGCTTTATATCTCATTTATTTCAGAGATAGGTAGCAACATTGTAGTTATGGAGATTTTTAGGACGTGTAAAGTATGTAAATATAGACTTTGCTTAATAAAGGCTTGCTTGCACTGGTATGCTGTCTGCCAACTGCTAGGCGTATGGCCACTCTGTCAGTTCCATTTTGGCATAGGTTTTTAAGCATACTTAAATAACTTCAGCTTTGCTCCTTGACTGGGTCAGTTGAGCCTTTCATTAGAACTTAATTGATGCTTCCTGCCTGGCATTAGCCAAGGATACTGGAAGGATACATTGGGCTCTGAGCAGAGTTCATGATGAAGTTTATGGTAAATTGTGTTGACTTCAGTAGAAGTCAGATTGGGTTTGTATGTTTGAAGATGCTGATTTAAAAAACAAAATTAAATACTTCACGTCTAAGTATGAGCCCGGTGATTTTTCTAATATAAAGTCCTAATTCTGTAAGCAATTTATGATTCAAAGGCTTCAAGTTAACTAGCTAGTTATGCGTAAGACTTTTTTGTTGTGTTTTAAAGCCTCTAGGTCAGGAGGAAGAATATAATTATGCTCAGCAGATTCCCCTATTGTATATCAAAGAATAGGTTGAGCTAAATGCTCCAAAGGTGTAGTATTGAAAAGATTGAAATTACAGGTCAAAGTTATAAGACTTGCTCATATACTTCTCATGCTAGAAGAATTTAGATGCAGCTTCAGTGATGCACTGGTGAACACTTCCAACTTGCCACAGTAATACATGAATGCACTTTCCAGAGTTTAGAGTCAAGTTGGAATTCTTCATGTTGTTGCTGCTTAAATGGTGTCTAGGTAGGTAAATTTCACATGCTGATCTTTGTGATTAACTATCTGAAGCCCCTTGGTTTGTCTTTTTAATTAAGTTGCATTGGTAAAATGGAGGAATATGAAAATGCACAGTAAATATCTGCTAATGCTTGTTGAACTGAGATCTCAGATTTGAAGAAAAGGTCAGTTAACCTTCTTTGTACTCTAGAGGGAGAAAAAATGGTCCATGCAATCTTACTACAGCAGTAATTCGTTCATACTCGTCCATCAAAAATTAAGTAAAAGTTTCTTGTTTTCTACAAAAGTGAAAAAAATTCCTTAATAAAGGGGGAAAATTTGACTTTGTGCCCCAGCCCAGGGATCGTGATGGCTGCAAGAGTCTGCTTTGGAATTAAATGTTGAGTGCTGACAGATGCCAGACATTGAGAAGAGGCTGAGTTTTGTTGGCAAATGGGAATCTGCAAGTTAGTTGGTGTTTTCTGCAAGCTTCTGGCTGTGAAATGAAATTGGAAGCCCTTTAGCCACATGGATAATACAGGACCTGAATACAAATGTCAGGTCACCATCAGGGCCCACTGTGAAACAATAGTGTTCCCATTGAACACTGAGCCATTGCAGACCATTTAAATATGGGGATTACATTTAAACTAAAAGCACCATTTGCCTTTTACTGCAATTTAAATGTCCTCTTAGCAAAAGCTAACTGATAAATTAAATGAAAAAAGTACCCACATTTTTAAATCTGTAATGCAAAACAACCTTTTATTGCTTCTCATGTGCCAGGAATGAATCATCATACTTGTCAACCCTAAACCAAGCCATAATTGGAGCAGCTACTGTTATCAAAGCAGGGCTGCTCTTGTAACAGCTTAATAAAGGTGAAACTGTTAAAGTAAATCCCAGATGCTTAACCTGATGAAAGTAGTCAAGTAGAAGAATCTAAGACAAGAATCTACTTGGTGGAGTGAGGGAGCCCAACAGCTTGTCAACACGTAGATTACAGGATCAGATATTTTTTGTGAAGTACCATTTTCAATATCTTTATATCTTCTTGCTTGTCTTCACATAATTTGCATGTTTCAAAACAAACATTTCTAGTAATTTCCTCAATTTTTATATTTAAGAACAGTTTAAGGAGGAAGAGAGCCGTTTCGTGAGTCAAGGATTAGTTTCTTATGGAACAAAATATGATGGCTGTGTCATGGTATGGTGGGTTGACCTTTGCTGGATGCCAGGTGCCCACCAAGCTGCTCTATCACTCCCCTCCTCAGCAAAACAAGGGGGAGAAAATAAGATGGAAAAGAACTCATGGGTCAAGATAAAGGTAGTTTAATAAAGCAAAAGCAAAGGCTGCATGTGGAAGCAAAGGAAAACAATAGATTTATTCTCTACTTCCCATCAGCAGGTGATGTCCAGCCGCTTCCTGGGAAGTAGGGCTTCAGTACACATAGTGGTTGCTCTGGAAGACAAATGTCATAATAACAAATGCCCCCCCCGCCCCCTGAGCTTTTATTGCTGAGCAGATGTCATATGGTATGGAATATCCCTTTGGTCAGTTTGGGTTAGCTGTCCTGGCTGTGTCCCCTCCCAATGTCTTGTATACCCCCAGCCTACTGGTTGGGGGGAGGGGAAATATTTGAGAGACAGCCCTGATGCTGTCCCAGCACTGCTTAGTAGTGTAGCCAAAACACTGGTGTGTTGTGCCTTTCTAGCTACCAATACAAAGCACAGCACTATGAGAGCTGCTATGGGGAAAATTAACTCCACCCCAGCCAGACCCAATACACATGGGGAAGAGGGTATATTTAGAGAGCTCTTGCAAGGTGGGGCAGTGGATAAAATTGGCAAACTTGTTCTGGGTTTTCCTCATGCTGATCCTGATCTCTGTTGGTTCTCGTATTTCATGAAGTTGAGGAGAACTTAAAAGGTATTCTGTACTTCCAGCTGGATACTCTCCACATTTTAATGTATAAGCTTCTCCTGTCTATCTCAACCATTTGTTGATATCTAAAGTTTTTAAGTGTAGGAACCTCTCACAATATTGCCATGAGCCTCATTCGTGGGATAAAGCTTTTTCTGGGTGATGTCCTTACAATCCTTTCTGATATGCGTACTAAATGGCTTGTTCTCAAAGGTATTTCCTGAGCAGAATAACATGTCTTTGCCTTAGAAGTTCTAATAGTCTTAGTAGTTTTTCACTAGCACTTTGCCCTACTGTGGGCTGCTTTTTAACTGTTGGAACAGCCTGATGATCTACTTTGAGTTCACGTTTGCTGCTATTTTGGTGTATTGAGTTTGTGTGGCAAGGTTTGGGAGGAGTTACAGGGGGGGCTTCTGTGAGAAGCTGCTAGAAGCTTCCCCTGTGTCTGATAGAGCCAATGCCAGCCGGCTCCAAGACGGACCCGCCGCTGGCCAAGGGCTGAGCTAATCAGCAACAGTGGTAGTGCCTCTGCGATAACATACTTAAAAAGGGGAGGGAAAAAAAAACCACAACAAAAAAACCAAAACCCAGGGGCAATTGCAGCCAGAGAGAGGAGTGAGAATATGTGAGAGGAACAACTCTGCAGACACCAAGGTCAGTGCAGAAGGAGGGGGAGGAGGTGCTCCAGGTGCCAGAGCAGAGATTCCCCTGCAGCCCTTGGAGAAGACCATGGTGAGGCAGGCTGTCCCCCTGCAGCCCATGGAGGAGACCCATGCTGGAGTGGTCTGTGAAGAACTGTAGCCCGTGGGAAGGACTCATGTTGGAGAAGTTCATGGAGGACTGTCTCCCGTGAGAGGGACCCCACGGTGGAACAGGGGAAGAGTGTGAGGAGTCCTCCCCCTGAGGAGGAAGGAGCAGCAGAGACAATGTGTGATGAACTGACCGCAACCCTCATTCCCCGTCCCCCTGTGCCATTGGGGGTGTAGGTAGAGAATTGGGGAGTGAAGTTAAGCCTGGGAAGAAGGGAGGGGTGGAGGGAAGGTGGTTTTAAGTTTCGGTTTTATTTCTTATTACTCAACTCTGATTTGCTTAGTAATAAATTAGATGAATTTCCTCTCTAAGTTCAGTCTGTTTTGCCCATGGCGGTAATTGGTGAGTGATCTCTCCCTGTCCTTATCTCGACCCATGAGCCTTTCGTTATATTTTTCTCTCCCCTGTGCAGTTGAGGAGGGGGAGTGATAGAGCAGCTCTGGTGGGCACCTGGCCTCCGGCCAGGGTCGACCCACCACATTTGGACATTTTATGGATTAGTGATATATTTTTGTGTTAAAATTTAAAACTAAAATATCATTTTACAAGGTCATGTCATGCAGAGAAATAGTACATTTCCTGAAGGATCATGCCTAAATTTTTTTAGTAACACTTTGCTCCTCATCTAAAACTTAATTCTAAATGTTGAGTTTAGGCAAAGAATCATTATAGATCGAAGCTGATCAGAGGGCTGGAGCACCTCTCCTACAAGGACAGGCTGAGAGAGTTGGGATTGTTCAGCCTGGAGAAAAGGTGGCTCCGGGGAGATCTAATTGCAGCCTTCCAGTACCTGAAGGGGGCCTACAGGAAAGATGGAGAGGGACTGTTTATCAGGGAGTGTAGTGACAGGACAAGGGGTAATGGGTTTAAGCTGAAGGAGGGTGGATTTAGGTTAGATGTTAGGAAGAAATTCTTTACTGTGAGGGAGGTGAGGCACTGGAACAGGTTGCCCAGAGATGTTGTGGAGGCCCCCTCCCTGGAAGTGTTCAAGGCCAGGTTGGATGGGGCTTTGGGCAACGTGGTCTAGTGGAGGGTGTCCCTGCCCATGGCAGGGGGGGTTGGAACTAGATGATCTTTGAGGTCCCTTCCAACCCAAACCATTCTATGATTCTAATTAAGAGATATTTAATTACTATTTTGCCATGAGCAAACTAATGATTGAATGTTAAATAATGCTTTTTTGATTCAGATTTTTCTGATATAAGTTTTTATTCATCCCTAGAAAATACCAAGTTAGATTTAACCTTAACTAAATTAAGCTCTTCCCCATCTATATTTTATCTCAGGCATTCCTTCCCTTTGCAGTTAGAGACACAAACTTGAATGAATGGGACATACCAGCTGTTCTAAACAGATTATCTCTGCTTAGTACTTAAGGGAGGGGGGGAAAAAAAAAGGTCAAAAACCATTAGGGTTGTTGCCAGTATGCCCATAGTGAAATTCCTTCCTGATGCCAGATTTGGTGACTATTTCAGGGCTGCCATGAAAAAGAATCCCTAAAGTTAAGCATTCATTACAGTTTTTGTGTTCTAATGCCATTTTTCTGGAGCTGCATACTTCATGCAATCCCTTTTAGGATCCACTATGCAGTAGAAATGGTTACTTTTCCCTATATTTTATGGTATTTCAAAAATCATACGGTGAGGCTCTAATTTTGAAATTTGAGTGCCAAACTTTTATCCATATTTACATGATTTCTTTGAGTATCCAAATTTCTAATGGAATCATGTTCTGCCTTAAAGCTAAGGAGAGTACAAATTCCCTGCACCTTCAAATTTCATAGTTTAGATTTAATCACTTGCACATATTACATTTCTGGCCTTGAAGTGAAAGCTGTAGGAATGCCCCACCAAAGGAAATGGGATGCACAATGCTTTGCACCATTTCCTTTGGTCTTTCATTGTGAGACTTAATGGATGTCTACAGCTGTGTCATATTCAGTAGACTGTCTTTGCTTAATTGATATTCCTTTTTTTACTGTCGATTTGCTTAGTCTTGGTGTGGTTGCTATACAGTTACAAAACACAGTTGCCTTCAGTTCATGCGCTTGAAGTTACATCTCTTTCACAGAACAAGCCATTAATACGTGTCAGTATATTTGAATGATTTATGCTATTGGAGGCACTATATTAACAGTACTTCTGAGTTAGCATCACAAGACAATTTTGCTGCTCTAAGGCCTGAGTTATAGATGACAAGTTAAAGAAATTGCTGTCATGGCCCTGGAGTGTCTCAGTTGTTGCTGTCAAGTTCATTCCCCTGGTGAATGAAGCGAGGCTACCATTGTGCAAAGATGGGTTCTGTCCATCTTTTTTGAGGATGATTTTCTTCCTCCTTCATTATAAACAGTAGAAGATTATTGGCATCTGTCATAATGGTATTTGAAATAGAGGGTATATGAGGCTGGAGTATGACAGTAAGTGGGAGCCATTTTCAAAGAAGGTATTCTTTCCTATAGGTAAACTGTATTTATTGGATTTGAGGAATAATGGTCAAAGTAATTAACTTTAGTCTATAAGCATAGCTTGAGGGATTTATTTTTAATGCCATACAGAAAGTTTGGGTTTCTATTTAGTTCAGTTGGTGTGGTGGGTTGACCCTGGCTGGGGGCCAGGTGCCCACCAGAGCTGCTCTATCACTCCCCCTCATTCACGAGACAGGGGAGAAAAAGTATAATGAAAAGCTTGTGGGTCGAGATAAGGACAGGGAGAGATCATTCACTAATTATCGTCACGAGCAAAAGAGACCGAACATAGAGAGGGAATTCATCTAATTTATTACTAAGCAAAACCGAGTAGAGGAATGAGAAATAAAACCAAATCTTAAAACACCTCCCCCCACCCCTCCCATCTTCCCAGGCTTAACTTCACTCCTGGCTTCAACCTCCTCCTCCCTCAGTGGCACAGGGGGACGGGGAATGGGGGTTATGGTCAGTTCATCACGCGGTGTTTCTGCCGCTTCTTCATCCTCAGGGGGAGGACTCCTCACACTCTTCCCCTGCTCCAGCGTGGGGTCCCTCTCACAGGAGACAGTCTTTCACAACCTTCTCCAACATGAGTCCTTCCCACAGGCTACAGTCCTTCATGAACTGCTCCAGCGTGGGTCTCTTCCAAGGGGTGCAGACCTTCAGGAGCAGACTGCTCCAGCGTGGGTCCCCCACGGGGTCACAAGTCCTGCCAGCAAACCTGCTCTGGCGTGGGCTCCTCTCTCCATGGGTCCACAGGTCCTGCCAGGAGCTTGCTCCAGCATGGGCTTCCCATGGGGCCACAGCCTCCTTCAGGTGTCTCCACCTGCTCAAGCATGGGGTCCTCCACGGGCTGCAGGTGGAATCTCTACACCCCCTCATCCTCCCTCCATGGGCTGCAGGGGGACAGCCTGCTTCACCATGGTCTTCACCACGGGCTGCAGGGGGATCTTGCTCCGGCGCCTGGAGCACCTCCTCCCCCTCCTTCTGCACCGACCTTGGTGTCTGCAGAGTTTCTTACATCTTCTCACTCCTCTTTCTCCGGCTGCAAAAAGCTCTCTCTGTTTTTCTCTTTCTTAAATATGTTATCACAGAGGCGCTGATTGGCTTGGCCTTGGCCAGCGGTGGGTCCGTCTTGGAGCCGGCTGGCATTGGCTCTATCAGACACAGGGGAAGCTTCTAGCAGCTTCTCGCAGAAGCCGCCCCTGTAGCCCCCCCCCCCCCCCCCCCCCGCTACCAAAACCTTTACAGTAGGAGCCAAATTTCTTCAAGTACTCACATTAAAACAGTTTTTGAAGTTTTTATTTCTAAACTGTTGAACTCATTTACTTATAAATGTTCTAAAAAATTGTTCTATATTGGAGCAGATACAAAACTCATTGTGGCTCTAACTGTAGAGTTGTGACTTTCAAAATTAAGGTCAGAGTTTTACTGTGAGCCCAAACTGGTACTTAGCATTATTTTTTTCCTTCCTCTATTTTTAATGCTTCAATAACATTAAGTTGTCACTTAATTTTCTGATACCATTTCTAGTAAATACCAGAGCTAAAGAGAAGTAATAGATCTATGGAGAAGAATTACTGAATCTTCACTAATTTCTGCAGTCCAGTAATCTGGCCTTGTGATATTTTCCAGTTTTCTGTCTTGAATGTATACTGGAAAAATAACTGAAAAATTGGAAAAATAATCTAAATTGAGAGATGCAAGAATCTCAGTCTGCTCGGGCCTGTCATGCAAGACAAAGAAGGATGATCTCCTAACACAGGAAGTCTTAGAGTATGAAGGAATTCAGACTAGATAATCAGAATGCGTTCTGACCATTTATAGTGGGTTATTTACCTTCTGTGAACATAGTTATGGCAATCATACTTTTTTTTCCTGACCTTTCCCACCATATAAGGGAGTATTTGCACTTGCTCCACTCTTTTAAAAAACTATATGTATTTTTTTTATGAATATCTCATTTTGTTTGACAAACTTCTCAAACTTTCCAGTTTTGCATCTTCCTGAGAAAATTAACTGAGAGGAATTCATTCATCTCTATGATAGATTTAAATAGAAGTAGGATAGTGTATTTATAGTTAGTAGTCGCATTAACTTTTATTCTGAAAATTGTCAACATCTCTGAAAATAGACTGTGACCGCTGAGAGTGTATTACCAGTTAAAATATTTGATAAAATGTCTAGCCTTTGTTTTGGGCTGGAGCATATTTGTGTTCGCCGCCTAGCTGTAAACGCTGGCAACTACTTAAAATTGTGAAGAATCATATTAAGTTATCCATAAAGGAGTATTTTTATACTATTTGTGCTAGTATTAGCAATGTTTTTACCTTCAATTGACTGTGAACAAATGAAT
The DNA here is from genome assembly GCF_011004875.1 of Balearica regulorum gibbericeps. NCBI lineage: Eukaryota > Metazoa > Chordata > Aves > Gruiformes > Gruidae > Balearica > Balearica regulorum. The sequence continues at coordinate 9,322,380 of NC_046219.1, read as the reverse complement.
GGTTTTGTGAATATTAGGGAAGTTAATCAGTGAGATTCATTTGCAGGTGATTTATAGCTTTGTAGGCTAATAGCCTATGCCTTGCTATGGTGATTAGGTTATAGGGTACTATAAGTGCATAGAGGGGCATCTAATGGACACGTGACAGATACCTTAAATGCTCTCTTAGGGAGATTGTAGTCTCAGGCTATGATACTGTAAACTGCCCCTTTCAAGCAAATTTCTCTTCTATGAAACCCTTTGGTCAAATGGCAGAGTGTCCGCAAAGATGCAGCAGTTATTAAAACAAAATGAAAAAGGCATAACCCTCTCCATCATATTTGAGAAGTCCTGGCAGTCTGGTGAAGTTCTTGCCGACTGGAAGAGGGGAAACATAACCCCCATTTTTAAGAAGGGTAAAAAGGAAGACCCAGGGAACTACAGGCTGGTCAGTCTCACCTCCGTGCCTGGCAAGATTATGGAGCAGACCCTCCTGGAGACTATGCTCAGGCACATGGAAAATAAGGAGGTGATTGGTGACAGCCAACACGGCTTCACTAGGGGCAAATCGTGCCTGACAAACTTGGTGGCCTTCTAGGATGGGGTGACAGTGTTGGTGGACAAGGGAAGGGCAACTGACGTCATCTACCTGGACTTGTGCAAGGCATGTGACACTGTCCCGCACGACATCCTTGTCTTTAAATTGGAGAGACATGGATTCGATGGATGGACCACTCGGTGGATAAGGAATTGGCTGGATGGTCGCACTCAAAGAGTTGTGGTCAACGGCTCAATGTCCAAGTGGAGACCAGTGACGAGTGGCGTTCCTCAGGGGTCGGTACTGGGACCGGCACTGTTCAACATCTCTGTCAGCGACATGAACAGTGGGATCGAGTGCAAGTTTGCCGATGACACCAAGCTGTGTGGTGTGGTCGACACGCTGGAGGGAAGGGATGCCATCCAAAGGGACCTTGACAGGCTGGAGAGGTGGGCCCGTGCGAACCGCATGAAGTTCAGCAAGGCCAAGTGCAAGGTCCTGCACGTGGGTCGGCGCAATCCCAAGCACGACTATAGGCTGGGCGAGGAATGGATTGAGAGCAGCCCTGAGGAGAAGGACTTGGGGGTATTGATTGATTGATGAGAAGCTCAGCATGAGCCGGCAGTGTGCGCTTGCAGCCCAGAAAGCCAACCATGTCCTGGGCTGCATGAAAAAAGGCATGACCAGCAGGTCGAGGGAGGTGATTCTGCCCCTCTACTCCACTCTTGTGAGACCCCACCTGGAGTACTGTGTCCAGCTCTGGGGGCCCCAATACAGGAGAGACATGGAGCTGTTGGAGGGAGTCCAGAGGAGGGCCACGAAGCTGATCAGAGGGCTGGAGCACCTCTCCTATGAGGACAGGCTGAGAGAGTTGGGGTTGTTCAGCCTGGAGAAGAGAAGGCTCCGGGGAGACCTAATTGCAGCTTTCCAGTACCTCAAGGGGCCCTACAGGAAAGATGGTGAGGGACTGTTTATCAGGGAATGTAGTGACAGGACAAGGGGTAATGGGTTTAAGCTGAAGGAGGGTGGATTTAGATTAGATGTTAGAAAGAAATTCTTCACTGTGAGGGTGGTGAGGCACTGGAACAGGTTGCCCAGAGAGGTTGTGGAGGCCCCCTCCCTGGAAGTGTTTAAGGCCAGGTTGGATGAGGCTTTCGGCAACATGTTCTAGTGGAGAGTGTCCCTGCCCATGTCAGGGGGGGTTGGAACTAGATGATCTTTAAGGTCCCTCCCAACCCAACCCATTCTATGATTCTGTGAACCCAGAACAGTGGGCTCATGCAAAATGACAGAAGTGTTTGATTAGTTCCTTTTTCCCATTGTGCTAAAAGTTGAAAATGTAGGAAGACAGGAGCAGGAGTTTTTCATTACTTGACACACAGATCTGAGCATGTAGTTGATAGTAGCTTAGAATAGAATCTCAAAATGTAAATACTTGTTTCCTTTCAGATGAATACAAGTGTGCCTTTAACCTTTGGAGCAGAGGTATGCAGCAAGAGAGAAAGGGAAACTTAAGCAATTCGACCCTTTTTTTTGTCCTTGCTTACACCTCCACTCCCTCTAATGCACATTCAAAGTTTAGTGTGCAGAAGGGCAATGATTCCCTCTTGCCATCAGTGCTGCAGGTAATCTATTGCATTAATTAACCAGCTACTGTGAAATGCATGGGGAGTGATTATGCTATCATACACAATACAATCAGTATGAAGCACTTAAGACCAATGCATCTAAGTTTCATTCATTAATAGAATGAAATAGAGCAAAATCAAACATTCTGTTCTCCAAGAAACAGCACTCATAGCAAGCCTTTTTTTCTGAAGGCTGCATAGAGAAACCAGAGTGTATCACGGACTTGTTTTTATTAATAAAATTGCAACTTGGATCCAGCTGAATGCTGAGAGTACTTTTCCTTGGGATTCTTATCAAGGAGAGAACAGCACTGAAGTGCTTTGCCTATCTTCACTATTCCGTAAAAGCAACTGTTTAATTGGAGCATTCTCCAGTGGGACTTCTGATTATGCTTTGTTTTAATGGAGATCTCGCTGTTCCTGGAGGAGGGAGGTGGCTTTGCCAGTCATTCTCAAGGCACTTGTCCTTGTTGAGAAGCAGTAAGTGTCATATGCTACGTTCTTTGAGGTTTCCAAGTGACTGTTCCAGTGAAAGTGCATATGTGTTTAAAAACCAGATGTAAACCACTTTAAAATCTTGTGCTGACACTTCTATTTTAAAGGGATTATAGGTTCCATCTCCTATTATTGTTTCTATTCTGGCACTTCCAATGCTGGAAAATTATGCTTTTGTAATAGAATTGATTAGGTTCAAATAAGACACAGTGGCAAGTGTGCAGCAAGTACTGAAGCTGATTTGTCTGTTGCACAAAGGGAATGATCTTGATTACCTGGCTCCGCTTACTTTGAAATAATCAAATGTTACTAACCTAGTAGCTTTGGGGTTTTTAGTTTTTTGGGAGACATGCATTAATAGGAAGAGCAAAGACACGTCAACCGTGCATCAGCTTATTGCGTATTTTAATTTTGCAAATGAATTGATTGATTTTAAGTGTATTAAATGTAAAATTCCAAGGCAAAGGCCAAGTTTGAGCCACTGATTACACAGGTATTGTAAATGAGGAAACACTGACCCAAACTTAGCTACACAGCAGCCCTGTCAAGCTAGCATAATATTTCTAGGAAAAGCAGATTTCTTGGGAAGGCTATAATCAAACATAACTGTACACTGGATCATCATTCATGCTCAGTGTCCTAGCCCGCAATAAAACTGTTTCTACCACCACCCTCCCATTTACTGGGACAAGAGTAAAATATAATGGGATTTATGAAAACCAAGCAATGCTTAATTTCTTGAGAGAGTCTGTATACATTCCTTGCACTTTCTTTGGCTTCATGAATACATGCATAGACAAGATGTGTAATTATTACAACACCTACTTTTACAGTGACTAAATACTACTTAATGCTTTTCAGTTTTCATGTTTAAATCCTCATCAGTGTAAAGGCATGCTGTTCCTTTCTCCCTCATGAGTTCAGAGGTATGGATGGTCTACTGAGAAATACAAAAGTACTGATGTTCCTCCTGTATGTACATGGTATGCATGCATTGTGTAAAGCAGTACTGTAACCTATTTCTTTGTGGTGTGAGGTGCACTAAAGGTGAATTACAACTGTGCATTTTCAACAAGAGGCCTATTTGAACAAAAGGTCTGTTTTGGCAAAGCTAGCTTTTTCCAGGTCAAAAGGATTAGTGTTAAACCAAAATAGGCAATTCCTCACTCCAATATGACAGTTGTAATATTCATTCCTGTTGTGGTTTAGCCCCAGCTGGCAGCTGAGCATCATGCGGCCGCTCACTCACCCCTCCTTGGTGGGATGGGGAGGAGAATGGGAAGACAAAGGCAAACCCTGTGGGTTGGGATAAGGACAGTTTACTGGGACAGCAAAGGGAGGGGGAAATAACAACCGTACTTATAATGGAATATACGCAATGGTTGATAACACAAGGCAATTTACTGATCTAATGACTGGCCGGATGCTCAGCCCCCACTCAGACCATCTCAGAGCTGCGCTGACCCTCCCCTGCCCGACTAGCCCCCTTTTATGGTGAGCATGATGTCACATGGTATGGAATAGCCCCCTGGCCAGCTTGGCTCACCTGTCCTGGCTCCTTGGGAAATTAACTCTATCCTAGCCAAAACCAGGACAATTCCCTTGTGAAATTAATATCAAATTGCAGTCACATCATGACTTGTCTTCCAGTTATCTTCTGGGGGGAAAATATTTGCATATTGGTTTGTGATATTTTGCCACTGTGTTGTGAGGAGCTTCATATTGGAAAGACATGGGTCACAGTCAAGGGATCCAAATCAGAACTTTACTTTTGGCTTAGTTTGGGGGGGAGGGGGATGTGTCAGTCTTCTGAGATCCAGTATGAAAAGATATCTGGTACCTGGGGAAAGGGAGACAGGAAAAAGTGAACTGTGTTAGAAAACCAGAACGTGTAAGTACAAACACATTATCTTTTTGTTTGAGTTTGTTTTGTTTTTTCCATTTAATGAGACATTTGTTCATATTGCGGGTGGCATTGGTGACATCATTAGATCTAGTCAACCAGGTAAACTTATTTGAGAATGCCAGGAATGTATTTTGAGAAACTTCTTTTGAGTATAGGCTGTTGCGAACAGCAGTTTCCAGGCTGAAGTCACCAGAAATGGATTTAGATACGTTCCCCACAAATTAATTGCAAGTAGCTGCCCTTCGGTTTTCCATAAGCCTTATCTGCAGTAAGGGGTAAGCGCGAATATCCTCCAGGCTCCTTCCAGTTGGCATGTGGTAAAATCTGGGCACAAGTGAACATTTTCCTCAGACTTTTCAGCGCTAGGAGCAGGACAGGAACCAGTGAATTGTGAAAGAGCCAGAATGGAGCAGATGTCAGGGGAGGGGGGAGAAATATGAATGCAGGCAAACACACACATGCTGGGGGGATCACACACATACATGCAAAAACTTGAAACCCAAATAGGCTGAAGATTGTGAGGTTATTAGCATTATGCTTCCTTCTCCCAGATGGTAGCCTTTGTAGTGCTACAGGAGCTGAGCCTGAGGCTCTTTCTGTTCCCTTCTCTCCTCAGTGGGAGAGTTTTGTCTTTCACTCCTCTTTCTGCAGGGAATCCGGCAGCCATGAAAGCTGGGCAAGATCTTAGATGTGCATGCAGGGTGCAGTTGATCTATTGAAATTTTAAGCGGTTTGTGTGGGGTTTATTAGAAACACACTTGTCCTTGTGCTTCATTTGCATAAAAATAGCGTGGATTTCTGAGACAGTCGCTCTAACAATGTAGTTATGCTTGACATAGTTTCCCTCTTTAAACCAAAAAAGTTTTTAAATGATTTTGGTACTTTGGGATATCTCTTCTCTTTCTTGCCTCTTGGATGTACCACATGCATAGAGGAGCTTCTGAAACATATTCTTTAAATCTCTTGTAGTGTATAAGGCATGTTCTTAATGAGCAAATGAACTGTTGCTAAACAGTACTTTCAGATGTCTTCATGTTTCTGTCAAAGTTCACGCTGATGAAGAGACAGCTGATTTAGAGAAAAATCTTTCCATTTGAAAATTGTTGCTAGAGACCATGATGTATTTATGCCTGCTCTGCTATATAGTGTCAGAGAACAGGTTCTGAAGTGATGGTATATGTGAAACATCAGTGCAACTTAGCTTTCCCTTCAAGCTCTGTCAACAGAAAACGTAAAATTTTCTAGTGTAACCAAATTACTGAAATAGTAGCAGTAAAAATATCTTATTCCTATTAGACTGCACAAAACTAGTGTTTACTGGATCTCTGAGGTCCAGATGTGTTATATGATCAGCAGTACTTCTGGGGTTTGAGTGTGGAAGTATATGTTTACAAAATACATGTCTTACTAATGCATTTGTTTGGTTCCTGTAATGTGAAGCTGAAAGATACATAGTACATGGGACGTACATTGTGAACTATGGATTTTCTAATACAAAAGACCCCTTTAATGCCTTTTAATTGAGAAGGTTGACTTGATACAGTCTTTCAACTGCTTCAGATGGGCCTCACCAGCTCCAAGATTCTGTGTCAGGAATTCAGTCTGCCTGGTGTTAGACATAGCTGAAAAACAAGCAGTGTAGCATTCGAGGGGAGAAAAAGCATTACAGTATAGAAGTTTGCAATTAATCATGGGCTGCTGCATTTTTAATAGAAAACATAATTTAGCTTGCTTTTTTTTTTTAAATCAGGTGCTCTGTGGATGTGTATAGTCTTAAATCCCCACTGCAAGTTGGAGCAGAAGACCAGTTGGCTAAAACAGCTGAAAAAATGGAACAGTGTGGATGTTTGTCCCTGGGAAGATGGAAACCATGGAAATGAGCTGCTCAATTTAACCAATGCTTTGCCTCAGGATGCAAATGCTAACCAAGGTGAGACTAAATATATGTACTGACTGCAACATATAATATAGTCACTATTTATATATTCTAGCCTTGTAGTATTCAGCACTCTTTCCTGGGACAAGTAACTTTCTTGCTGAGGATTGACCAGCCCAATTTAGTTTCACTAATACTATCCTTGCAGAAAGGATAAATAGGGGGGTTTTTTGTGCCAGAGCTGCAATGTTTTCAAAGCAAGTATTAGTGTTTAGTTAGGTCTTCTAACTTGGTCCTTCTAAACACTTGTTGCATGAAAATTGGATGTCCCTGAAGTATGTCACATAAAAGCCTGTTGTTTTTTTGCTTGACTATAATCTTATATCCCTTCTGGTGTTGGGGTTTTTATTTTGTTTGCAGTTACAAAGCCTTTGATACTTACTTAAAGGGAGATCTGTTCTAACTGCATTAAACTGAGTGCGTAAGAAACTAAAGCAGCTATCTGTGGGATGTGCTCTGTGTTGTGGAGTCTGCATTGACAGGTGTGTGGGGAGTGCAGAGGCAACACTGCCTTCTTGGAGGAGATGTCTCTTCTTACTTAATATGATGCTTTCTAATCTAAAATGTGATTATCAAATCTAACAGAAGCCTTCTCCAGTCATCTTCAAGCAAAGATTGCTGCATTGCTAATAACAGAGGAAGATGCAGGATATTTACCTGGGAAGAAAACCTTCATAATCCTCAAAACCCTCAGTATTTTCATACATATTTCATATAATCATGATAAAGTTAAAATTAAATGCTTGTGGGAGGTGGCAGATTTGGACTTAGATGGGGGTTTCCTTCTTTTTCTTGGAAGATTACCTCTGAAGGAAACAGACTTGGTTCATTTTTAAATCTTGCAGTTAGCTGGGGACAGAAGTTCATTCAACATATAACTTCCTACAGAGACATTTTGCTTTCTGGATGTTGTGATGTTCAGTTCAACCTGGGCAGGCTACTGGCAACTCTAATATGCCATTTCAACATTCATAGACACAGTGCCGTGTCAACAGAGCGCTTTTGCCATAGGAATATGTCCAGTAAGGATTATGTCAGTACCATGGCCTCAGCACCTCACTTTCTTTGCAGCATTTGTATATGTTTATGACAAAAAAATGTATAAGTGCTCAAAGTTAATGTCACTTCTCAAAGAGAACAAATAAAAATCTTTCATGTGATATTTATCTGTCCCTCATCCTAGTTGCTCTGGGTCTAAGAAGGAGAGAAGCTGAGGATGCTTGAGTAGCTGTGTGCCATACACTTTCTAGTTTGTTTTTAGGGGAGTTCTGTATGTGCTGTTTAATGTCCTTCACCTCTAGCTGGTCCCTTTGCAAAGTCCTATTTAGCATTAGCCATTCTGGTTTGTAAATCTCTCTCAATGCAAAGTGAATAGCACACATTTCGTCTGAGCTGTTGGGTAATAGGATGTGAGATGTCATCTGTGGGCTGCTCCTTGCAGAGGGGGGCAAGGCAGGCTGCTGTCAGTTGGAGGTTGGTGAATAGGCAGAAAACAAGAATACTGTGAATGACTGATTCACATATGAATGAGTAAAAGGTGATGCAGCTTTCTGAACTTGTGAAAATGACAGATTCATCGAACAGGCCACATCGGACAGTATTCACTCGAGCCATAGAGGCGTGCGATCTGCACTGGCAAGACAGCCACTTACAGCACATTATCCACAGTGACCTATACACCAACTACTGTTACCATGACGACACTGAAAACTCACTCTTTGACGCTCACGGGTGGCCCCTCTGGCATGGTAAGTGGCTAAACCGGAAAGACATTTCTATGACTTGCTGCTTTGTTCAGTTTCTATGGCATTATTTGGGGGGATGGTGGGTAGATGAATGAAAAGCCTAGCAAAAAGAACAGAGGCTCCCTTGAAATGCTGGCTCAGAAGTAGTTCTTTAAGTCTCTCTTACATAGTTTTAAAAACAAAGAAAAAAAATCCTTTTGAGTAACCTAGCAAAACATACTATTGCAGACATGGAAGCATTGCTATTCCTCGATTATTTTCTCCATTTTAGAACATGTTCCTACAGCCTGTGCGAGGGTGGACGCATTACGATCTCATGGATACCCACGAGAAGCACTGAGGCTAGCAATAGCTATTGTTAATACACTAAGAAGGCAGCAGCAGAAACAGCTGGAAATGTTCCAGGCTCAGAAGAAAGGTAAATGTGGGGAAGAGAGAAAAGGGCAAAGGACATGACAAGGTGACAATAATAATGGACTGCAACTTTGCATGTGAAAACTGCTTTTGAAATTAAAGCAAAAGAGATGACTAACTCTTTGGTCCAAATGATCATAGTGGTAATGTCACATTCTGGATGTTGGAGGGGTTTTTTAAGCTGGGTTGTGAGCTCTGCAAGGCAAGGGCTCTGTTCTGCCTGCTGCAATACATCTGACATGATGGGGCCTTTATACAAATCAAGGTTTTTGGTTATACAGTGTAAATATTCATCCTGTGTAATTTATAGGCTTTTAAACAAAGCTTTGCATTTGACGCGTCAGGTATTTAAAATAATTTTTTCCTCTGATGTATAATTTAGCAGAGCTATATATTTCTGAGGTGGAAGCCTAAAGTTGACATTGAGGGTAACAACAAGGCAAAGTCTGTGCTACAGAAATTCATCAAATTTGGCAGTTTGTTCCAAAAGTCTCTTATGATGCTTAAAATTTTAGTGGGTTCACATCACTGGAAATTAGATTTTTGAAACATTAGCTTTATAAAATGTTCTGTGGTGTTCCTCTGAGCACTACCCTTGTTTTTTGAAGGAACGTTCTACCAAAAATAATCCTGCACTGAACTTTGTCATAAGTTTGAAGAGGTAGTGGAAGAAGAAAGGATGGCTTTGTGGTTAAAGAATGCACATGGAAAAACTGGATTTACGTTCTCAGCTACTACAAGAACACCTTTCATTCAAATTTTATTTTAGATCTTTGTTGCTACTCTTACTATGTGTATCCTCATGCATTGTAGGCAAAAATACCAGTGTGAAGTCACGTGTGTAAATTTTTCAAGTGTATGTGCAGGTATTTTCCCAGAAATTATCATTTAGAAATTGAAGTGAAGACAAGGTAGACACCTGACTGAAAAAAATATAAATTGGCTGGCAGTTCCTATGTGCCTTCATTTCCGTTTCACGGTACCCGAGGAAGAAGTTTTGAGCACTATTGTGGATCCTAGTGCTTAAAAGCACTTTGTATTATTACTTAGGAGAATTTTTCTGAGTCTTTTTATTGTGTAATATATCTATCTTTAACATGTGTTCCCTTAAAAGCTTTGCACGTTTTCCAGCTTCTCAGACTGGGGAGGTAAGAAGGAAGGGGGCTTTGTCAATGTGTGTATGTGTGTATGTACCACTGACAGGTGTGAAGGGTCTACTGCAAGTGTGCTGGTCGTAGTACTGCTCCTTTTCATTCCCAGTTGCTAATGGAGTATCTAGACATTCAATACTTCTGTTAAGTTCCTTTCCCTGTGAGCAGTTTCCATAGCTGTCAACTGATATTATGCTATTATAAAAAAATACAGTGTATGAAATACGATTCATCCTACCCCAAAACAAAGTAGTTTGTCATTTCTATGTTGTTATTCACTGCTTTTGGATTTTATTTCCTCTTATGTTTGGAATTATAAAAATATTCTTTTAATACTGCAAAATATGCTGGACTTCTCTATAAGCAGTTTAATTCTGCAGCTACAGCCCAGCTTTAGGTTTCAGTTCAATAACCACCACATGCTTCTACTTAGCTTTCATTCATGTGACTGATCTGATGTCCATGGAACCACTTGTGTGATTTAAAGTTAAATGTCTATATGAATGGAGGACTGAAGCCTTTGTTTGACATACATAAGTAAAGCTCATAAGTAGACACAATAGATGAAATGGAATATAAAAGAGTCAGTAAGAAGTTACCGATATTAATTCTTTTTGGTAATATTACATGCTTCTGCCTGTCATCTTTAGCACATGCTATTTGTTAGTAAGACAGTTATTTACTTGTTTGTTTTTCATATTATGTATCAGTTGATTCTTTAAAAAAAAGCCACCCTCCTGAACACTCAGTTCAACAGTGTAGCTGTGTTTCACTTTGTAGTCCCACACATTTAAATAGACAAGAAGCAAGCTTTAAAGCTTTGTGATAATACATATAGTTACTCGGAAGGATGGCACTTTGTGAACAAGAGAGAGCATAGGCAGGTACAAGTTAGTGTGTAATAGGCAGAGAAACAGAGTAACCGTAATGGCTTGTATATAGTTTTTAAATGGTCACCTGTAATACGTCTGATCTCTCATAGTTCAGTCATGTGTATGTGTCTAGGAGAAAAAAGTTGGGAATTTGAGTCAAAGGGGAGCTAATGCCATAAGACTCTTAGTAAAAAATTCCTTCAACTCATTATGCTAAACAATTTTTTCATGTTGTAACTGACTGATAGATGAGGGCTACAAAACAAAGTATCCATGACAGTATTTGTTGACTGAAATTTTAGAATGACAAAAAATACACTTAAAGGACAATTTTTTCTCATATACCTCATTTAAGCATGTTATCCTTTTTGGGGGGGGAGGAAGCTGTCACCCTGTGTTTATTACTTCAATAAATATTTAGATGCAAGATAAGCTCATACTTTATTTATTAAAATGGAACATTTTTAATATTTTAATTTATTTCAGTGCCATCAGATCACTTAAAATGTAAAAATGGTACTGCGTCTTTTGAGTGAGGAAACAGTTGTGACTATTTTACCAAAAAAAAAATTCTTTACTATAATTTTTCAGCAGACATTTTCAGAAGAATTACTGGTATCAAGTAAGAGATTTCAAAAGATACTGCAGTTGAAATTTTTGATCTAAAATGAACTTTGCTAGTGCTCGAAATGTTTGGCCTTTATCCATTTTCTTTTTTTCCTCTTTTAACATATTCACAAAGGGCAATGAATTCACCCTGAAAGATACTATTTTCTCCTTCTAAGCAGAAGCTACTGGAAATAGTTTGAATTCTGTACTGAGAGCATTTTAATCAGTTTTACTTCTATAATTGTTTTGAGGGGCTAACATGTGCTCTCTTTCCCTCCTTCCTCCCTCCATCTTTTTTGTCACAGAACTTCTTCACAAAGGAGTAACCTCAATAACAAATCTTGAAGGTTGGGTGGGACACCCTTTGGATCCGATTGGCACACTCTTCAGTAGCCTGATGGAAGCCTGCAGAGTGGATGATGAGAGCTTCCATGGATTCTCAGACTTCACAGGTAAGGCCATGCAAAGGGAGCAATCTTCTCTCGAAGTCTTCAGTAACTGGAGTGTTTTTCTATCTTGCCTTTCTGAATTAACTTCAAAGCCAGTGTCTTTATAGTATAAGAACTCACATTTGCTATTCCCTAAGAAAACATGAGGGAGAGAAAATGTTTAAAGTAAAATTTTGTTATAAGTTTTATGACAGCACTTAAAAAATTACCAGTTACTCATTCTTGAAGACAATTCTGTATTTCACGCTTAAAATAAAACCAAATAAGACTTTATAGCAGCAACTCTCTCCCCGTACATTACTCTGTCCTCTTTTTGAGAAATTACAGGAAATGACAGAACTGTTGAGGTTGGAAGACTCCTCTGGAGATCGTCTAGTCCACCTGCTCTGCTCAGAGCAGGGTCACCTAGAGCAGATTGCCCAGGACTCTGTCCAGTTGGATTTTGAATAACCCCAAGAATGAACACTGTACAACCTCTCTGGGCAACCTCTTGCAGTGTTTGACCATCCTCACAGTAAAAAAGTGTTTTGTTAGGCTCAAATGGAATTTCCTGTATTTCGGTTTGTGCCCATTGTCTCTTGTCCTGTCACAGGATACCACTGAGAAGAGTCTGGCTCTGTCTTCTTTACATTCTCCCATCAGATATTTATACATTTTGTTAAGATAATCCTGAGCCTTTTCTTTTCCAGGCTAAACAATCCCAGCTGTTTCAGTCTCTTATATGGGAGATGTTCCAGTCCATTAATCATCTTTGTGGCCCCTCACTAGATCTGCTCCAGTATGTCCATGGGGAGCCCAGTACTAGACATGGCACTCCAGGTGTGGGCTCACCAGTGCCAAGCAGAGGGGAAGGATCACCTCCCTCAGTCTGCTGGTGATGCTCCTCCTGTGCAGTCCAGGATGTTATTTGATGACTTAGCTACAAGTGTACATAATACTTCAAATTGATGACAAAACACTTAAAATTTATAACATACATGGTCTATAAAGGTTATGAATTGGAAAATAGTGTTGCAGTATTTATACATGATTTAGGACAGGATGTGTGACCCATTTTAACTTCAGTATTTGCTTCCCAGGAGCTTAAATAATTTATTCCTTATTCTCATTTTCTTTCCACCTCTGTGGTAGTTTCTTCTCACCTTCTGTGTGGCCAGAAACTCGATTCATCCCTCTACCTGCAGCTCTTTTATATGCACATCCCAAATCTTCTTGGGGCTTTGCCTCAAAACTAATTTTATGCAATTAGTTTTTCTTCAATAAACTTCTAATCCCATATCCACCAATTCTGGAAGAACTTTTAATTAAAATAAATCAGATTATTTGCAATTAGAAAAAAACAAAACAAACCCATGAAATAAAAGTAGCATGTGTTGAAAAGTAAATTCCCCCTACACACGCATATGCAATCTACCAAATGCATTCTGCAGTCTCATTTGCTGCAGCTGTCCATCTCCTTACATCTGTACATTACAACTTTGTGTTTCCAAACTAGATTGTAAACTGCTAGAGGTTGGAATAGAATTTTGTCATATGGTGTATCTATGAAGTACCAAATGAATCAGTAGTACCCTCTGTTGTGGTTTAACCCAGCTGACAGCTAAAACAACCACACAGCCGTTCGCTCACTCCCCCCCCTCTCCCAGTGGGATGGGAGAGAGAATCAAAAATGAAAAAAAAAAAAAAAGTGCAACTCATGGGTTGAGATAAAGACAGTTTAATAGGACAGAAAATAATAATAATAGTAATAATAAAAAAACAAGTGATGAACAGCACAATTTCTCACCACCCAAAGTTGATGCTCCCCAAGACTCCAAGCTGCCCCACCTCCCAGCCAACCCCCAGTTATATACAGAGCATGACATCATATGGTATGGAATATCCCTTTGGTCAGTTTGTTCAGCAGTCCTGGCTGTGTCCCCTCCCAGCTTCTTGGGCATTCCCCACCTTCTCGTTGGCAGGGCAGTATGAGAAGCTGAAAAGTCCTTGACTCCTTGGCAACAACTAAAAACATCAGGGTGTTATCGACATTATTCTCATCCTAAATCCAAAACACAGCACTATACCTGTTGCTAGGAAGAAAATTAACTCTATCCCTGCCAAAACCAGGACACCCTCTTAAAGCAATTTATGGCTTGGTCTGTGTGGAATTTACAAGTGATCTTTACTAAAATTAGCACTTCTAGTGTTAGTAAAAGTCAGAAACATTTTACATGTTTATCATAAATACAACTGTAACAACTAAAAAAGCATGAAAAGAGCTCTAGTAAACAGGATGCTTTAAAGTTGTGGAGTTCCCAGGCCTACTGTATTTGCACAATCCTAATAGCTTCAACTGAAATCTATGCAGGTGTATAAGCACCTTCCCTTTCCACTTATGCCTCAAAGCTTTAAGGAGCTACAGAAATGAGTGGGGAAAAAATTGAAATAGATCTTCCAATTTTGGCCTTATTAACACAAAGATGCAGAAACTGCCTTCCTCCAAATAATGCAGTTTAAAATGCAAACTTTTATTTTTACTTGATTGGGTTTTTTAAAACCTAATTTTTTCATGTATTTCTGCCATGTGGAATTGGATCAGGTAGTTTAGATTGAATCGTTGGATCTTGAGATTGCGCTAGTAATTTAAATAATTTTTTTAAATGAATACTGACAGAGGAAGCATTTGTAAATGTGGCATTATAGGAAGATTATGGATTAGAATGATTTCCCTGATGTGTTGTTCTTTGTGTCACCCTTTACAGAGAACATGGGGCAATGCAAATCTCTGGAGTACCAGCACCTGCCTGCACACAAGTTCTTAGAAGAAGGAGAATCTTATTTAACGCTGGCTGTGGAAGTAGCATTGATAGGGCTGGGACAGCAACGAATAATGCCTGATGGCTTGTATGCACAAGAGAAAGTTTGTCGAAATGAGGAGCAGCTCATTTCTAAGCTACAGGAAATTGAATTGGATGATACTCTGGTGAAGATTTTTCGAAAACAAGCAGTCTTCCTATTAGAAGGTAGCTCAATGTAGATTCTAACTGCTGCTTTAAACTGTCTTCACTTACACAAGCCCACTGAATTAGTATTCCAGTGGAAACTGCCTTACATACTTAAGATGTTTTTTGACGTAGAACTCCAGCAAAATTTTATTTCCAGTCTTTTATGAAAATCAAACATACTTCAGATATCACATCTACTGACCTATAAGCCTTTCATTTTAATTTTTATTGCACTTTGTTCTTTAGATTTGTTGCTTGTCATAATCTCAGTATCCTAATTATACAACCCAGGCTCACAATTAAAAAATATAGACATCAGTTATCATCAACAGTTCTCAGGTAGCAAATTTCTAAATGTCACTTGTATCCTGAAAAAGGACTAGCAGCTTTGTAAATGTATGAAGATTTTTACCTCTGTTCCCAAGTGAAGAGCTCAGGAAATTCACTTAGAATTGCTGTGACAGAAATATAACATTTTCTTTGCAGCAGTTAGGAAAATTACTTGCCTTTGAAGTTTGTATCATATGTGGTCATATATTGAGGCTTAAGACCTGGTCTTGTGACTAAATTTTGATTAAGACAAATAACTTGTGTTTGGGAATTATCTGGTGTATTGCAATAAAACCTGTACAAAAACGTGCATGCTTTTGCCTTAGCTTTTAAAAAGGCTTAACATATAGCACTTAAGCCTCATGTTCAGAGTAGTCTTGTGGGTTCTAAGGTTGTCTTTCTAGTTTTTGGGGTTTTTTTTAAATGGAAGAAAAAACTTTAAAGGAACCAATTAGCTAAAGGCATGGTCCAAGTTTTGAGTGCTTGCTCAAGGGATGGTGGGGAGTGTGATACTGCTCTAGGTAAGTTGTGAAGACTATTACACAGCAGTCAAGTTTTGCTTTCTTTCTGTAAGACATTTGTCTTTTAAAACTATTTATTTAATGGAAGAGATGCAGTATGTTGTTTAGGGTTCTCAGCTTTGAGTCATTATTATTGCCTAGATCCTTAAAGACTTTGGTACCTACTGCCATTCAAAACTGCAGAGAAGCTGCATCATAAGGAGAGTTTCCATTATGGTGTGGCTGTAACTGCTGCTTTATGGCCTTTGGACAAGAACAGCTGCTTGCTGGATCCAGCTGTTAACTGCCATAGAGGGATTCTATGGATTATAAAATCAATTTGCTGCATCTATTTACTGGTAAGGATGCTTTATGAGGAAAAGGCAGGACTTCTCTCAAGTATTCTCTGATACTTCTAGTTTACTACTTTGATCACTGATATTCTTTTTGTTTTCTTAGAGTAGTAAGCAAGTGATCATAGCAGGAAATCTGCTAAAATAACTACCTACAAAATTGCTGTGGTGAGCAGAGTGCAATAATGGTCTTGCATTACTGTGTGCTGTGAAATCTGGCTTTTCTGCAATAGCTTCTGTTTACTCCAGGTTAGACAGAAACTGCCAGCTCACATGGAGGAAAATCTGTGCAGTGATTTAAGATCCTAATCATATCAATTGTGCTTTTATAGTTAAAAGTCCTGTAGATATAATAAAGAAAGCTTAATCCAATATTAAGGTGATTTCTGTGTTGTTAAAGCAGATTAATGCATGCTGTATGTAGCTACCATTTGAACGCATGGGAAAGCAGAACATAAGACTGTGTTGCAAGAAGTATTCTAATTTTTTGCTTGACTGCTAAGTTAATGGCAGAATATATTTTCATGTAAATGCTTTGTCATGTATTCATGTCCTAACTGAGTTTCTGACTGGACCACCAACTGGCAAACATACATGAAATGGCTTCTTTCATTGAAGCAATGCCAGCTATTTTGAATGGCTTTCAACTTCATTTTAAATGATTGACAGACACACTGTCACCTACTTAGTCTTCATTGAGGTTTCCTTTGTGATCAGCCCCAGTCTTCAGAAATGCCCACCTATGGAGCTCAGATTTTTCATGCCTAGTGATTTTTATCTTTGCATTTTGTGCTAAGGCCAGTACTGCACTGGCTGCACTGAGTGTGAGCAAAATCCATTGCCTCAACAGTGGGAATAGTTTCCCCACAACAAATACAATTTTTAAGATCGTGTGGCTATAATGGACTAACAAAAGTAGCTTTGGTGCAAGATCTGACCTAGTCTTCTCTGGAGACCAAGTCTAGACCAAAGGGTTATTTAAATGCCTAATGTCAGGTGAGACATTAATAGGGATCATGTACTGCTGTAGTAATTGGTTATGTAACTTCAATTAAAGATACATATTTTTCCACTGTAACCACTTTTTTGTTTTGTTTTCCTTCGGTAGATTTGTGATAAAGCAATTATGCACCAGCAGAGGGTGCATAGGGATTCATGTGCACAATATAATTACACAGAGGCAAAGCTAGGATTATCACATTCTATTTTTGCATACCATAGACTTGCTGAATGAGCCCCATGGAGCCCTGGGACCATTCTGTCATTTGTATGTGTACTGGTAGTGTGCTTAGTACTATACAATTTGCAGTCTGTCTTGTCTCAAAGAATATATGGTATTTAATATACTTGTAATATATTTCACAAAAATATCAATGTAACTTTACTTTTTGTACAGCAAACTGTCTCTGAATACCAATTCTAACTCAAGGTATAGTGAATGTTTTTAAAGGTCCAGAAGTTGGGTTTTAACAGTCTGTAAAGACTGACATTCTGTTTCTCTTTCCCACAGCTGGACCATATAGTGGTTTAGGTGAAGTCATCCATCGAGAGAGTGTTCCAATGCACATGTTTGCCAAGTATCTTTTCACCTCTCTCCTACCTCATGATGCTGAACTGGCATACAAAACTGCACTGAGAGCCATGCGGTATGTATTCACAAGTCATCTAGAAAGAGCACAAGTAGTGGTTTGGAAAAGGGAAAAAATCTTGGTAATCAAGACCTAGTCTTTTTTTCTAAAAGAAGCATTGTTCACTTTAAGGAGAAATTACTTTGGGTCTGTCATCTGAAGAATGAAGCTAACCAGAGGGATGGAGCACCTCTCCTATGAGGACAGGCTGAGAGAGTTGGGATAGTTCAGCCTGGAGAAAAGGTGGCTCCAGGGAGATCTAATTGCGGCTTACCAGTACCTGAAGGGGGCCTACAGGAAAGCTGGTGAGGGACTGTTTATGAGGGAGTGTAGTGACAGGACAAGGGGTAATGGGTTTAAGCTGAAGGAGGGTCGATTTAGATTAGATGTTAGGAAGAAATTCTTTACTGTGAGGGAGGTGAGGCACTGGAACAGGTTGCCCAGAGAGGTTGTGGAGGCCCCATCCCTGGAAGTGTTCAAGGCCAGGTTGGATGAGGCTTTGGGCAACGTGGTCTAATGGAGGGTGTCCCTGCCCGCAGCAGGGGTGTTGGAACTAGATGATCTTTAAGGTCCCTTCCAACCCAAACCATTCTATGATTCTATGATCTGTAAAAGCAATTGATGTCTGTAGTAACTACAGTATAATAATTTATAAATGTACAATTAGTGTTTCTCTACAAATGTAAAACAGCTTTCTATGTTACAAATCCTTCAAGAATTCTACTCTTGGAGCATGTGGTTTTGTGTTAAACGACAGCTTTAGCGTGTGTGTTCTCTTACTAATGTGGTTGTGTGTGTGATGGTAGTGGTGAGGAAATGAGGAAAGAGGCATCTCACCAGCAATCTCAGGATCATCTGCTGCTTAGCAGATGATAGGACTATTTGTTCCACCAGCCTTCTTTATAAATTAAGTCTTAATGGTAGATTTGAAACCATATGGTGTGGTCTGAGCCAGTACCTTTTTCTTGTGCTTCATAACTAAGCCATCTTGCACACTTCTGGGTGAATGTTGGGATTTAAATCGAGTACGTCATATGACAACAAAATGTCTGACTTGCATCACATTTGTCTTCAGTAATCAGGGGAAAAAGATGTTTCTCAGGGAGTGCTCAGTGTGTGTTGGCTTTATCCCAGGGCAGGCCAGATGATTGTTAATGGTGACTAAGAAGGACCTTCTGATAGAAGTTCCAAGGGCCTAAATGATCAGCAATAAATCTATGTTGTCCACATACAGTGCAGGGAAGAAACTGGTCCCATCTGGATTGTCTGGTTGCTGTCAAAAGTAGTTGTGGTGGGTTGACCCTGGCTGAGGCCAGGTGCCCACCAGAGCCGCTCTATCAATCCCCTCCTTCTCTAGACAGGGGAGAAAAGGTGCAACGAAAAGCTTGTGGGTCGAGATAAGGATAGGGAGAGATCATTCACTAATTATCGTCACGAGCAAAACAGACCGAACTTAGAGAGGGAATTCATCTAATTTATTACTAAGCAAAACAGAGTAGAGGAATGAGAAATAAAATCAAATCTTAAAACACCTCCCCCCACCCCTCCCATCTTCCCGGGCTCAACTTCACTCCCGGCTTCAACCTCCGCCCCCCTTCAGGGGCACAGGGGGACGGGGAGTGGGGGTTACGGTCAGTTCATCACACGGTGTTTCTGCTGCTTCTTCATCCTCAGGGGGAGGACTCCTCTCATCGTTCCCCCGCTCTAGCGTGGGGTCCCTCTCACGGGAGACAGTCCTTCATGAACTGCTCCAACGTGGGTCTCTCCCATGGGGTGCAGACCTTCAGGAGCAGACTGCTCCAGCATGGGGTCCCCCATGGGGTCACAAGTCCTGTCAGCAAACCTGCTCTGGCATGGGCTCCTCTCTCCACAGGTCCACAGGTCCTGCCAGGAGCTTGTTCCAGCGTGGGCTTCCCACGGGGTCACAGCCTCCTTCAGGTGGAATCTCTACACCTCCTCATCCTTCCTCCATGGGCTGCAGGGGGACAGCCTGCTTCACCATGGTCTTCACCACGGGCTGCAGGGGAATCTTGCTCCGGCGCCTGGAGCACCTCCTCCCCCTCCTTCTGCACTGACCTTGGTGTCTGCAGATGTTCTTACATCTTCTCACTCCTCTTTCTCCAGCTGCAAAAGCGCTCTCTGACTGTTTTTTTTCTCTTTCTTAAATATGTTATCACAGAGGTGCTGATTGGCTTGGCCTTGGCCAGCGGCGGGTCTGTCTTGGAGCCGGCTGGCATTGGCTCTATCAGACACAGGGGAAGCTTCTAGCAGCTTCTCACAGAAGCCACCCCTGTAGCCCCTCCCCGCTACCAAAACCTTGCCACGCAAACCCAACACAGTAGTGAATGATGGTTGACAAAGAATAGCCACAATTGAATACTAAGAGCAATCAAGTCCCAGATTTAAAAAAAAAACTAAAAAAAATTAAAATTTGTTTTTTCCTGGTCTTTATTATCAAGAATGATTGCACAGTGACTGAAGGACACACTATCCACATAAGTAGCATTTAGCTTCATCAGACAGGTTGTGTCCTAGTGATTTGGAGAGGTGTATTCTGGAGCTAGTTCTCCAGAAAGCTAAATGGGGAGGAAATAATCCTATGTTCAAAGGACTAAATGGGAGGGCACGCATAAGAAAACATAGCTACTATCAGGTCAGACCAAAGGTCTCTTAGCCTGTTTGGGGTTTTTTTGCCTCCAAGAATATCTAATAGTGGATGTTAGGGAAGGAGTCAAAGAAATATGAAGAGTGACCTTGCATAATTGCTGCTTATGATTAGAATTTTAGGTTTTAGATTGAGAAGACAAAAGTGCATTACTGATAAACTGTTGAGAACATTCAAACGTATGATTAGAAAGCTGTCAGGGCCATCTAGGTACACCCCATTTCTTTCATTGCAAGTTAAGTGCATCAATAACCCTGGTCATACCAGTTCAGCAAGATAGTACAAAATGTGTGCTGTGTGGTTGTGTGTGGTGGGGGTTTTTGGGGTTTTTTTTGTTTGTTTGTTTGTTTTGGGTTTTGTTGGGGGGTGGTGGTTTTGTTTTGGGGTTTTTTTGTTTGTTTAAAACAACTAATTTTATAAAGTAGACTTGTGTCCTTGTATTTAATTCCAGTCACTACCTTAAAGTGTTTCTCAGAGATTGTTTGTGTGGAGTTTTCCTCCTTAAACTACTGAAACCATGTTGAAAGGTTGGAATAGACATCTATCAGCAGCTTTGCACAGTGCACCGAATGCTTTGGTGAATGTGATGGCAGCAGGCCATTCCTCTTGAGGAAGGATTTGGGCTTTCCCAGAAACAAATCATAACTGAAAACTTCTTTTCTGGAGGTTTCCTTTCTCAACTAAAACAAGCAAGGCACTGAAAGATCCAAATGATGAAATCTCTAGTTAATCATGGGGAGCTCCAGCCATCTTTTGGCATGAAGCTGCCATCTCAGCCAAAAAAGTTACTTCTCAAACAGACCAGTATAAGAAAGAATTGTCTGTCTGTTTCCATCCATCTGGTAAAATCACAGGAGACATCAGCATAATCAGGGCTATTCTCTATAGTTCTCTTGGCATCACTTTATAAGGCAGATAAGAGTTCAGCTTTTTATATTTTTTATTATTTTTTTTTTAATTTTTATATATATATAGAGGGCACTCTTAAATGTGGACTGTTATCTTGAACTGTGGTGATGGCAGATGCAGACACTTTCTATTCCATGTCTGTTTGCATTCCTCAGCACTTCTCAAAAATTCCCATAAAGAAGGTTGGTTACTCTTTCCATTCACACCAAAGTGATAGTTCAGTGTACAAAGCACTCCTGATGATACAAACCAAATGAAAAACTAACTAAAACCAAATGTTGCTTTGAGGGGGGGGGGGCGAGGAGAAGAAAGCAAACATGAAGATTGAATGTCTGTCTCATGTTTGTGAGGTGGAATGGATCAGAAGAGGGAAATTTGAGCATCCCTTCTTCCATGACACAGGTGAAATATTTCTGCATAGAAATCTGTGTGGTTGTTCATGCTTTTAGAAGTGGAGCATAATTTTTTTTTCTTCACTTGAACATTTATCGAAGAACTTCCTAAGACTACAGCTAGTTGCTCTCCAGACATAAGTGTTTAGTGTCAGTCTACATACAAGTCTACACAGGTCATTGACCCATGATGGCAACTCTGGAGTATTTTGCCTCTCTGTATTCAAAATCATATGTTGCTATTCCTTTTTTTTTGTTTTTTTAATCGTCTCTTAGTGTATGGAACACTCAGTGTGAAATCAATGGAAGCTGAGACCATAAGGCCTTTCATGCATGCACCTCAGGTCTGCAAGGACAGGATGTGCTATCCTTGATGGTTGCTTCTGTCTACAGTTCTCTGCTTGCAGCACTGAAACATATGGAGTAGAGCCTTGGAGAATGTGGATTTGTGGTGACCTAGTTGACTGCTCACTTGGAATCTGAACTTGAATGTTTGGCTGAGTTTGGCTGATCCCTTGTTTAAGCTTGAATTTCAACCCAGGCTTTGGGAGTCAGACTTTAATCACAAAGTAGCTTTGCTAAAACCTAGCTAAAATAATTGGTTTGAAAGGGAAAAAAAGTGAAGAATGTTAAATCTGCTTGTGCTTGTTATGATGTTTCCTAATCTTGCCAAAATTGCACGAAAGCCACCAATTCACAACAGCATTTCTTTTCACAGCAAAGGAACATAGAAACTGGAAATGAAATTCAAAGTCACAAAAGATTTCCCCAAAACAGCCGCCTCTTTTCATGCTCTTTGTCTATTTACTGTTACTCATAACCTAATAATCCTTTTTGCATTATGTAGTTGGGATTTTTCCTGTTTGTTGAAACCATTTAATAATGCATCTTTTTCTCTCCCCCCTCTCTCTGTGCTTGGAAAATATCAGCTGAAGAATTTATATGTATTTTATTTTTATGTATATAAAGCTATATAAAGAGGTGTCTCAGTGGTACTAGGGAAGAGATTTAACTCTTGATACAAATCAAAAGGGAAGTCTTTTTTTCATATTAGCATGCACATTATCAAATGTTGGTAGGCTAGAATTTAAGGACTTTAAAAAGTAGTTGACATTTGAACGGTAAAATGTCCTTTTTGGTATGTCTGAATTTATTGCAAGGTCAAAATCCAAATGACTTGTTGAATATCCCTCTCCCTTACTTTGAACATTTGCAAGTAAAGAAAGTATATTCCAAATATTGGAAAATATTTACATGTTCTTGGTATGATGAACTACTCCACTTTCCTTCCTGAGGGCTGTGGTTCAAAGACTGAAACAAGGCAGGGGAAAAAAGCTTCAACTCTATGGATGATGCAGAAAGTCTCTGCTGCCTTGACTAATGGATGGCTTAATTGTCCTGTGAATTCCTGCAGATGCCCACTGATGTAGGCAAGTTTGGCAAATGGACTTTTAAGATTCCCCAAGAAGAGAAGTGGTTTTCCAATATCTTTATACCCAAAACTACACATTTCATAAACAAGGTCAAGTGTTTTTGCAGCTTTAGTTTTGCTTATGAATAACCTAATATAATAATGATTTAATAAAAGAGGATTTCTTCCTTATTTCAGGTTGCTAGTATTGGAATCTACAGCTCCTTCAGGAGACATGTCCCACCCGCACCACATTGCATCAATTGTTCCAAACCGCTATCCCCGCTGGTTCACCCTAAGTCACATTGAATCCCAGCAGTGTGAGCTGGCATCGACTATGCTAACAGCGGCCAAAGGTACATTGCTGTCAGTTATGTACTCGACTAAATGTATGCTTTTAATATTGCATGGGGTAAACAGATTATAAAACTTGTGTTTAGAAATCCAAATTGCAGTCTGACAGGAGCTTGAAATGGGTCCAACAAACTGAACTGGCTTAAACCTGTCACTTACTTAATTTTCTAGCAAAGTAATTAAGCTAGCTAGATGGTAGCCAGATGAGCTTGATTTGAGGCTGATGAGACAGCTTTTTGTTCTTCTGAGACACAATATAGACTATGAAACCCAGGAGTGGACAAATCACTTCTAAAATTCACAAATCAGGATGACTTGGCCATGTACTATACTAACACCACCAGGCACTAGAGGAGTTTGTGCTGTCTTGTATCTTTCATTCATGTGATTTAATTATGGAAGAACAAAATGTGTATAAGCGTATAGGGCCACAAAGATGATTAGGGGACTGGAGCATCTCTCTTATGAGGAAAAGCTGAGAGAGCTGGGTCTGTTTACCCTGGAGAAGAGATCTTATAAATATCTAAAGGGCAGATGTTAAGAGGAAGGGGCCAGACTCATTTCAGTGGTGCCCAGCGACAGGACAAGGGCCAATGGGCACAAACTGGAACACAGGAAGTTCCATCTGCATATGAGGAAAAACTTCTTTACTCTGAGGGTGACCAAGCACTGGACCAGGCTGCCCAGAGAGGTTGGGGAGTCTCCTTCTCTGGAGATATTCAAAACCCGCCTGGACGCGATCCTGTGCAACCTGCTCTAGGTGATCCTGCTTTAGCAGGGGGGTTGGACTAGATGATTTCCAGAGGTCCCTTCCAACCCCTACCATTCTGTGATTCTGTGAAATGTCATACTACTGCATAGCAATGGTAGGCTCAATTATAATGAATTTCTGGATGTTTTGGGAGCTTGTTCTGTTTTGGTGATTCTGTTTACACCTTGCAGGTGATGTTCGGAGGCTGGAAACAGTGTTAGAATCCATCCAGAAAAATATCCACTCCTCATCACACATCTTCAAACTTGCCCAGGATGCATTTAAAATAGCAACACTCATGGACAGCTTGCCAGACATCACTCTTCTGAAAGTTTCTCTGGAGTTGGGCCTTCAGGTATTTCCCTTGTTTATTATTACTACAGTAGAAGACAGGAATTTGCCCCTGTGTTGGTGGGTACAGCTCTTTAAGTCACTGAGGATCATAC
This sequence comes from Balearica regulorum gibbericeps, assembly GCF_011004875.1. NCBI lineage: Eukaryota > Metazoa > Chordata > Aves > Gruiformes > Gruidae > Balearica > Balearica regulorum. The sequence goes on along the minus strand of NC_046219.1, from coordinate 9,297,932 downwards.
CCTCTTTGGACTCTGTCTGGAATTTTTAGATTCTGATTTCTGATGTAAAGTGCAGTTGGCTGTTTGTGTTGCTTTAATAGGTGATGCGGATAACACTGTCAACACTGAATTGGCGACGGCGGGAAATGGTGAGGTGGTTGGTAACATGTGCAACAGAAGTAGGTATGTTCTAAGACGCTTCTCAAGGGCTCCTGCCTTTTTGTCAGCTAATCTTAGAGGGCTTGACCTTGTTTGTCAACACCCAGGCTCTGCAAATGTCTCCCACTTTCTGTTCATCTATAAAATTCCTTTGGTTAGAAGACATTAATTATGGCAATAATGAGTGGGTTTTTTGAGTATGTGATAGAATAGGCACAGGCCAAGTGAGACAACAGTTGAGTAATGAATGCAGTGTGACTTCTTTTCCCTGCAAGGTAGGGATGTGCATAACCTCATGGGAAATATCCCAGATTTCCCCTTGTCCCCTTCATTTTTGGTTTGAGGTTGAGGCTGCAGCAGAGAAAAGGCTTGTGGTTATGGGCTGTTACACTATGCTACAACTTTGCTTGCCCTGAAAGGTGAGGCTCCAAAAGACTGGTGAGAGTGCTATCTGGTCAGCTGTGGGAAGAGGAACCAGAAAACAGGTGAATTAAATGCTGAGGATGCCTCCCACTGTGTGGCAGACAAGATCTCATGAAGGGTTTCTCATTGCTTGTTGTTTGTTTTTTGGGGGTGTGTTTTTAAGCCCCTGGGTAAATCCAAGCTTAGAGTGTAATGCATCTTTGTTATGTGGCTATGACATTGTGCAGGCCTCTCATCTGCACTAGAAAGCAAACCAAACACTAATGCACCCATCTGTAACCACATAAGGTGAAAATAAGGTGGGAGCAGAACTAGCCTCATACTTAGAGGATAGCAGTGGGAGAAAAGTGCGCTCAGAAGGACATTATGTTAATTTCTGGGCTTTGCCGTAAATTTATTGTGTGTCTTGATGAGTTGTCCCTTAGCTTCTGTATTCCAGTTTACCATTTGCAAGATGTGGATACAGAATCTGAAAGTGAAGATGAGAGCATTAAAAACTGTGTAGCTGTAAAAACAAAAAAAATAAAAATCAGCAGCTGTGGTAGTGAGGACAATATAAATGCTATGATAAGGGAGGAAGTTTTTGGAAAGTATGCTTCCCTACTATATTTACTCCTTTTTCATACATCTGAGTTGGATTGTATCACATAGGTGCTTCTTGAGTTTCAGAACTTAAAAGGATTGCTGCTGCTTATTCTCTGGATTAGTTTATTCTTTGCTTTATGCTTAACTGAGAAATTAATGTTGTCAGTAGCATGGGAAAATACAGCTTACCTTTGTATGCCCTCAGCCAGAAAATGGTTTGTGTCTGCAAATTTTCATGCAATGCTCTTGTTTTATTGCTTTTATATCTTTGCTAAGGTAATTATTACTGAGGCTATCTTGCAGATATTAGTGCCTGGGTATTATTTTGTGCAGTTACATATTGGCAAATAAAATACTGGTTTTAATATTGCTTTAAATTAGTTTACGTATTCTAATAGAAGCATCCCATAAAGAAACTTTAATGTCATGCAAAGTATTCTTGAGACTTAATCAAGTTGATAAAACAAAGAATCTGTTTATTTAAATGAAGATCTGGTATTTTCTGACTATGCTGAATTTTCTGACTATGCTGAATTTTTGCACGAGTGAAGGGGTCAGTCACTGTTTCCCCCTTCTCTCACACACACACACATACGTGCCAAGAATAAAGTGATACTAAGGAAAATAACTATCTCAGATAATATCCAGTAGTGCATATTGCTCAGAGTATTTCTGTAATAAGGATCTTGATGTTTGGGTGCATATGAATTTGATACAAGATGTATCTGAAAAGCCTGTTGAGAAGGGGTGGGGGTTAGGATTTTTTTTAAAGGTATGCTTACTATTAAATGCCATGGTGTTCTATTAAATGAGACATTTAGCATGCTTTCATATTCTTTTGTGCATGCACTGTACATTGAGATGCACATTGAGAAAAGAAGTAAAAATTGCCTTTTTAAGTGTTCAATGTGAGGGCTGCTTTTGAGTGATGTGATGAGACCAAATGAGCCAGAACTTGTTATCCAAATTGTCTTAGAAAACAAGTAAAACAGCTCAGTTGTCACACCAGGAGATTAAAGCTTATCTTGTAGGCTTTTTTGTTGTTATCTGCATTTCAGTGATTGCTACAGAGTTTGCATAGTAGCCTTTGTTTTAATGTCCTTTTCCAGCCATGCTATCTGGTTTAGCCCTTCTTGCTGAAGCACGTCTCCTTGGATGTACTGGCAACCTCTTAGACTTTGAAAATGTAATTGCTTGCTGAACATCTGTATCTGCTAGGTTTTATCACTTGTGGCTAATCCTTTCTTTCTCTCCCCAGGTGTTTATGCACTGGATAGTATAATGCAAAACTGGTTTACACTTTTCACTCCAACAGAAGCCACTAGTATTGTTGCTACAACAGTGATGTCCAACAGCACCATTGTCCGTCTGCATCTGGACTGCCATCAGCAGGAGAAGCTGGCCGGCAGTGCTAGGACGCTTGCTCTACAATGTGCCATGAAGGATCCTCAAAACTGTGCCCTCTCTGCACTGACCTTATGCGAAAAGGATCACATAGCTTTTGAGACCGCTTACCAAATTGTTCTAGATGCTGCTACAACCGGCATGAGCTACTCGCAGCTTTTTACTATAGCACGATACATGGAGCACCGTGGTTACCCCATGCGGGCCTACAAGCTGGCCACTTTGGCCATGACTCATCTCAACCTGAGTTACAATCAGGACACACACCCTGCCATTAATGATGTTCTGTGGGCATGTGCACTCAGCCACTCCCTTGGGAAAAATGAGCTCGCAGCTATAATACCTCTGGTGGTCAAAAGTGTCAAATGTGCAACAGTACTGTCAGATATTTTGCGTAGATGTACTTTGACCACTCCTGGCATGGTGGGACTTCATGGAAGGAGGAACTCTGGTAAGCTCATGTCACTGGACAAAGCCCCTTTAAGGCAACTCTTGGATGCCACGATCGGAGCCTACATTAATACAACTCATTCACGTCTCACTCACATCAGCCCACGACACTATAGTGAGTTTATAGAGTTCCTCAGCAAGGCCCGAGAGACCTTCTTAATGGCTCATGATGGACACATCCAGTTTACACAGTTTATTGACAACCTAAAACAAATCTACAAAGGCAAAAAGAAACTGATGATGTTGGTTCGTGAGCGGTTTGGTTGATGAAAATGCAGGGGGAGGAGGGGTGGTTTGTTTTTACTTGAGTCTGCCTTTGTATCCTTTTGAACTTAAAGAAACAGAGCCACACCGGTATTATATGTGTATAGTTATATTGAGTTTGCAAACTAAACTGTCATGTTGTGAAAGTTTGTGTGTATAATTTTTTTCCTTTTTAATGTTTTGTGTGAGAGAGAGGTTAAAAAAGTTTTGGTTTACACTGAGTATATGTTGTCAAGTGGCAAAAGCCCACATCGCTCTCCTGTTCTTTCTGTATATGTTCACAGTCTCAAAAACAAACATATACTGCAATGGCTTTAAAAACCAAACACCACACCTCCATCCTGTGATAAGTACCTCGAATGGATTCAGCTTTACTCCTTTGTAACTCATCCTTACATTTCAGCATATTTAAACAAACCAACAAATGAAATACTAATAGTTAAAAGGCTGACCACGTGGCTTTGCAGTGCTGTTCATCCAGAAGCATGGCACACAATGCTTGTGCATGTGGAAACTTAGCAACTGTCAACATACATTCTCAGGGATTTATCAAAAATTAAAAAAGAATGAGAGCATTTATTGTACTGTATATTATATTATAGTATATGTCTGAATATTGAAAAAATATAACATTAATTTATAAAAAAAAAAATCTATGTAATGCAAAATACTTGAAGCTGCAGTAGCTTGGTTTTAAACAAAAAAGAAAACCTATCCGAAGGACTAAAGTGCGCCTTGCTTCAGGGTTGGCTCAGGTGGTGAACTATATGCTGGGCATCTATGCAGAGCCACCTTTTGGATTGCATGGTTGGACTGATACCTATTGGGGAAAATTTTATATATATATATATATATTTATACAACACGTGTATATGTATATATGTATACACACATACACACATGCTTGTAACAGGCACTATAGTAAAGAGGGACAACAAAAAATACACAGCCAGAGCAGCAAGCCTTAGCATTAAGAATACAGTATGCCAGAATCAGGGTTTGTGCCTCCTAGCCTAAGAAACTTAAAGAAATATCCTTTTTGACACAAAACGCAAAATGATTGACATGATACATTACGCCTTTGCAGTGAGCTAATAATAAGCTAACCTTTGTGCACAAATATATATATATTATATATATATTCTGCATAGGTAATTTGACTTTGTGCAGGACAAAGTTGTGTAGGTATGACTGTTCTACTTTTCTGTTCATTTTTTTTAAATATTTTATTTTCTCTAGAATTACTCAAACAAAAGCAGCCTTCTATCTTGCCTTGTCTTAATGCTTTAAAATAACCAAACTCAAGATCTAACTACCAAACTGTTCATTATATTATTAAGTGCCAACTTTGGTTACAGTATAGTGTCTTTACTTTAGCTGATGGTTCTGTATCCTTGTGCTTTTTAAAGCAGTTTTTATGTTTTGGTGCAAAAGTTGTCCAGTGTCTCTTGTTCCCTTCATTAGAGAACACGCTAGAGGTATGTTTGTAGGTATTTTTGTTTAGAAAAACTATTTCATGCTCTCCATTTTATTTATTATAGGTAAAAAGGTTGTACTTCATCACCCATGTAAACATGCTCATGAAGTTGAAAGTAATTAAGATTTGATACACTGATATCAATTTATTTATGTAACTAAATCACTGTTTTATAAACTTGTTAATGATGATCAACAATTTTTTTTTGTTTTGATTAAAATTAGTTTTTTGAAAGTTGATTCTGCCTCCTTTATGGTGTCTGTTATTGCAGTTGAATTGCATATGGACAGTTCATAGATGTTAAATGCCCAGCTTGCAACTTTGATGTGTGATGGTGATAAGCAATATGACCACCAAGACCAGGAAAGAAATGTTTTGTTCTTCAAAAAATCTGCTGAGGAATGGTAGTGTTCATAATTGCAGCAGCTCCTTTGCTGGTAGAAGACAACCTGGTGTGTCAGAGGGACCAAATGCTGCCTGCGATTGAAGATGTGTCATATATACCACGAACTGTAAGCCTTGACATATTGCCCTGGTGGGATAGAAGAGTGTGTGGGGGCATGTTCCCACTCTGGATTGTTTGGGTGACCATGAGAGTTGAGATGTGCTGCAAATATATACAAGGACAATTCTTGCTGTTCTTTGGCTTTTCTAAAGCATTTTGTGTATTCTGAACAGTGCAGCTCACACCACCCAGCATGGAGTTCCTGCTTGCCAGCTGACAGCTAATATTTCTACTTTTTGTCGCGTGAAAGGGTACAAGTCTGATATGTGGCTGAGGGAGGCCCTCCCGTTGAGTCACGAGGTTCAGAAAGGACCCCCTTGCTTTCTAAACTCCTTCCCAGAGAGGAGCCTCGGTGCGGCTAGGTCCAGTCTTAGTCCCAGACTTGGTCAACGGTTTATGTCTAAGGGGTTATGTGTGTAGCCACTTATCAGAGTCAACGTTTGCCTGTCAGAGCCCCACTAAGGACTTTCACTGAAACAGTTTCGCAAAGTTGAAAAGAAAAAATAGGTAATTTATTGGAGCAACAGATATAAAAGTTCGGAATTGCCGTTGATAAATGCACTAACTGCAACAATTTTGAGCTCAAGTTAATAGTTCAGCGCTTTTGTGAATGATAGTTTTCCCGGGGTAACATCCAACATAATCGGAGGCGCAAGTCTTACCAAAGAGGCGTCCCTGCTTGGGGAGGAGAGAGGTCCAGGCCCGTCGACCCGTCCGGATAGTTGGAGTTCTCGTCCTCAGAAAAGAGGATTCTAAATGCCAGATTTATATTTTTGGTGAGGTGGGACTAAGTCAGGTATTGTGTGTCGATTGGCCCTTAACAAGGCTTGTTGTGCAGTTGATCGGGGCTGGGGAGGGAAGTGGCAGAGAACAAAGGCGTTCAGTACAGAGGAGCGGTGGTCTGTTTAGTTTTACCAAAGTAACGTCAAGCTGTGAAGGCTCCCCCTCACCCCAGGCGTCACTTAGTTGATTAAGGAGCAGACCCGTCAGGCGCTGCATCTTGTTAAGATGAACACATTGCTCATCTCCTGCCCCTGTTCGGGTCCAGTGCTTATCAGCGCAAGATAAGCAAGTTGCTCAATCCCTGCTCTCGCACGAGCTGGACTCCCCCAGGGCCCCTTCTGCTGGGTCATAACGGCCCTGTATTTGGCACCAACAAGCCTGGATAAGTCCGGCATCCCACATTATCCACCCCGTGACTTTAGTCACAACTCGCCAAGAGGAACATCATATAATTTGGATTTAGGCGGGTTGAGGGATCCATCTCTCTCTCCCGTGTTTTCATTCTCATAATTTTCAATAGGGGATGGTATTAAAGGGACATATTCAGTATCACAGACTTGAAGCATCCTGACTTGTGCAGTTACAGCTCTAGTTATCGTAGTTTTCACACATGACAATCCAATTCCAACAATAACAATCATTATGATAAACATTAATGCATACTGGATTAGATTCTGAATCCATCCACTCACTTTTAATCCAAACCAACTGAAAACTTTTGAAATCCACCCAGTCCACTGCCAGTCTCCTGGTTTCATTTTCTCACGGAGTTCGTGGGTCTGGTCTGCCATTTTTCTCATCTCATCCATCGCTTCGTGCAAGGTAACAGACACATTTGGGATTGACACACAACAAGTTTCATCGGGATAGGTGTTATTTAGCCACCCACAAACGCCATTCTCCTTCAGTAGTACTATATCCAAGGCCAATCAATTTTGTAAGGTCATCTGTGAGGTTGCTTGTAGCTGGGCGTTGCTAGCCTCGATGGCAGTTCGTGTCCAATTAGCAAGAGTCTCTACTTGCCACGTCAGATTTTCTATATAAAGTCGATTGTTAACTATTACTGTCCAGTGACCCCAGAATGCTTTCATGGCTAAATGTATCCTCATTCCAGGTGTATAATAACTTGGCCATGACGTGGGGGGTAATACGTTTCTCTTTGTTCTGTACCCTCTTACTTTCGTCAATGATTGAGTGTAATTAAAAGCTATTGTAGGACATAAACTTGGAAGTCCTAAAGTGCATTCCAACCCATCCCAATAGGGTTGAATGTAATCCGATATCAGTCCATCAGAACATACCCATATGGTCTCAGGTGGTGCAGGTAACATTAGAGTGGTACACGTACTGTTTTCTACTACGCTACGCGTGGAGTGTCCATTCCTATAATGTCTCGTAGGGATTCTACATTTACCAGAATTGTACACTGACCAGACGGTGATGTTTCCAGGCGTCACCTCCTTTTTACAGTCTGGTGCTGGCCCAGGGATTGGAGCACTATAATTATGGCACAGACATATACTTCTTAAGGCATGATAGAGGTCTGAGGCAAACCATACCCATAGATAATCATCAATATTGGAGCAATTTATTTTGTTGGTACAATTCCATAACCTGTCTGGTCCCAATGGTGTGGTATATTGGGGTCTCCTCACCCATTGTTCAAAACGTTTTTTGTGATCAGTGGTGGTCCATATGCAAGATAAATTATTAGACTGTGGGCCACAGTCAGATCCATACTTAGAAGGAAACTCAATACACCATTCAGCTTCTACTGGGACATTATATTGGAATGTAATAGGCAAACCCCAGAACGGCCGAGGAGGCTGATTAAGCCAAGGTACCTCAGTGCAACTGACATTTGCAGGTACATTGTTATTATCAGGCTGCTCTGCACGGGTTTATCCAAGGATTCTGTGGCCAATATTGCATAGTGCAATTGGTACCCCATATATTGCTGAGGTTGAGGCCCAAGGGATATGTATAGTTTAAAGAAGTAGTATTTTCTACATTCATCCATGTTAAGTCTTGTATTAGAGTGTCATTTCTTTTCCACAGATCAGACAGTGCTCCACTTAGGTCAGGAGGAATCACCATAAAAGGGAGTCCCTCCGCAGGGGTTGTTGGCATCATTAAGCAAGTAGTACCCTGAGTCCACTCCATCATCCTAAAAAATCCTTGCATTAGCTTAAAAGCAGTGTTGTCCTGTAGCATTTCTAAGGTTCTTTTACTTCTTTGATCATAGTCTCTATGGATCACACACACAATTACTATACCTAACACGTACATATATATTAAACTTATCCTAAAACTACTTACACATAATAGGCTCATAATCAAAACTTTGGTTACTACTTAACAGTAAATAGTACAAACAGAACAGCAGTAATGATAAACACAGTTAAGCCTGGAATATATTCCAAACCAGCATTTTACTAAACACACAACTTATTTCAACTGTGGCCTCAAACAATATCACAGTTTTGTTAACCATGGCCATATTAAAACTTTGGTTTCCAGATAAGTATGAGAATTAGAAATAGAAATACGCAACAAATAAAAATCAGCAGCCCTTGGGGGCACTCTAGATTGGTGTAGGGGAGTCCGTGATCCCAGGTGCAATTTCCTGTCATTTGGAATACCTGTGAACACAGAAGAAGTGCTCGGTCTTGATTTAACCGGCAGATATTAGGTTAGAAGGTGGGTACTATCCACCTAGTGCTGATTCGACGGAGTTTTCCAGAACTGTCTTTCACTTCCCAAGCATAAAGATTCTTTGGAGTTGTTAGTACCATTGCCAATGTCCCAATGATGTGAGGCATTTTAACCAGCACAGGCTGGCCTGCATAAAAGCCAGTAGGGTATTCCCCAGGTTTTACATCTGCCTTTGGCACTGAAGTTGTGGCAGAAGCACAAAAAGCTTTCATCTTTGGGCAACCGTCTCTGCTCCATCTATTGTTTAATTGATAGATGGCACTGGACAGTCGTAGATGCCATCCAGATTCACGAGGTTTAGCAAATCGCTTGACCAACCCATTTGTGCACTCAACAATACCTTTGGCTTGGGGGTAGCACAGAGTATGGAATACCCACCGGATGCCTTCTTCCTTTGCCCAGTCTTGTACTACTGTAGCAGAAAAATGTGACCCGTTATCACTTTGAATCTCTTCAGGAAGGGGAAGTGTACTAAACCATTCCTTCAGACTATGGACTGTGTTTTCACCAGTGGCAGCTGCGACAGCTGTAGCCATGGTAACTCCTGAAATGACTTCCACTCCCACCAGTATGTATTTTTTACCTCCTGAGGGTCGTAGTGGGCCAATGTAGTCGATCTGCCAGGTGTGCCACAGTGTTTTCTTGTCCCGGATATGCAGGGGAGGTGCTTTACTTGGATGATCTTTGTTAAGTCGCAGACGACATTGTGAACAGGCAGTTACTACTTGCTCACACAGCTTTACCGATATGGGCCATCCTCGGGCTATACCTTCTCGATACAAATCGGCTCGCCCAGTGTGGCCTCGTTTTATGTGCAACCATTCAAGCAAGCGTTCCCATTCATGCTCATTACTCACGTCATCAATTTTCTGTAGTCGTGTGAGGCTATCGACTTGTTGATTGAACTGGGCAGCAATAGAAGCTGATCGATCATGCCCTTTCACCCATCCCATATGCAGCAGCCTTTGTTCTCCTATTTCTAGCAATTGTTTCCAGCTGTCAGTTTGCCAGACTGGGACTCTGTTTACCTGCCAGTCATTGACTGCCCAGTGGCCTACCCACTCTGTGGCTCCTTTAAAAACAGCATATGAGTCGGTGTAGATATGGCTGGCACCATGTCGGGCGGCTAGTAGGACTGCCCTAAGCTCCCCTACTTGTGCACTTCCTTTACCTGTTTCGCTTAACTTTTCCCCCGTGGCCACTTCCAGCGCCACGGCCTTATAATTCCACTCATTGTTTTGCCTGTAAGATGATGCATCAGTGAACCATACCCCTTTAAGGTCACTGCCTTCCTTCAGAGGAGGTGCCTCCTGAATTGGAGATGGTTTGCTTGGTGGAGTTTGGAATAACAATGTGCTGTCTATATCTTTCTGCAATTTAGATACTTTAATGCTGCCTTCTGTAATAGGCATGATGTCATTGATACTTTCCAGGTAGGCGTACCATTTACGGACTGTAGGCTTCTGGGCAATGCCTGCAGGTGGTGCCGTACCCTTCCGAACTATATCCAGAAGACGGAAAGGTCCCCGAATGATCACACTCTGTTCTTTTCTTATCTGTTCCACTTTTCTCACTGCTCGCACTAAGGATAGCAAGCCTTTTTCAAGGTCTGAATATCTCATTTCAGTGTCATTGAAAGAATGGGAGCTAAACTCTAGCGGTCTCTCTGGCCCTTCTGGTCCCTTTTGCCATAGGTTACAATGGGAACCATGTTCACTGAATCCCCACTCTACGTGGATAGGGTCAGTCGGGTGCAAGGGGCCTAGCTGTTGAAATAGCCGCAGTTCTCTTATTAACAATTCTAACGCAGTCTTGTGCTGTTTAGTCCATTCCCATGATTTACCTTTCCTGAGCAGATTGTATAAGGGACGGGCAATAACAGAAAAACCAGGGATATGTTTGCGCCAATAGCCTAAGGTTCCCAGAACTTCCTGTAGCTCCTTTATGCTAGATGGATTCTGCCCATGCTCTATTTTTTCCAGGGTGTCAGGGGGAACAGAGGCGGCTCCTTTAATCCACCAAACTCCCAGGAACTTAACCTCCTGGGCAGGTCCCTGACACTTGGATGGGGGAATGTCTAGTCCCAAAGTCATCAATTTTTCTTGTATACCTTCCATGGTATGCCCGACTTCCTCTGAGTTTTCTCCTCCTATCAGTATGTCATCAATATATTGATATATCGTGACACCCTGTGGGCTGGGAATTTCTGATAAAACCTTCGCCAAAGCATTGTGAGCAATGGTGGGGGAGTGTTTATATCCCTGAGGCAGCCTATTAAAGGTGTACTGTACCCCTTTCCAGGTAAAAGCGAATTGGGCTTTATCGTGTTCCTGGAGTGGGATCATAAAGAACATATCTTTGACATCTAAAGTTGCCATCCATGGGTGCGATGCTCCCTGAATTTGGGTTACTAATTCTGCAATGTTTGGTACGGCTGCTGTTAAAGGTGCAGTATTGGCATTCAATCGCCTATAATCAATTGTAAGCCGCCACTGCCCATTTGGCTTTTTTACTGGCCAGACGGGACAATTATAGGGGGAGTGTGTGCGAGTGATAATACCTCTTTTTTCTAAATCTGTTACCACCCCGTCAATGCCCGAATGTGCAGCTGCTGGCAGGAGCTACTGCTTTACATTAGTAATCCTTGATGGGGGTAGAGGTATAGACATGTCTAATAAGTTTATAGCTTTAGTTTCATCCTCTTCAAGCCATGCTATTTCTCCATCACCTCGTCCGGCGAAACTCCAGGGTGCCCCATCGGGGAGTTTCCACACTCTGCCATACAACACATCAAATCCCAATATGTTGGTGTTTGCAGCACCGACCAGTACTTCAGTGCGGGTCAATTTGCTCTCGCCTGGGAGCCACAAGGCAATTTTTGCTGTGGGGCATTCCTTTACAATCCCATCAATCCCTGTAAATTTTACCTTACGGCGACCGGGTTTCACATTTAGGCATTCCGCGGTCTCCTTGGTGATTACTGACATTTGAGCACCCGTATCAATGAGGAAATATGTAAAAATTCTCCTTGGTCCTAGTGGAATAGCAATGACGGGTTCGTGGTGTTTATCAAAGAGCCATTGTATAGTTAGCACTTGCCGGGCAGGGTGGCTCACTGTCCTCCCCGGGGATGCAAGTTTTTTGTTTCAGTATCTACTAAATCAATCAGCTCCTGCTGTGGGGCTGAGGGCAAGGATCTAACAGGAATTGATTTATTTCCAGCCATCTGACTTCCCCCCACTGAATCAATTCTTTGGCTTAGTGATTGTACCAGAGCTCGGAGATCAGCAGTGGATGTGCCGTATAGTAATTGTCGTGGCACTCCCATCGCCAAGGCTCTGCGCCACAGATCATTACGTTCCTTATCAAACTTTAGTTTGAACTCTGATTTAGGCTTAGTGGTGTGGACCTGACGAACTCGTCGAGGGGGTGGTTCTGGCAGTTTCCCAGTGGTCGGTTCAATCCAACCCATGCGGCGCCCATAATTCACTCTCTCTCATACAAACTCGCTCCAGTTGAGAACTGGCTGATCCCTGTAATTGTGTCTCCCAACTCGGGGTGCACAGTAAGGTACAGCATTAGCCTCCCCGGTGGCTCTGATCCTATCCTGGACATTAGCTACATATGTCTTTAGGCTGTCCGGGAGGCCACGGATGAGGGGAGTTAACCTTGCTGGGTCAATAGGGGCTAGCATTGGGGATTTCCTTAACACATCCTTCTCATACATTGCTTGTATGCAGGCTGCCTTTTGTACAGACACAGCCAAGTCAGAGAATCCTGATGTTTTGATAACAAGGGGATCTCCTCTTTCTTGCGGGTCTATGCCGCCAGCCCAATAGGCAGCCCGTGTCGTTAATGAATAATTATGATTGCCTGGTGTAGTGGTTAAAAACACTCCAGGGCCCCAATAGCCTCCTGCTTCTTCCTCGCTTAGTAAAATTCGGTCCCCCCCCGTAAGGGAGACTCGCCACACGTATTCCGTCTCGGACTCCTCCGGGTTCCTGGAATACTTTTCCTGCAACTTTGCTAATTCAGCAGGAGACCAGGGAATAGTGCGTACAGTAGTACGAACATCATCATCCCCCTCATTTGTAGTTTCAGTTTTAATCAGTGGTCGTATAGGCACAGGTTCTGGGGTAAGATCAAAATCTTCCACCGGTTCATCATTATCGTTATCATACCAGATGTCTCCATCCCATGTCTCGGGATCTGCACAGTGTATTAATTTGCGGATCTGTTTAGCCGAGACCGAGGATGGCATTTGATTCAGTAAAAGATTTAACTTTTCCTGCAGTTGTTTTTCTCGCCTTTCCGCTGAGGCTAATAGCATTTTAAGTTCCCTATTTTCTGTTTTTAAGCTTTGGTTTTCAGTCACGAGGGCATCTACTCGTGTTCCCAATTTCTCACCTTTTTCCTTTTCAAAGGTTAATGAAGTTTTCAATACTTCATTTTCTGATTTCAGAGAGGCATATTCTACATCTGCAATTCGTTCGGGGGGAGGGGACTCTTTAATTTCCCTTTGTGCACAGGACAAACAAGCCCCCAACACTGCACAAACAATTCCTTTGCCTTTACCTTTTTTAATCTTTTGCTCACTTCTACACTGTTCTATCCTCTCTATCACTTTCTCCTCATCTTTCCAAAATTTTTGGGCCCATTCTATTCCCGCTTGGGATGGTGCACACTTATATTTTTGCAGCAGTTTATCCATGGCAATCCTGTCCGTGACGCCAATTTTACTGTCGCGTGAAAGGGTACAAGTCTGATATGTGGCTGAGGGAGGCCCTCCCGTTGAGTCACGAGGTTCAGAAAGGACCCCCTTGCTTTCTAAACTCCTTCCCAGAGAGGAGCCTCGGTGCGGCTAGGTCCAGTCTTAGTCCCAGACTTGGTCAACGGTTTATGTCTAAGGGGTTATGTGTGTAGCCACTTATCAGAGTCAACGTTTGCCTGTCAGAGCCCCACTAAGGACTTTCACTGAAACAGTTTCGCAAAGTTGAAAAGAAAAAATAGGTAATTTATTGAAGCGACAGATATAAAAGTTCGGAATTGCCGTTGATAAATGCACTAACTGCAACAATTTTGAGCTCAAGTTAATAGTTCAGCGCTTTTGTGAATGATAATTTTCCTGGGGTAACATCCGACATAATCGGAGGCGCAAGTCTTACCAAAGAGGCGTCCCTGCTTGGGGAGGAGAGGTCCAGGCCCGTCGACCCGTCCGGATAGTTGGAGTTCTCGTCCTCAGAAAAGAGGATTCTAAATGCCAGATTTATACTTTTGGCGAGGTGGGACTAAGTCAGGTATTGTGTGTCGATTGGCCCTTAACAAGGCTTGTTGTGCAGTTGATCGGGGCTGGGGAGGGAAGTGGCAGAGAACAAAGGCATTCAGTACAGAGGAGCGGTGGTCTGTTTAGTTTTACCAAAGTAACGTCAAGCTGTGAAGGCTCCCCCTCACCCCAGGCGTCACTTAGTTGATTAAGGAGCAGACCCGTCAGGCGCTGCATCTTGTTAAGATGAACAAATTGCTCATCTCCTGCCCCTGTTCAGGTCCAGTGCTTATCAGTGCAAGATAAGCAAGTTGCTCAATCCCTGCTCTCGCACGAGCTGGACTCCCCCAGGGCCCCTTCTGCTGGGTCATAACGGCCCTGTATTCGGCACCAACAAGCCTGGATAAGTCCGGCACCCCACAGGGGCATGTTCCCACTCTGGATTGTTTGGGTGACCATGAGAGTTGAGATGTGCTGCAAATATATACAAAGACAATTCTTGCTGTTCTTTGGCTTTTCTAAAGCATTTTGTGTGTTCTGAACAGTGCAGCTCACACCACCCAGCATGGAGTTCCTGCTTGCCAGCTGACAGCTAATATTTCTACTTTTTTGGAGCCTTTGCTCTGTAAGATTTGTGTAAGTTTTCCAGCCCTCAGTGAATAATGGGATATGACATGATTGAAAATTGAAGAGTAGCTTTCTGCTTTACCAAGATCTTTATCATCATAGGTATGTTATATGATGTCATATTTGACTACATGATCTGAACACCTTCACTTTTTTAGGTGAAAAGAGAATTAGCATGCAGCAAGCGTCTGTCAGAGATGCCAGTGTACCCATGAATTCTGACAGTGAGACTTTTGTCTCTGGAAGATTAAGGAGGAAAAGATCTGAATCTTTTTTATTTGTCATGTAAAATATGACTTGCTAACAGCTTGTGGTTTAACCCCAGCTGGCAGCTAAACACCACGCAGCCGCTCATTCACTCCCCCCCAGTGGGATGGGGGAGAGAATCATAAGAGTGAAAATGAGAAAACTTGTGGGTTGAGATAAAGACAGTTTAATAAGTAAAACTAAAGTCATGCACACAAGCCAAGCAAAACAAGGAATTCATTCACCGCTTCCCAGCGGCAGGTGGGTATTCAGCCGTCTTCGGGAAAGCAGTGCTCCATCATGCATAACAGTTACTTGGGAAGACAAATGCCGTCACTCCGAACGTCCCCCCCCTCCTTCCTCTTCCCCTAGCCCCTTATATGCTGAGCCTTTTCTGCTTCTCACACCACCCTACCAGCAGGATGGCTGGAGTGGGCAAGATCTTGGGGAGAGGACAAAGCCAGGACAGCTGATCCGAGCTGACCAAAGGGATATTCCATACCATATGATGTCTGCTCAGCAATAAAAAGCTGAGAGATAGGGGGAGGAAGTGGGGAGCATTCGGGGTTTTTTTTTTACAACGTTTGTCTTCCCGAGCAACCGCTACATGTACTGAAGCCCTACTTCCCAGGAAGTGGCCAGACATCGCCTGCTGATGGGAAGGAGAGAATAATCTTTTGCTTTGTTTCCATGCATGGCCTTTTGCTTTTGTTGTATTAAACTGCCTTTATCTTGACCCATGAGTTTGGGGTTGGGTTTTTCCCCATCTTATTTTTCTCCCCTCCCTGTCCTGCTGAGGAGGGGAGTAATAGAGCGGCTTGGTGGACACCTGGCATCCAGCCAAGTTTAAACCACCACAAAAGGAAACTGAATGAAAAGCTTCTCCATTTAAGAAAGTATGTTCCCTCCCTAGCCTCCCTAGTGAACTCCCTCCCATATCTGAATCTCCAAGGAGCACTATGTCTCCCACAGATCTCTACAGACAGACCAGGACAGGCTCCTCCCAGGACCTGTTGGTGGAGCTTTGCAGCAAGGGGTGGAAGTGGGGAGTCACCCCCAGAAGCTCTGGGCAGATGCCCCCAAGGATGACGTACTTTGTGCAGATGGTCTGGCTCCTGCCAGCTGCTGAAGGAGCTGGCTGTGTGCTCCACTGTGCTTCTAAGTCCTCTTTTTAGCAAAGTGCTTTAAGGAAGTGAGAAGTACCATTGACCTCACAAGGACTATTCACACAAACTCAACTGTCTGCTCCTGTATCTTGCTAATCCAGAAACCTAAAACAATAAGACTGTTCCAGACTTACATCTGGTCTTCATGTTAGGGATCCCTGAGGTCTGCTGTGGGAACTGCTACTCACCCAGTATATAGCACAAGAATTCATGGGAAAAAAACAAAAGCCAGATGTATTTAGTCTTTTGGAATTACAGCTTCCAGAGACCAGTGTCTTGTATGTGCTTTCTGTAGTGCTGAGAGGGTTCTGCAGCTGTGCTGCCAATTGTGCAATAAATGCAGCAAGCTGAAAACCATCAGTTTGGAAAAGGCAGACATCAAGGACCCATTGAACAAGCCAAGGAATATTTTTTATAACCAAATTCCGAAATGCTATCATTTCTGAATTTAACACATGGCAGTTAAATAAGCAGTTTAATTCCTCACGATTCTTACATACAAAAAAATCACCAGAATTGCTGGTAAGTTAAAACATCTGCAGAAAGCCGAGCTGCACAAAAGAGCGTTCACTTCAAACAAAGGCGCAGAGGCAGCACTCAGGCTCACAGATCGGATGGGGGAACCCAACACAGGGAGGCTCTAAAGATGTGTGATCTCTCTCTCTCTCTCTCTCTCAATCACATGCCCTGCATAGGGCTCACCCTGTTGCCTTAATCCTCGCCATCATTTTTCCAATAGTGAAGTACTTAATACTAGGGAAAGATGAAACAAGCAGTTTCCCTTGGGCTACCTATGCCCATGGTTTATCAAGCCGTGTAGTTGTGTCCAGAAACAAATATGTTACCTGGTTGTTTTGTCTCCCTTGCTGTCTTTTGGCCCAGTCATAGCACATCCTCACAGGATCATAGAATCATAGAATACTAGGTTGGAAGGGACCTCGAGGATCATCTGGTCCAGCCTTTCTTGGCAAAAGCTCTGTCTAGACAAAAGCACCATCTAGACAAGATGGCTCAGCAATCTGTCCAGCTGAATCTTAAAAGTTTCTAATGTTGGGGAAAATTGGTAATGTTGGGGAAAATTTCCAGCATTGGGGTAATGTAGGATGTACACGCTGCTTGGAAAGACTAAAGCTACAGATATCAGCTAGTGAGCCAGCCTGTTCTGTGCATCATTCCACAAATGTTTCACACAACTGCAACATCTGAAAAAAAAGCTTGGGCCAGTGGTTAGTAGCCATGTTTAGGCTTGGACTCCCCCTTGTCCCCACACAGTGAGATCAGTCTATATCTGCCCTCGCTGAACATGCTCACCTATAAGCACACACTTGAACAGCAGCAAAGGGACAGAGGGCTTCAGTTCTACCATTTGTAATGCATCTAAGAGATGAGGTGCAGTCTGCCTGACTTGTTTCCCTGTGCATAGGTAAAACCACGACAATAGGAAAAGCTAGGTGATAAAGAAAGCAATGGAAATAGTCATTGTGCCATTTAATGAGATTCAGGTCACCTGGAATTGGAGGCCACAAGCCCCAAATGATTTTTCCTGCCCACTGACTAAGCAGATTTTGGCACTACTTTACCCACCACTGTTCTTGTAACTAGTAGACTTCCCAAAAGTGTGTGCCAAGATCAGCCTTGACATAATTCCAGCAACTTCACCACAGGAATATTTAGTTCTGTCCTTAATCACCTTCATCCATTTTTTGACTTTCCAGTGTCCTTCTTGTAAGCTTAGAAAGTATGGGTTAAATGAGTGGACGGTGAGGTTGATTGACGTTTCATGGGCCCATCGAGCTACAAATAGCTCACCCTTACGCTCCCAGTCCAGGTCCACCTGAGCTACTTCAATTTTGGCAGCCTTGTCTACCTGTTCATTGTTTTGATGTTCTTCAGCGGCATGGCTTTTGGGCACGTGAGCATCTACATGATGTACCTTCACAGCCGTGTTTTCTACCCGGGCAGCGATGTCCTGCCACAATGCAGCAGCCCAGATGGGTTTACCCCTGCGCTGCCAATTGGTCTTCTTCCACTGCTGTAGCCACCCCCATAGGGCATTAGCCACCATCCAGGACTCAGTATAGAGGTAGAGTACTGGCCACTTTTCTCGTTCAGCAATCTTTAGGGCTAGCTGAATGGCTTTCACTTCTGCGAACTGACTTGACTCACCTTCTCCTTCAGTGGCCTCAACGACTTGTCATGTGGGACTCCATACAGCAGCTTTCCACTTCCGATGGTTTCCTACAACACAACAGGATCCATCAGTAAACAAAGCATAATGCCTTTCATCTTCTGGTAACTCATTATATGGTGGTGCCTCTTGGGCACGAGCCACCTCCTCAGGCAGTGCTCCAAAATCTCTACCTTCTGGGCAGTCCATAATCTCTTCCAGGATTCCTGGGTGGTTGGGTTTCCCCAGTCGAGCTTGCTGCATGATTTTGCTACCCACTTACTCCATGTAGCGCTGGTTGCGTGATGTGTAGAAGGGATGTTTCCTTTGAACATCCAGTGTAGCATGGGCAATTGCAGTGCCAAGAGGAGAGATGCTTCTGTACCAACGACTTCTGAAGCAGCTCGAATCCCCTCATATGCTGCTAGTGTCTCTTTTTCAGTTGGGGTGTAGTGGGCTTCTGATCCTTGATATCCCCCAGCTCCAAAACCCTAATGGTCGACCGTGGGTTTCTCCTGCTGTTTTCTGCCAGAGGCTCCAGGTGAGGCCATGCTCCCCAGCTGCAGTGTAGAGTACATTTTGTACAGCTGGTCCTGTCTGGACAGGTCCAAGAGCTACTGCATGAGCTATTTCCTGTTTGATCTGCTCAAAGGCTTGTTGTTGCTCAAGGCCCCATTCAAAATAGTTCTTCTTTCGGGTTACTCAATAGAGAGGGCTCACATGCTGACTGTAACCTGGAATATGCATTCTCCAGAACCCTACAAGGCCCAGGAAGGCTTGTGTCTCCTTCTTGTTAGCTGGTGGAGACATAGTTGCTATCTTGCTGACCACATGCATAGGCACATGATGGCGTCCAATCCTGCCATTTTATTCCCCAGAACTGGATCTCCTGTGCAGGTCCCTTGACCTTGCTTTTCTTTATGGTGAAACCAGCTTTCAGAAGAATCTGAATTACTCTTTTTCCCTTCTCAAACACTTCTTCTGCCTTATTGCCCCACACAATGATGTCATCGATGTATTGTAGATGTTCAGGGGCACCACCCTCTTCCAGTGCAGTTTGGATTAGTCCATGACAAATGGTAGGACTATTCTTCCACCCCTGGGGCAGTCAATTCCAGGTGTATTGGACACCTCTCCACGTGAAAAGCAAACTGTGGCCTGCATTCGGCTGCCAAAGGAATTGAGAAGAACTCATTGGCGATGTCATTTGTAGCATAGCACTTGGCTGCTTTTGCCTTCAGTTCATATCGGAGCTCTAACATGTCTGGTACAGCAGCATTCAGTGGGGGCGTCACTTCATTCCTGGCCACAGTAGTCCACTGTTAACGTCCACCCTCTGTCAGTCTTTTGCACTGGCCATATGCAACTATTAAAAGGGTGAATGAGTCTTGCTGATGACTCCCTGGTTCTCCAGTTGATGAATCAGCTCATGGATGGGAGCCAGGGAGTCTCGGTTTGTGCAATATTACCGCCGGTGCACTGTCCTGGTAGCAATTGGCACCTGCTGTTCTTCAGCTCGCAGCAATCCCACAACAAAGGGATCTTCTGAGAGACCAGACAGGGTAGATGATAGCCATTTGATCTTCTCTGTATTCACAGTGGCTACACCGAAAGCCCATCGGTACCCCTTTGGGTCCTTGAAGTACCTTCTCCTGAGGTAATCTATGCCAAGGATACAAGGGGCCTCTGGGCTGGTCACAATGGGGTGCTTCTCCTCCTTGTCCCCTGTTAAACCCACCTCAGCCTCCAATACAGACAATTCTTGGCATCTCCCTGTCACTCCAGAGATCCAGATGCATTCTTTGCCCCTATACCCTGATGGTACCAGCGTACACTGTGCACCAGTGTCCACCAAAGCCTTATACTTCTGTGGGTCTGATGTGCCAGGCCATCGAATCCACACAGTCCAATATACCCGGTCATCCCTTTCCTCCTCCTGGCCAAAGGCAGGGACCCTCTATTCCTGTTCCTGGTCAGAGAATTCCCTGTCTGACCCTCGCAGTACCAGACTGGAAGTCCCCTCACCAGGCTCGAGGGAGGTGATTTCAGTTCTTCTATGTCTGGGAGATGGCTGATTGCCTTCTTGTGTCTCTGCGGCAACTACGCTGACAGCCTTCTTGGGTGTCCCCTTCTTAACAGCTGTCTTCCCTCTCAGTTCACGTACACGGGCTTCCAACTTAAAGATGGGTTCACCATCCCACTTCCTCATGTCCTCCTCTTAGTCTCGCAGGGAGAACCAGAGTGCCTGGGGCTCCCTTTCCCTCTGACCGGAGCAGGAGACAACTGATTTCTTTGGGTGCCCCTGACAGCCAAGGCACTGACCTGTAGGGATGAGGAGATACAGATATTTTCTTCAAAGTTTTTGAGCCAAGAAGACACCTTCTCCACAGTTGGTGTGTCCATATCTGGGCAATACATGGCTGCCAAGCTGTTAGAATATGGCACTGGGGCACTTTGAATCCCCTTCCTCCACATGGCCTGTATGCACAGGACATCCTCTGGATCTTTGGAGACCTCCTCATCATCTAGATCACTATAGATGACTTCCAGTACCCCTAATTCTCTCAGGTACTGGATGCCTTCATCTGTGGTGGTCCACTTTCCTGGGGAGTTCACAAGATCTTCCCTGAATGTATATCTTGCCCTCACACTTGAGAGGAGCCGTCTCCAGAGACTGCAAATTGCTGCCTCTTTTCCAATTCCCCGCTCAATTCCTCAGTTTCTAGCTAGGGATCCCAGCTGTTGGGCTTCCCTGCCTTCCAATTGCTGACTGTCGGCCCCATTATCCCAGCATCAGAGCAGCCAGGCAGCAATCCACTCACCAGGCTGGCGGCTGTAATCTTTCCACATATCTCGAAGTTCTGATGAGGTCAGAGACTGGGTAGTTTCTGCTTCCTGTCTGATTTCTCTCCCTCCTTCCTCCCACTTCTTTCCTGAAGGACCAGCTTCCTGATCAAACCTTTCCTCCTCTTCTTCTTCCTCCCTTACTAATCAATGCTATGGAGCCATTGACCTCCTTGTCCACTGTTCCTTTTTTACTACTGGGGCAATTACTGTAGTTGTTGTTTGGGTCCCTATCTCAACCAGGGTGTCCTCAGGTGCAGTTTCGGTCCCTGCCTCAACCACAGTCCTCTGAGAGTACTGCACTGTGGCTCAATAGGCCCAGGCCAGGCCCCAGTACAGTGCTAGAAGCTGTCGGTTTTCATTGGGGTAGGTAAGGCACCCTTCTATCAGTTGGTGCCTCAGTTTCCCAGGGTTGCTTGCCTGTTCAGGTGTGAAGTCCCAGGCTATAGGAGGTGATAACCATCCTAGGAACCTGCCCAAATCCTTCCACATACCCTGCCACCCAAGGACCGGCCACCTCAGGGCACGTTTCAGTATCGCCTCACCCAAAAGTTGTCTTCTCTTAAACCAGGACGAGACCAAATTCCACAAAACCAGTAATATGCCAACAGTATTAATTAGCGATATTAAAGAAATCACATAAGGGTAAACAAGGACCTTGGAAGCCTGCATAATAAAACCGTCCGCATCAATCCCAGGTAGGGAGAGATGTATTTTCCCATCATCTCCACAAGAGACCTCCCCCAGCACAGCAATAACATCAGTGCCCGGGCAAGGTATGTAGCCATTGTTTGTACTAGCATGCTCCCAAGTTCCTTCATCCTCCCCACAAAATAGCTCCCCCAGCACAGTAAGATCATCAGTGCCAGGGCGAAGCACATCATAGCCATTATTTGTATTAGCATGTCTCCAAGCTTAGCAAAATAAAGAGATAAGCAGTGCAGCTAACAAACTCCGTGACTGCACAGGAGCTTGCCACTTAATAACTACTATAGGTGTAGCATGCTTAATACAAAACTGTTGTTGTCGTGCCCCATGTTGGGTGCCAGAAAGGACTGTGGTGGTTTAACTTTGGCTTGATGCCAGGTGACCACCAAGCTTCTCTATCACTCCCCTCCTCAGCAGGATGGGGATGGGGGTTGGGAAATAAGATGGAAAAACAACAGCAGTACAGCAAGCAGCGAAAGCACAAAGCAGCCACTAATGAGCGCTAGACTCTAATGGATAGTAAGGCAAGCAAGCCCCATGGCAAGCACAGGAGCCTGCCAATTAATAGCTAAACAGCTAATACTAAATAGCTAATAACAGCTATAAATTCAATCTAGCACATTCCAATCAAATCTGTCATTATCTCGAACCCTTCGTGCCCCATGCTGGGCGCCAAAAAGGACTGTCGTGGTTTTACCTCAGCCGGCAGCTGAGCACCACGCAGCCGCTCGTTCACTCCCCCCTCATCGGGATGGGGGAGAGAACTGGAAAAGTTAAAGTGAGAAAACTCGTGGGTTGAGATAAAGACAGTTTAATAGGTAAAGCAAAAGCCGCACGCACAAGCAAAGCAAAGCAAGGAATTCATTCACCACTTCCCATGGGCAGGCAGGTGTTCAGCCATCTCCAGGAAAGCAGGGCTCCGTCACGCGTAACGGTTACTTGGGAAGACAAACGCCATCTCTCCGAATGCCGCCGCCCCCCCTCTCTCTTCCCCCAAGCTCCTTATAAACTGAGCATGACGTCATATGGTATGGAATATCCCTTTGGTCAGTTTGGGTCACCTGTCCTGTCTGTGTCTCCTTCCAACTTCTTGTCCACCCCCAGCCATCCCGCTGGCAGGGCAGTGCAAGAAGCAGAAAAGGCCTTGGCCCTGTGTAAATACTGCTCAACAATAGGTCCATAGAACAAAAACATGTCTATATTATCAATGCTGTCTCCAGCACAAATCCAAAACATATCCCCACACTAGCTACTATGAAGAAAAATCAATCCTCTCAGCTGAAACCAGGACAGGCTTCAGCATGCACAGCAGTTGCTCTGGAAGACAAACATTGTAAATAACAATGATGTCCTCTCTTCCTCCTCCTTTCTCTTAGATTTATTGTTGAGCAGACATCATATTGTATGGAATATCCATTTGGTCAGTTTGAGTCAGCTATCCTGGCTGTCTCCCAAGAGCTAGCCCACCTCCAGCCTACTGGTGAGGGGGAGGAATGTTGGGGAGATAGCCTTGATGCTGTGCCAGCACTGCTCAGCAATAGCCAAACCACTGGTGTGTTATCAGCACCTTTCTAGCTATCAGTACAAAGCTATGGGGAAAATTAACTCCATCTCAGCCAGATCCAATACAGTGAAACAACTCTGCAGACACCAAGGTCAGTGAAGAAGGAGGGGGAGGAGGTGCTCCAGGCACCGGAGCAGAGATCCCCCTGCAGCCCTTGGAGAAGACCATGGTGAAGCAGGCTGTCCCCCTGCAGCCCATGGAGGTTAACGGTGGAGCAGATATCCACCTGCAGCCCATGGTGGAGCCCACACCAGAGCAGGTGGATGCATCCGAAGGAGGCTGTGACCCTGTGGAGAGCCTGCACTGGAGCGGGCTCCTGGCAGGACCTGTGACCCCTTGGAGAGAGGAGCCCAGGTTTGCTGGAAGGACTTGTGACCCCATGGAAGTGACTCACGCTGGAGCAGCCCCTTCCTGAAGGTCTGCACCCCATGGAAAGGATCCACCCTGGAACAGTTCATGAAGAACTGCAGCCCATGGGAAGGACCCATGTTGGAGAAGTTTGTGGAGGACTGTCTCCTGTGGGAGGGACCCCACGTTGGAGCAGGGGAAGAGTGTGAGGAGGAAGGAGTGGCAGAGACAACATGTGATAAACTGACCACAATCCCCATTCCCTGTCCCCATGTGCGGCTCGGGGGAGGAGGTAGAGAAATTGGGAATGAAGTTGAGCCCAGGAAGAAGGGAGTTGTGGGGGAAGATGTTTTAAGATTTTTGTTTTATTTCTCATTACCTTACTCTGATTTGATTGGTACTAAATTAATTAATTTCCCCGAGTCTAGTTTGTTTTACCCATGACAGTAATTGGTGAGTGATCTCTCCTTGTCCTTATCTTGACCTACGAGCCTTTTATATTTTCTCTCCCCCTGTCCTGCTGAGGAGGGGAGTGATAGAGCAGGTTGGTGGGCACCTGGTGTCCAGCAAAGGCCAACCCACCACAGACTAGCAGTACTGTTTGGCATCACTGTGTTGTTATTAATTTGTAGCCCCAGCTCCAACTGTGTCCTTCATTTCTGCCCTGTAATTTGTTTGCGGTCCTACGCGAGGCCAAATCCTTGCCCCAGACTCAGAGGATACTTCTTGCCTAGTCAGGAAATGGCCTTTTCCCACTGTGTTATGTTTCTAAAGCAGCTTTTGAGGGACTGGAAGACAGAACCACTCTTTCTCTAGATGGACACAGCTTTTTGGGGAGCAGAAGGCTGGCTTGGCTGAACAGGGATCTTCTTCTAGAGCTTAGGTGGAAAAAGAAAGTGTATGCTCGCTGGAAGCAGGGTCAGGCAACGTGGGAGGACTACAGGGATGCTGCTCGCCTTTGTAAGGAGAAAATTTGTGCGGCCAAAGCTCAGTTAGAGTCGAAGCTGGCCAGTACTGTGGGGGACAATAAAAAGGGCTTTTTTAAGTATGTTACTAACAAAAGGAGGACCAGAGAGAATATTGGCTCGTTACTCAATGAGAATGGTCACCTTACAAACAGGGACATAGACAAAGCAGAGACCTTTAATGCCTTCTTCGCCTCTGTCTTCAACACTGATGACGGGCTCTGGGACCTCAGATGCCCCGAGTTAGAGGACCGTGACTGCGGTAACGATAAACTCCCAGCTGACCCCGAACTAGTGCGGGACTTGCTGCTCCACCTGGATGCATGCAAGTCCATCGGGCCCAATGGGATTCATCCCAGGGTGCTCAGAGAGCTGGCTGATGTCATCACGAGACCTCTCTCAATTATTTTTCAATGGTCTTGGGAATCTGGAGAGGTCCCAGTTGACTGGAAGCTGGCAAATGTTGTTCCAGTCTTCAAGAAGGGCAAGAAAGAAGACCCTGGTAATTACAGGCCTGTCAGTCTCACTTCAGTGCCTGGTAAAATTATGGAGAAAATTATCCTGGGAGTTATCAAAAAACACCTGAAGGACAACGCAGTCATTGGTCACAGCCAACATGGGTTCGTGAGAGGAAGGGCCTGTTTAACAAACTTAGTTTCCTTTTACGACAAGGTCACCCGTCTAGTTGACCAAGGGAAGCCAGTTGATGTCATTTTTTTAGATTTCAGTAAAGCTTTCGATACTGTCTCTCACAGCATCCTTCTGGACAAAATGTCCAGCATACAGCTTGACAAAACCATAGCGCGATGGGTGAGCAACTGGCCGACAGGTCAGGCCCAAAGGGTTATGGTAAACAGGGTTACATCAGGCTGGTGGCCAGTCACTAGTGGGGTTCCCCAGGGCTCCATTTTAGGGCCAGTTCTTTTTAATGTTTTCATAAACAACTTGGATGTAGGACTAGAAGGTGTCATGAGCAAGTTTGCGGATGACACCAAATTGGGAGGAGCTGTTGCTTCCGTCGAGGGCGGAGAGGCCTTGCAGAGAGATCTGGACAGATTGGAGAACTGAGCAATCACCAACCGCATGAGGTTTAACAAAGGCAAGTACCGGATTCTGCACCTGGGAAGGGGCGACCCTGGCTATACATACAGAGTGGGCGATGAGATGCTGGAGACCAGCCATGCTGAAAGGGACTTGGGGGTCTTGGTCAACAGCAAGTTGAACATGAGTCGACAGTGTGCCCAGGCTGCCAGGAAGGCCGACCGTATCCTGGGGTGCATCAAGCACGGCATTGCTAGCCGGTCTAGGGAAGTGATTGTCCCACTCTGCGCTGGTGCAGCCTCACCTCGAGTACTGCGTACAGTTTTGGGTGCCACAGTACAAAAAGGACATAAAACTATTGGAGAGTGTCCAAAGGAGGGCAACAAAGATGGTGAAGGGTCTAGAGGGGAAGACGTATGAGGAGAGGCTGAAGTCCCTTGGTTTGTTCAGGCTAGAGAAGAGGAGACTGAGGGGAGACCTCATCGCGGCCTACAGCTTCCTCACGAGGGGGAGCGATGGAGCAGGCGCTGATCTCCTCCCTCTGGTGACCAGTGATAGAACCCGTGGGAACGGCATGAAGCTGCGACGGGGGAGGTTTAGGTTGGATATCAGGAAAAGGTTCTTCACCGAGAGGGTGGTCGGGCACTGGAACAGGGTCCCCAGGGAAGTGGTCACAGCACCAAGCTTGACTGAGTTCAGGAAGCATCTGGACAATGCTCTCAGTCACATGCTATGATTCGGCTGGTCCTGTGTGGAGCCAGGAGCTGGACTCGATGATCCTTATGGGTCCCTTCCAACTCAGGATATTCTGATTCTATGATTCAGCCCCATGCTGAAATTTTGTCCAAGTGCTCACATTTCTAACACACCAATGGTGTAATTCTTGTGTTTACAGTGTCATTTATGGTCTAGACAGCTATGGTGCACCTTCTCCAGTGACCAGCCAGCCTCAGGCCTGTCTGAGGCACCTTGGTTGTTTTGGCTAAGCCTGTGAACCCTGCTACTGCTCCTAGCTCATGTCCAAGAGTGAGGCAAGCAGGGGTACATCCTATATTCATTCCTTGCTTCTGTGTATGCCATTAAATGGAATGCAATCATGTAGTGTGTTTGTTATTGTTAATCATTCACTATAACAGTTTTAGATATTTTTTAGCCTAATCACATCTTTTAATTAGGTCTAAAAACACATATGTTTGAACATTTCTCCTTAAAAGAGGAGAAATAAGGATGTTTGAGATAGCAAGGCAGGAAGAGAGTTCATGGATCCTTCAAATGGCTATGCTGCTTAGAGATGGACAATTCAACCCCAAATCTGTGACCTGAGTCCCACCAGCCCTTCCCTGTCTGAAGGTTTCAGGAGTTTGGAGTTTGCATGTGGGTGTTGCCACTTGGCCCCTCCTGTGACTTCAGGGTTACTGGAAAAATCTCACTGATTCACTCTGATGGTGCCTCTTGCACATCCTGTGTTTCTTCAGACTTCCCCATTCTCTTTCCTTCTTTTTCCACCTCCTAACCCCTGTTCAGCATTGCATGCTCTATTCTGTGGTCACAAACTGTGCTGTGCCAGGCTGCCCTGCACAGTGGGATTTCTCTGCTTGCCCATGTTCAGAAGTCTTTGCTGGAACTGGGCTTTATTACTGAAGACCTTACCTAAGCTATAAAACTAGGTAGCAACATAGGAAACTTTCTAAAATCAGGCACTTTTTTAAATCCTATGAATTTCATGTGAGAATGAATCATAGAAAGAGTAATTTTCGTCTCATGCTGAATACGGAACTGCATTAAAATTGGGAGACAAACTGATTCGTAAAGCAACTTTGTTTCATGTCAAGATATCCACCCTAAGCTTTCTCAACACCCCCTCTGCCTTTTTTTCCTAATTTTAATTTAGAGAAAAAGACACAGTTCTCCTCCCCCATCCAAAGAATGAAATGAAACATCTTGATTTGGGGTTGAATTAAGCGTCTTAATTCACAACGAACTTTCCCCTGCCATAAAGCAGATAAACTGCTTTAGGTTGATTCATAACAAAAAAAAACATGTTCTTGGTGTCACCAACAAATCAAATGAATCCATTATTCACATGACTTGAAGGAAAGGTCTGCTTTGAGTCAAGAGCTGGAAAATGAACTTAATGTTGCATTTGAATTTGCCAGTCTTCAGAAAGGGAGGATGCTTGAGTCAGCTACAGATTGGTGACATCCTCAAGCCCCCAGCCATGTGTGGTAGGAGCATGAAGTGTGATGAGGTGGCTGTAGGCACAGGCCTGGTGTGGACAACAGTACTGAAGTGCCTTTTTACACCATTATCTGTAAGGTCCATCACAGCAACCTCCATTTTCTCTGCCAGGGCATGGGGGAGCCGTGAGAACAGCACTCTTCCCTGGAGGCAATGATTATTACATTGGTGATGCTCCCAGTCCCAGTAATTCTCAGAAAAAATGACCTAAGGTAGTTCATCTGAACCAAGCCTGCCATTTGACAGCACGTCACATTCACTTATTAGGCTGGAGCCTGCTGCTTTACTTTTCTAACTTCAGTGTATACTGCTGTTGGCTGTGCTTCTCAATAGCTAGTGTTTTTTGTGCTACAGATGGAAAATAGGACCATACAAGGAGCTGTCTTCAAATGCAAGCCTTGAGGGGCCTGAACTTGAGAACATTAGTGTGCACTTGTGGTGTGCCACCAAGTGCAGGTGGCAATTTAAAATCATCTGCACCTCTGTAGCATGTATGGGCTATGTTCAAGGACTTTCCCAAGTGATGTGAAACAAAGTAGACATGGCAGGAAGCTGCGCTGCTCAAGCAGCTTCTTGGTGCTGACATCCCCTACTGAGCACGAGAGCATCTAGGCCATGTAAGCATGTGTGTAAGCAGGGGATGGGGAGGCAGTGGATGAGGGGTCCCATTTCAGTGCCTTTTCCCCTTCCTTTATTTGAAGTCACCTTCCTCCCTCCAAGACGAGTGCAAAGGCAAACCATGCCTGCCTGGTTTCTAGAGATATGTAAATATATAAACAGATTCAGCAAACATCTCAACAAGCATTTGTTGATTCTTTCTATTTCTGCTCCTGCTACGTAGACTTTATTTTCCTGCATCACTACTCCAAGTTACTGCATTGTACCTGCATGATTATTGTGGCTCTGCATGGCTCTCCTTTTAGTCCAGTGTGCAGTGCTCTACAGCAGTACCTGTGCCTTCTGCTTAGCCCACCTCCTTCTCCTCCTTCCTTGATAGTCATATTCAGAAGCATGGCACTGGCTTGGCCATGCCTTTCATTGGGCCTGGCCTCAGAGGTTGTCCCCTGCCCTGTCCCTGTGTCTTCAGCACATTCAGGGCCATGGCAATGGCACACACAGAGCTGGAGGGAAGTGAAGTTTCTGTCAGCTCTTCTGGAGGCCCTGCAATGTACTGCACCTCCCCTCTGACAATGAGGAGTGACACATGAGAATAATTTACAGGGTTAGAGTGAGAGAAATAATTGAAAACAGGAAATAGGGGCCAAATTCAGAGCATCTGTTTGGGGCTTCCCATGTAGACCTTGCACTGTCTAAAACTTCAGGAGTCCAACCCCATTTGGTGGTTCAGAGGTCAAAATGAGACCTGTGCAATCAATGGGAAGGGTAACACAGCTCCAAAAGGTAACCCCCAAATTCCCCGTACCGGGTAGACAGCAACCTGGAGCCAGTCAGCAGGAGACATGGCAACAGATGTTCTCCATTCCTGTTCCTCCCTCGTGCCTGAATCAGAGCTGTACCCTGGGCGCTCTCTATCCCCTCTGGACCCAGAGTGTAGCAACTGCCTTGGTGCTGGGTGAGCAGGCCTTGCTGCTTGGAAGGTGTTTTTCACCACGCTAGTGCTACCCTCTGCCATTGCCTTTGCTGTAGTTGAGAGAGTTTCTCCAAAAAAGGGCTTCAGGTCACGGCTACCTTCTCCCACCAGCTGCCAGGCTACAAAGTTACAAAATCAAGTTTTCTTGGGGTTTTGGGTTTTTTTTTTTATTTATTCTTCACCCACTGTGGTGGGTTGACCCTGGCTGAGGGCCAGGTGCCCACCAGAGCCACTCTATCACTCCCCTCTTTCATTAGACAGGGGAGAAAAGGTACAATGAAAAAAAAAACTTACGGGTCGAGATAAGGACAGGGAGAGATCATTCTCTAATTATCATCACGAGCAAACCAGACCGAACTTAGAGAGGGAATTCATCTAATTTATTACTAAGCAAAACAGAGTAGAGGAATGAGAAATAAAACCAAATCTTAAAAACACCTCCCCCCACCCCTCCCATCTTCCCGGGCTCAACTTCACTCCTGGCTTCAACCTCCGCCCCCCTCAGCGGCACAGGGGGACAGGGAGTGGGGGTTACGGTCAGTTCATCATGTGGTGTTTCTGCCGCTTCTTCATCCTCAGGGGGAGGACTCATTGTTCCGCCGCTCCAGCGTGGGGTCCCTCTCATGGGAGACAGTCCTTCATGACCTTCTCCAACGTGAGTCTCCTCCACGGGGTGCAGACCTTCAGGAGCAAACTGCTCCAGCATGGGTCCCCCACGGGGTCACAAGTCCTGTCAGCAAACCTGCTCTGGCGTGGGCTCCTCTCTCCACAGATCCACAGGTCCTGCCAGGAGCTTGCTCCAGCACGGGCTTCCCACGGGGTCACAGCCTCCTTCAGGTGCCTCCACCTGCTCCGGCGTGGGGTCCTCCACGGGCTGCAGGTGGAATCGCCACACCCCCTCATCCTTCCTCCATGGGCTGCAGGGGGACAGCCTGCTTCACCATGGTCTTCACCATGGGCTGCAGGGGGGGTCTCTGCTCCAGCGCCTGGAGCACCTCCTCCCCCTCCTTCTGCACTGACCTTGGTGTCTGCAGAGTTTCTTACATCTTCTCCCTCCTCTCTCCGGCTGCAAAAGCACTCTCTGACTGTTTTTCTCTTCTTAAATATGTTATCACAGAGGCGCTGATTGGCTTGGCCTTGGCCAGCGGCGGGTCCATCTTGGAGCCAGCTGGCATTGGCTCTATCAGACACAGGGGAAGCTTCTAGCAGCTTCTCACAGAAGCCACCCCTGTAGCCCCCCCGCTACCAAAACCTTGCCATGCAAACCCAACGCACCTAGGTAAGTATTCTGCCCGCTAGGCTAAGAGCTGGCTTTATTTATGTATTCATTTACATTTACAGTTTTGTTTCACATTTTATTGGCTGCACATGTGAACATACAAAATTTATTCTCTTAGGAATGTGCAAAGGAATTGGAAATGTTATAGGTACTGGTGAAAAAAGTGCATATGACTGATTATTCTCATTTTTAAAACATGGAACTTGAAGATGCTTCTTGGGCTGGGGAGGCTACAGGGAGAGCAGAAAAAATACTGGTTGGCTTTGGTGACCAATCACACAGTCCAACTAGTGAACAAGCAATAACTGTGGCACAGCATTCACAAGTAAGTACACAGTCTGCAAGATGTTCCTATGAATTATTCAATGAATAATTCTAAATAATAAAAACACTGAAATCTGTGTGTAGATGTAATACGAGGGACCAAATTAAATGCATTGTTCAATAGGAGAAGCTGTGGGTCCATGTAACATGAATTTACTGTGTGCTAGCAACAGTAATCTAAGTCCAGCAATCTGTAGTAGCTGGTAGGTATCATTCAAATGATGAAGCAGTTGCCAGACTACATAAGCTTCACCCAGAGACTACACCTTCACTGTAAAATCACCTTCAGAGTAATTTTCATTTTCCACATTGACTCCTCTGGAGCTGACTGTGGTCAGCTGAGAACCAGCTGTGGTGCTGGGCACCACCTGCATGGCACCAATCAGGGGTTTGCAGCACACGGTGATCCCAGCCACAGCTGATGAGCTGTGGGTACTCAGACTCTAGCCCCACTTCACATTACATATGCATTGAAACCTTTGCATGTAGATTAGCCTTGAATTAATGGCAACACAGAGGTTATAATCCGAATCAATTCTTGGAGGGAAGATATGCACTTATTTATATCAACTTGGGGATGTTACAGCTTTGCATGTGTTTAGTTGTTTTATTCTGAGCTATAGTACATATTCAAAGAAGAGCAGAATGATAATTCTTTCTTCCCTTAAGGTACCCATCCAAGTAATCATACGGGTAAAAAACCCCCAAACCACAGAGGTAAAAATAGCTCATGACCAATACCTTCTTGAAATTTTATTTTCCATTTCTAGAGGAGAGGGGCTAAAGCTCATAGCTGCTATAGCAAATTCCTCTGTTATTTTTGAAATGTTCCTACTTAATGCAAGGCAAAATCTTAGGAAAGTTACTGAAGGGCAGTATATACAGAATAACAGCGGATTTATATTTATAACAAGAAAACTAGATTATGGTAAGACATTTTGCCAAGCCATAGCTTGTCATAAAGCCAAACAAAGGTGAGTAAATTGTAGTAAAAAGTTGCACATGCTTTTATTGATTTTTTTTCCATTTTTAATTTTGTCCACACAGCCAATGTGTTGCTGGCTTACAATTAAGACCTGACAGTGGGAGAAAGAACAGTAACAAGAAATTGAATTAGTCATTTGTTTGAAAGTAAGCCAAAAACAAAAGTATGGAGAGAAAAGAAGTAAATTGGGCTGAGTGTCCGGTTGGTCGTCGGGTCAGTAAATTGCCTTGTGTTATCACTCGTTGTGTATATTCTAAGTACTGTTGTTGTTGTTTCTCTCTCCCTTTGGTGTCCCAGTAAACTGTCCCTATCCCAACCCACGGAGTTTTGCCTTTTTCTTTCTCATTCTCCTCCCCATCCTGCTGAGGGAGGGGTGAGTGAGCAGCCCCAGGGTGCTCAGCTGCCGGCTGGGGCTGAACCACAACCACGACAGAAGTCAGAAAGAAATTGATCTAAAAGATGTAGTAAATGGATTTACAAGTCTGCTTTACAAGGCTTTCCTTTCAGATATTCAGCCTGCACAGTCTGCTCATATTCAGTATTGATATGTGCTTTTATTTCTATTGGAAAAATACAAGAAGCAGGTTGATGAAGTTTTGTTTTTCTCAGGTTTTGGTGATCTGAAATCATAGAATCATGGAATGGTTTGGGTTGGAAGGGACCTTAAAGATCATCTAGTTCCAACCCCCCTGCTGCGGGCAGGGACACCCTCCACTAGACCAGGCTGCCCAAAGCCTCATCCAATCTGACCGTGAACACTTCCAGGGAGGGGGCATCCACAACTTCTCTGGGCAACCTGTTCCAGTGCCTCACCACCCTCATAGTAAAGAATTTCTTCTTAATATCTAATCTAAATCTACCCTCTTTCAGTTTAAAACCATTACCCCTTGTCCTATCACTACATGCCCTTGTAAAAAAGTCATAAGATAAAAATCATAAGTGTTTTGGAGTATCTGAGTTCTCTTTGTGCAAGCCCCCAAAATTTTGGGGTGCTGTGATAGAACGTGAACTGTACTTTACTTTAGTCTTTACAGAGATCCAAAGTAGTGTGGCTGTATGGACGCTAGCATCATATGTTTTATTCAAAACACTTCAGAAATCTGGATCAGCTTGTGTTTTTATGAGAACTACAAAGTTGGATGGGAAAGGCTGGATGATTTTGCCTTCCCTCCTCCCACTTCTGACTTTTTACCACTGTGAGAGACCTCAGCTGTTATCCAAATGCACGTTGTCACAGGCTGCAATGCCATTGTGCAATCTTTTACATCCATGCATATAAGAGGCATGTCAAAATGAAGAACTGGCTGCCAAGTGGCTTGATGAAGAAGCTATGTCTGTAAACTGTATTCTGATTTTGTATTATAGAATAGGTATGAACTCCATTGTTGGGGTTTGGGAGCAAAACAGTTCTAGCCAGTATTATCTTGTTTGAGGAGCTGTAGCTGTGGAAAGGGAGTTTGGATTATTATGGAGGGAGAAAAAGGTCTGAGGGAAGCAGCTTGGGATTTTGGAAAAAAATATACTTCTGCCTTTAATTGTAGGGCTCTAAGGCTATTGTTGTCCCAGGAATTTGAGCCAGAGCTCCCATGGCCAATTCTGGAGAGCTCCCAGCTTCTCTATCACTAAAACCAAGGGCAGCAGGTCCTCTTGGAAAATGTGGTATCCTCAGCAGCTCTGGCAGTTCTCCTTGCTTGGAGCAGCTCAGCCTGGGACTGAACAGAGCTACAACAGCACTCTTCAAGAAAGCCACAGAAAACCAGAAAGGACCCATGAGTCCTCTAGAAAGGCATAGAAAAATATCTCATCCCTCTACCCTCAAATATTGTTTCCTAATCAAAAGTGTTGTTTTGCAACATCTCAGCATTAGGTTCCTCTTTGGAGGAGATGAATAATTTTAAACTTGAGGGGAAAAAAAAACCCCAACATAATTTTAAAATTTTTCCAATTTATTCGAGGAAAATTACAAAGGCATGGTCTTTCCTTTTCTTTGTACCTTCAACATGGAGAGAGACTGGCAGAGTTCAAGGCTAAGCAGAATTTTATCTGCATTTTGGCTTGTTGAAAGATAGCTATTAATAAACTTTGAAGGTCATTCTATCAGGGTTAACAACTATAGAAATGTTAGACTAGATAGGGAATCCTTAATGTCAACCCCCCCAAATGCCTACTTTCATTTTAAAAAGTATTTTTTAATCAAATACACATCAAAACAAGGTGTATAAAGAACAGAGAAATCTCTTTTCTAAAAGACAAAAGTTGCAAAGAAAATTTTTCTCCCATTTGTAACTATATTCTATCTTCTAGTTCAAAACAGCTATTATATATTGGAAAGAAGAGGAAACAAGAGTGAAACTTCAAAACAATGCAACATTTCATCATTTTTTAAAACAAGCAATCAAAACTTTTTTCTCTATTTTTTTAGCACCATCCTTTTTCTCACCAGAAAAATATCACTGTCAAATTTGGAAGAGGCTGTCCTCATTCCTAAGGGCATTTCTTCACTACATCTCTAGCTTTGAATATATCTGTGCTGGCTTTGACCAATTGAAATTAGATTGGATGAAACAAGCAGAGTGACTGCAGCAACTGGGAGCTCTAACCAGGTTATCTGTGACCCTCACCATGCAAACTATTTATCCCTGCTCTTGGTCAGGCTTTCTGCCTATGTTGAGCTTTGTGTTGCTATAACATTCTGCTGGCTATACCCAAGTCAAACTACTGTCAAACTGCCTTGCCCACATACATCTACACAAGCAGCCAGTCTCAGTAGTGATTACAACAGTAACGTACCCGCAGTGCTAGCATGCTTCTAAGGCAGGATTTTTCCATCACCACAGTCCAGACCTGCAGTTTGGAGGGAGAAATTTGTGAATCAGTTATTGTGGAATACTAATTTTCAAAGATTTGTTATCAGTAGTGTGGGAACAGCAGCTTGAGTAAATTTAGATGAAGATTAGAAAAATATTTCCTGCCCATGAAAGTAGAACAATATGCTAAGAATGTGCATAAAGTCCATAATTTGGTGCTTTTCAGCTCCAAACTGTAAGGAACATCCCTGCAATGTCAGGGAAGGATGTGATTGCTCTAAGTGATTTATCTTCATCTCTGCTTTTAAAAATCTATATTGTGTATATTAGATACCTATCTATATGCTGCAGTTAACTCTGTATCTGAACAGATTTTGAAGGTGTGTGAGTTGATGCAAGAACACCTTGTTTTGAACGATATACTAGGGGTGCCCTTGCAGGAGGAAGGCTGGTGACACATATCTTCAGCCAAGAAGAGGTGTTAGTACCTTCACTTTCCATCTCTTCCTCCCTTGCGACTGCATGGGCCTCATATATTGCCATTACTGCACTTGCCTTCCATGTGTGTGAAACTGGGGAATTAGAAAGAAGATACAGTCTTATACTGGAGACACTAGCACACTGATAGGGGAGGAGGGAAAAAGGGTTAGTAGACAGGGAACAAAAGAAGAAATTAAATCCCTAATGTTGCCAGGGTAAATCTCCGCCTGGAATACGGTTCCAGTACAAAGTTATTGTGAAGTAATTTTGGACATGCAGATAGAGCACGTCAGCTGTTTTTTGATTACAGACTGTGAGTATGCTCTTGCCCATGGTGTATGTGGAGCAATTGTTTCCCTGAGAGGGGAGAGAGAAGCTGGTGTACATCTTCCCTAGAGTAAGAGCATCCCCACGGGTGGCTACCCAGAGCAGCCAACAGCAGCCTATTTATTCACATCTCAGCTTAGCCTGTGGTAAGCTGTTTGTGTACTATATGTGAAGATCTTAGAAAGAAAACAGTTTGTTTAAGACTTAAATATCAGCTGCTTTTTTTTTCTAAAGGAGAGAGGATTTCCTACCATATTTTAATCTGTAATTTATTAATAGTATTTACATTTGAATTCAGTAAAAAGCTAGCAACACTGACAATGAAAAGCTTAACAGCTCTACAGCAGTGTCACAAACAATACCAGCAGGGCATTTGGCATCACATGATATAATTAATATGAAATTCCCTGCTGCTGCAGTATATCACTACAGTGTTTAACATCTTTTTCTCAATGGATGCTGAAGATGAGCATAGATATTTTATGCTAGAAGACAATTCATTATTCCAGGCACAAAATCCTCTGCTATGAACCACAATACACCATCATTCAAAGGAGCCACACACAACAGGAGAAAAATATCCAGGCAGACTTTTTTCCTCTTTCCTTCTGCAACATTTTTTTTTCCAAGCACTGTAATTATAAGCAGGCAGATAGTTTGAATATTGAAGCATATGGGATACAGGGATGTCCTCTCTTTTATTTTGTACAACTGCTCTGCAATTATGATAGCAATAGGGGCTCTGATCAGCCTTGCTGCACAACAATCTTTTTTTATTGTGCATTTTTTCAGGTCTTCATGCTAAAAATATACCAATGGGATAAAGTTTGCCTAAATTTTTCTGTAAGTTTTTACTTTCAGAATTTTGTTTTGGCCGGTATTGGTCCCTTACATTTTGTGTTTTAGCATAGCTTAGCAGGATTTTTTGTTAATTTTTATTTTCTATGCCATTATCTTTCATTTCATTCATAGTACCATGGGAATACATTTTCCTGTAGTATTTTCAGTGGCACATGTAATGGAAAACACAGCGCACTTCATGTCCTTTTTGTCAAGCCATTTGTTGTGTCTGTGTACATGTGAATACAGAGTTAATATATACATTTTAGTGGTTAATTATAGACTAAGTCATTTTTGTCTGATAGAAATCTATTCTATGAAGATAACCATTGTGTAACAGGAGAAAATAATAGGAGCACTGGATGAAGAATGCTAAACAATTAAACCTTGAATGCATAAATCTCATTACTGGATTCCTTTTGTGTCAGACCTGTTATATTCTGCTTTGCTGTCAATGACTAGGGTTCCCACTGATCCAGCTATCACATAATTATGAAAAAAAAGACATGCACAACAATAACTACAAGGGCCCAGAAAGGAAATTACAGCACTGTGACCATTTGCCACATATACAAAGACTTGCTCCAAGACAACAGATGTACAGCTGGTGCTGCTGTGAGATTCTGAGAAGCTAGTCCAGTGCCTGGGAAGATTGGTCTGTCTTGCTCATAAGCTCAGGTTCACGCTGGTCACAAGAGTTAGGATTCATGTGCAGAGGATCAACTCAATTGGCAGTAGTGTCTGGAGAGCGTGTAGCATGGCTTTCCCACAGGGAAGCTGATCAGTCCCTGGGTGTACAGTACAGCAGACACCGGGAACCCCCTGTTCTTGGTACCTGGCATGCAGGTGCCATGGACTTGGATGTATTGGTCCAGACTTGAAACAACAGTCTATGTTATGCAGAGGAGGAGACTAGACAGCTCACAATCCCTCCTACTTTTAGAGTATATGACAATTTACTCTCTGATTTTTTTTTCCATGTTAGGCTTTGAGACACATCAAAGCAAGAAAGAAGCAATGCAACTGTGCTTGGGAGAGTGCTGATGCTGGCATGTTTTGCAACAGCAGCCCCTTGTAAACTAATGAAGACCCCACTTGGCACCTCAGGGTACATGGCAGGAGGCATGCTGCTGCGTAGCAGTCATACAGCTATATCTAATGACACCAAACCCCTGACTTGGGTGTCTACCTAACCCGTGACAGCAAGCGTGCAGCAGGTGGGTCCCCAGGGAGATGGGCTCCTTGCCTGTGCTGGTTTGTTCAGCAAAGAGACAGACAGCACACACATACACACACCACTGTCATCTGGAAGGGAGAAAATGATCCTGGAGGGAAACCCTGACTCTCAGTAGCCCAAGGTACAGCTAGTATGGCCGTGCCTGTCTGGATACAGGTGCCAAAAGAGCTACTGCTCTTTCCAGCTTGGCTTTCATGCATGATGAAGGTGCATGTGCAGTGTCACTGAAGGAGCAGCCACGGGTCCCGGCAAGCATCAGGGAACATCTGTGCCTCTGGGGCACTTGGGCTGAACATCAGTCCATGTCTGCAAAGACCTCATAGACCAACAAATGTGAGCCTCTGTAGCCTCTTTGTTTGATTTGATTCCTGTGCACCCATGTTGTCCAAAGCCTCTGTGGCAGGTGCTGCAGTGTAATGTTGACATGAGGCCCCTTCCTGCAAGTGGAGAAAGGGTAGATGCCAACAACTCAGGTACTCTGCCTCAAGTACAGCCACCATTAGGGCTGTGGCTGATGGCAAACCTCAATGTAGCTCTTGGCTCAAGGGTACATGCAGCAAAAGACACAGCCGGGGTTTGCTGGCAGGTAGCAAGAGCCTGGGTGCTGCAAGTAGAGCTGATACAAGATGGGGCAGCTGGGACTTTGCCATGTTTCCTTGCTGAGAGTGCCCTGTCCTCCTGGCGTTGCGGGGCTCTACCTTGTCCATAACAGGCTGCTGTTTGAAGGATACAGCAATACCATCAAGAAAAAGATATGCGCAGAAGGTGGCCCTAAGCAGACTGATCCTGGATTCATTTTTATACTATCTGTAAAAGTTCCCAGATCCTCCCACTCTGCTCTGAGTAGGCAGGATTACTACACTGACCTGGGATGGATGAGAAATGCTGACCCTGGTAAGTGAGATCCTAAGCTTGCCTTTTCCAGGGCTACTTCATTCCTAGTGGGCTCATAACTTTTTGAGAACTTGACTTCCCAGCTGAATGTGGCTTAATGTCTTTAGCAGCAGACATTCTTCAGCTGTTTGGTTTTTTTTTAAATACATATTTGAAATATTAATCTGAGAAGGCAGGGAGCCTAGGTATAGATTTTTGGCATTTTTCTTTCTATTGCATAGGGGAAAGATGTTTTTCCCTGGATCTTGTATATGCTAAATGGCTTATGTGACATTGCTCATGGACTTTGATTACACAGTAAAAATATAAATTCCAAGATGTGATAATAGCCATCAGTTTGGTGACAAAAGGCTACTCGGGCGGGGGACTTGGGGAGGAATGGAATGCGTGTTAATGCAGCAGAGGAAGAGGTATAGGAGCTACGTGCTGGTGGAAATGCTGCGAATGGGAATGAAAAGGAGTGTAAAAATACAGTTAGTCATCCAGGCTTCCTCATGCTCTCTTGCTATTTTTGTGAAGATATTCTTTGTCCAAATGAGGAATGAAAAATTACAATGGGCTTGATATCTATAAAGTAGAATTTTCCACTTTACAGGGACAGAAATGTGTTTGGGTTAGTGCTTAGACACTGTTTAATTTAGGGTTAAATGCACTACTTGCTTTGCTGATGACTATATCTTTGAAGAAGAGCCAAAAGACTGATAAAAAGCATGCTTTGCTAAAAAGTATCCTTGAAGGAGAGCTGAAAAACTGATAAAAAGGAAACATCCTGCCCCAGAAGGCGCTGAGAGCTGGGCGATTGCCAGAGAGGCCTGAAGTCAAAAATCTAGAGGAAGGGAAAGGTGGCTGGGGGAGTTCGCGACCACCTACCCAATTAAAGGACTATGCAAATTACACCCCCACACCCTCAAGGAGCATGCGTGCTAATTTAAAGATGCTTGACCAATAGTAGATGATGTGGTAATTAATAACCAATTAGCGTAAATTTAGGTGGGTTTTTCTAATCCTGTAAAAAGATAAATATGTGGTAGATTCTGTGTGTGGTGTGCTAGCTTTGTGGAATTATCACCTAGCACCCATCTATGCGCAGACATGAAATAAATAAAATACCTCTGTTCTGTGTGTATATTGGCGTACTGCACACCGGGTAAGGGATCCCACTTTTGGGACAACAGGCTGGATGGTGGCTGGTGAAGATATAGGTGCATTAAAGGGAATCGGAGGATATCAGAGGAAGGAGCAGACAAAATTGTGGATGGGACTAACAGATGTGGTGTGGGATTTGCTGCTGCATACACAGGGTCACTCACTGGGGAACAAACATTTCTGCTATAAGGTTGATGACTGGCAACAGAAGAAAGTCCTGAGACATTCTGCCAAGCATAAAGTAGCTATAAATATAATGGACCTGTGGAAAAAAAAATGCAAGCCTGGGTGGCATCATCAGAGTTAGGGAAATATATTTTGTACATGCCAGAGGGTGCAATATTGAAGAGATTCCATCTGGAAATGTATATATAGGTCTGGTCTCCTGTGTTTAGTGAAGGTGCTTAGGTGGGAGTCAGGAAGAGCGAGGCTCCTAGGACTGCCATGACAATGGTAGCATGCCCTAGGGGGCAGGTTCCCAGCTTCTTGCCTTCACTGGCAGATAAAGGACATGGCCACTCTCTGTGAATAGCTTGGGAAGTAGAGTGGTTTAATGCCAAAAGGGAAAAGAGAGATTTACAGTTAATGGGAAATATCAACTTTAAAACTGTTGTGGTTTTACCCCAGCCAGCAGCTGAGCACCATGCTCACTCCTCCTCCAGCAGGATGGGGGAGAGAATCAGAAGAGTGAAACTGAGAAAACTCATGGGTTGAGATAAAGACAGTTTAATAAGTAAAACAAAAATCACATGCACAAGCAAAGCAAGACAAGGAATTCCTTCACCACTTCCCATCAGCAGGCAGGTGTTCAGCCAGCTCCAGGAAAGCAGGGCTCCATCACATGTGTAATGGTTACTTGGCAAGACAAACATCATCACTCTGAATGCCGCCGCCCCCCGCTCCATCCTTCCTCTTCCCCAAGCCCCTTATAAGCTGAGCATGACGTCATATGGTATGGAATATCCCTTTGGTCAGTTGGGGTCAGCTGTTCTGTCTGTGTCCCCTCCCAACTTCTTGTGCACCCCTGGCCATCCTGCTGGCGGGGCGGTGCAAGAAGCAGAAAAGGCCTTGACTCTGTAAGCATTGCTCAACAATAACAAAAATATCCCTATATAACAAAACTATCTCTATATTATCAACACTGTTTTCAGCACAAATTCAAAACATAGCCCCATACTAGCTACTATGAAGAAAATTAACCCTCTCAGCTGAAACCAGGACAACTGCATAATAACATTCCCTGAGAAAAAATATCAGCAAATTTCTTTTGACCATAGGATCGAGGTGTTTTAACATCTCCTACTCATACTGTTGAGGACATAAACCTGTTTTTACATTTTTCTTAATCTGTTTATGAAACAGTACATTTTGATGCAGTTGCCTGCGGCAGCAGCATCTGTCCTCCATGTCCCTTCCAGCCTTGTTTTCCATGGGAGCTGTATTCCAAGAAAAGTTTGGTTTAATTAATGCTTTGAGCAGATCTGCCATGGGGACATCTTTAAAGGTGTAAGCCAGAACCTTAAGATCTCTTCCTCGAAACAGTGGAATATGTATTCATCTGTGGTGGGTTGACCCTGGCTCGACACTAGGTGCCCACCAAAGTCGCTCTATCACTCCCCCTCCTCAAATGAACAGGGGAGAGAAAATATAATGAAAGGCTTGTGGGTCAAGATAAGGACAGGGAGAGATCATTCACCAATTACTGTTACAGGCAAAACAGACTCAACTCAGGAAAATTAATTTATTACCAATCGAATCAGAGTCGAGTAATAAGGAATAAAACCAAATCTTAAAACACCTCCCCCCACCCCTCCCTTCTTCCTGGGTTCAACTTTACTCCTGATTTCTCTACATACTCCCCCCAGCGGCACAGAGGGACGGGGAATGGGGGTTGTGGTCAGCTCATCACACATTGTCTCTGCTGCTCCTTCCTCCTTATGGGGGGAGGACTCCTCACACTCTTCCCCTGCTCCAGCGTGGGGTCCCTCTCACGGGAGACAGTCTTTCATGAACTTCTCCAACGCGAGTCCTTCCCACGGGCTACAGTCCTTCACGAACTGCTCCAACATGGGTCTCTTCCATGAGGTGCAGTCCT
This sequence comes from Balearica regulorum gibbericeps, assembly GCF_011004875.1. NCBI lineage: Eukaryota > Metazoa > Chordata > Aves > Gruiformes > Gruidae > Balearica > Balearica regulorum. The sequence goes on along the minus strand of NC_046219.1, from coordinate 9,256,006 downwards.
TCAGGAAGAGACTACTCCACTGTGACTCCCCCCACAGGATCACAAGTCCTGCCAGAAAACCTGCTCCAGCATGGGCTTCCCACGGGGTCACAGCCTCCTTCAGGTGTCTCCACCTGCTCCGGCGTGGGGTCCTCCACAGGTTGCAGGTGGAATCTCTGCTTCAACATCATCCTCCATGGACTGCAGGGGGACAGCTTGCCTCACCATGGTCTTCTCCACGGGCTGCAGGGGAATGTCTGCTCTGGCGCCTGGAGCACTTCCTCCCCCTCCTTCTTCACTGACCTTCATGTCTGCAGAGTTAGTTGTTCCTCTCACATATTCTTACTCCTCTCTCTGACTGCAATTGCTCTTGGTGGTTTTTTTTTTTCTTTCCTTCTTAAATATGTTATCACAGAGGCGCTACCACCGTCACTGATTGTCTCAGCCTTGGCCAGCAGCGAGTCCATCTTGGAGCCAGCTGGCTTTGGCTCTATCTGACATGGGGGAAGCTTCTAGCATCTTCTTGCAAAAACCACCCCTGTATAGCCCCCCCCTCTACCAAAACCTTGCCATGCAAACCAAATACATCATATCATACCATAAGAGATAGTCCCTTACTCAACGTCAGACTGTCAATCATCAATCATATTTGTTAGGAGTCTACCAAGAACTATTTTATCAAAGATAAAAAGGTATATTTTTAGCAACATTTGCAGCAAAAAAACCCAACCAAAACTCATAGCCTTGTGCAACTATGTGATTTTGACCAGGAGGAAAGACTGGCAGCCCTTGTTTTTTCCCTACAGTTTCCATACAGCTGATCTCTTTTCTTGAATCCTCCCTCCTGTCACCTCTGCTCCTTGCTGAGACATTCAATAGCCCCTTTCCCTCATCTGCTGCCACTCTTCTGCCTCCCTTGTCACAGTCCTGCGCTTCCTCCTCAAGAAGATGCCTCAAAGCCCCTCAGGCTGGATTGCCTTGGTGAGAGAGGTAATGTGTGTGTGTGGGGTTACCCACCATCAGCCCCACTGCCCGCCCTGCCACAACGCCGAAGATGGGCCGAGTCACACAGCTACCCCCTGGCACTGCCAGACCCCAGCTGCAGTGGGCTAGGTGCCACAGGTAACTTCATGGTAACATATTTCATCTGAGCCATAGCTAGAGAGGTGGCTGTTACTGGTTTGGTCGTGGAAGCACTTGTCAGGGTGAATCACTCATTTGGGATGGTGACAGAGGATTACTGTGGGTGTGGCAAAGGGACAAGACTGAGCCTATCAAGAGGAGAGTGGTATGCATTGCCTGGTTTGGTAAAGATCACATGTGCAAGCACACAGCCATGAGTCAGAAGAGAGATGAATTATTTGGGAATCCTCTGTGAAAAGCCCACCTGCAACTCAGCTAGGCTCAGCGGCCAAGACAACTTATAACTCTGAAGTGTGCTTCCCAAAGCACAGGAGTTTTTCCTTTGCGTACTTGAGCTTTCTAGGGTCACTGGTCCAAATCTGACTCAGACTCTTAGTATGGTGACCTGGCAACATAAGCTTTCTTGAATATCTATAAGAGAAATGGACTGATGTCTCAACCTACTTATCTTGTCCATATTGTTAAAATTCTCCCAGAGCATTCAAAATCTTGGTGTCAGTCTCAGGAAAGGTGTCAACGTGTTGAAAGACCTCATGCATTTTCCTAAATGGTAAAGTGGCTCCTCTCACCAGCACAAAATATTTTGAGAAATTTTGAAAAAGAATGTTCTTCTATAATGCTTGTGTATGGTATTTAAACAAAATATCAGCCAGCACATGCAATCCTGCAAGAAACAGTGATTTCTCCTGAAAATTTAGAAATTACTTGCCCTTAGGCTGCTGTAAATGTCTATAAGCTTTGTCTTATTGCACTCATTCCTCTGGAAGAGAGGGCTAGTAGCTGTGGTGTGATGTTTCATATCACATATGAAAGAAAATTTTTTCTCATAGTGTGCATCAGGGTAAGCTCAGTGTCCCACAGTGCTGGCAAATAAAATTGATTTCAGAGTTCAGCTAAACCTCAAAAGGTTCAGAATTGCTCCAGAAAAAGTTCAACTTCTTAAGGAAAGCCCTCCAAGGCTTCTCCAGGATTTCCAAGCCCATCCCTCCTGCTGCCCAGGGAGGACATGGGGAACTCCCTTCTCTCCCTGAGCCTGCAGGCACCCGCCCCACAGAGCAGGTTTTGGCTGGTGCAAGGAGGGCCTGCACAGGGTAGGAAGTGGGGCTGTGGTGATCTGGGTAGGTGAAGGCTGCCAGCTCCTACCTCTCCTACAGACGGAGCTCAGGGGAGCCACAAGACCCTCTTGCACAGGTGAGGCATTGTGAGTCAGGTATGTTCCTTGGAAAGGCACCATCTTCAGCATGCTTGGGCTCTCATTTGGGGAAGAAAACATATTCTTCTATGAAAAAGCTTTATTAATTAATTCAGGGAAGTCCTACAACCTTTGTTACAAAAGTGGTCAGATCAGATGATCACAGTTGCCCTTATCTGCCCTTACAAGATGTATTCAGTTTATATATACGGTGGGATTTAGTTCACTTAATATTAAGAACTATAACCACAGGTAAGTACCTCAGTGTGGGATTGCAGGATCCCTGAGGGGGGACTCCCCTTTAGAGATGTGGCCACTTGGACAGCCCAACTCCGCTAAATCGTAACCAAACCTCTGCTCTATTGTTTACCTCCATGAATAAAGGACTGTCAATGCTTAATGACCCTCCACTGTCAACTCAGTGTCACTGCTTGCCAGAATTATCATCCACAAGGAAATAAAGGAGGCAGGCAAGCCTCACAGTTAACATAGGGTTTTCACACTGTTGTAAACACACATAGAAGATCACACAAAAAGCAAATGGAATTAGTATATAGACAGTCCCCAATTCAGTACAGGCAAATTCTCATTTTCCTGAATCAATTCTCAGATCCCATGTCCAGCAGTGAAACTATTACTTTTTAGAGTTCTGATGACTGCGTTTGGCAAATAACTCTAGAATTGCAGAGAAAATTATAACCTTCATGCAGTCTTTTCTAACCATCACATAGAATGTGTTAGAAATATACAGTGTTACTGGAGAATTTCATAGGATTGTTAAAATATATAGAAAGGAGATTATTCTTTATGAAAACTATTGGGTTTTAGAATGATTTCTTTGGATTCCTACTGATCTCAGCCCTATCACTTACATGCAACTTTTCCATACAGAGACAAGTATTAGGCCTTTCACAGGCCCATAGCTGAGGTCTGCCGTAACCCTGCTGAACTAAACACAGAGGTCTAAATTTACTATAGGATGAGCTCTATTTGTCCACATTAGGGTAACTCTGGTGGAAAAAAAGAGGCACTTTTCACAGCCTAAAAATGGGACAGGATTAAATTTAATGGAACAGGAAGAACTAGAGAGAGATCTGTGTGCAGTCGCAGGGTCATGATCTCATTGCAATTACAGAGACATGGTGGGATAGCTCGCATGACTGGAATGCTGTCATGGATGGCTGCGTACTTTTTAGGAAAGACAGGCCAGCAAGGCGAGGTGGTGGAGTTGCTCTTTATGTGAGAGAACAACTGGAATGTATTGAGCTCCGCCTAGGGGTGGATGAAGAATGAGTCAAGAGCTTATGGGTAAGAATTAAGGGGCAGGCTAATATGGGTGACACTGTTGTGGGTGTTTACTACAGGCCACCTGATCAGGAAGAGGAAGTCAATGCGGCCTTCTACAGACAGCTGGAAGTAGCCTCACAATCGCAGGCCCTGGACCTCATGGGGGACCTCAACCACCCTGATATTTGCTGGAAAAGCAACACAGCCAGGCACGCACAGTCCAGGAGGTTCCTGCAGAGCATTGATGACAACTTTTTGACACAGGTGGTGGAGGAGGCCACGAGGAGAGGGGCGCTGCTGGACCTTGTACTACCAAACAAAGAAGGATTGGTTGGGGATGTGAAGGTTAAGGGCAGCCTTGGCTGCAGTGACCATGAGATGGTGGAGTTCAGGATCCTGCGTGGAAGGAGCAGGGCAGTAAGTAGGACTACAACCCCAGACTTCAGGAGAGCTAACTGTGGCCTCTTCAAAGACCTGCTTGGGAGAATCCCATGGGTTAGGGCTCTAGAAGGCAAGGGGGTCCAAGAGAGCTGGTCAATATTCAAGCACCACTTCCTCTGAGCTCAAGATCGGGGCATCTCAAAGAACAGAAAGACAAGCAAAGGAGGCAGGGGACCTGCATGGATGAGCAAGGAGCTCCTGGAAAAACTCAAAGGGAAGAAGGAAGTTTACAGAATGTGGCAAAAGGGACTGGACACTTGGGAGGAATATAGGAATGTAGTCAGAGTATGCAGAGACGCAACAAGGAAGGCTAAGGCCGACTTGGAATTAAATCTCGCAGGGGAAGTCAACGACAAGAAGAAGGGCTTCTTCAAGTACATCAGCAGCAAAAGGATGACTAGGGAAAATGTGGGCCCACTGCTGAATGAGGTGGGTGCCTTGGTGATGGAGGATACAGAGAAGATGGAGTTACTGAATGCCTTCTTTGCTTCAGTCTTGACTGCTAAGGCTGGCCTTCAGGAAACCCAGACCCTGGAGGGAAGAGAGAAAGTCTGGAGAAAGGAAGACCTTCCCTTGGTCGAGGAGGATCAGGTTGGAGAACGTTGGAGAACGTCTAGGCAAACTCGACATCCACAAATCCTTGGGCCCTGATGGGATGCACCCACAAGTGTTCAGGGAGCTGGCAGATGTTATTACTAGGCCACTCTCCATCATCTTTGAAAGGTCATGGAGAGCAGGAGAGGTGCCTGAGGACTGGAGGGAAGCCAATGTCACTCCAGTCTTCAAAAAGGGCAGGAAGGAGGACCCAGGAAACTACAGGCCAGTCAGCCTCATCTCCATTCCTGAGAAGGTGATGGAACAGCTCATTCTGGGGGGTCATCAATTACCATGTGGAGGAGAAGAAGGTTATTGGGAGCGGTCAACATGGATTCACCAAGGGGAAATCATGCCTGACCAATCTGATAGCCTTCTATGATGGCATGACCAGCTGGGTGGATGAGGGGAGAGCAGTGGATGTTGTCTACCTTGACTTCAGCAAGGCTTTTGACATCGTCTCCCATAACATCCTCATAGACAAGCTTAGGAAGTGTGGGTTGGATGAGTGGACAGTGAGGTGGGTTGAGAACTGGCTGAATGGCAGAGCTCAGAGGGTTGTGATAGGCGGCGCAGAGTCTAGCTGGAGGCCTGTAGCTAGTGGTGTGCCCCAGGGGTCAGTGCTTGGTCTGGTCTTGTTCAACATATTCATCAATGACCTGGACGAGGGGACAGAGTGTACCCTCAGCAAATTCGCTGATGATACTGAACTGGGAGGAGTGGCCGATACACCAGAAGGCTGCGCTGCCATTCAGCGAGACCTGGACAGGCTAGAGAGTTGGGCGGAGAGGAACCATATGAAATTCAAGAAGGGCAAGTGTAGGGTCCTGCACCTAGGGAGGAATAACCCCAAGCACCAGCACAGGTTAGGGGTTGACCTGCTGGGAAGCAGCGCTGCAGAGAAGGACCTGGGAGTCCTGGTGGACAACAAGCTCTCCATGAGCCAGCAGTGTGCCCTCATGGCCAAGGCGGCCAGTGGTATCCTGGGGTGCATTAAGAAGAGTGTGGCCAGCAGGTCGAGGGAGGTTATCCTCCCCCTCTACTCTGCCCTGGTGAGGCCACATCTGGAGTACTGTGTCCATTTCTGGGCTCCCCAGTTCAAGAAAGACAGGGAACTACAGGAGAGAGTCCAGTGGAGGGCTACAAAGATGATTAGGGGACTTGAACATCTCTCGTATGAGGAAAGGCTGAGAGAGCTGGGTCTGTTTACCCTGGAGAAGAGAAGACTGAGAGGGGATCTAATTAATGCTTATACATATCTAAAGGGTGGATGCCTAGAGGAAGGGGCCAGACTCATTTCAGTGGTGCCTAGTGACAGGACAAGGGGCAATGGGCACAAACTGGAACACAGGAAGTTCCACCTGAATATGAGGAAAAAAATTCTTGACTCTGAGGCTGACAGAGCACTGGACCAGGCTGCCCAGAGAGGTTGTGGAGTCTCCTTCTCTGGAGATATTCAAAACCCACCTGGATGCGATCCTGTGCAACCTGCTCTAGGTGATCCTGCTTTAGCAGGGGGATTGGACTAGATGATCTCCAGAGGTCCCTTCCAACCCCTATCAATCTCTGAATCTGATGCATTTTATCTTGGGTTTACACTATACTCTTAATGAAAGGCCTTGAATGGAAAAGAGTAAAGAAACCACCTTAAAACTTCATCATTTTCATGTCAGTCACACATTTTCTTGAAGACTAGGTCCCTGTTTAAGGTCTAATGTGTTTGCAGAGCAAAAAGAGCTGTGTGTTATTTAGGCAGAATCCCTTTTATACACAGGGAATTGGATCAATTTGACCCTGATTGTCTTTCTCCACTTCTTTGTCTTCATACTTCAAAAAACTGGCCCTTGGCATTATCTTAAGGAAGGGATAAATTGAACTGTAGGTCTGACACTTGTCAGTTGTGGATAACGTTGACATTAGTCAGTCATATTCACACATAAATGAGCCATGACAGTGATAAACTGGTGTATAGAAAAAGCACTTTTACTGTGGATAACCTTCTTGTGTAAATGCAACAAATAATAAAGTCTATTGCTCAGAAAAACAACCTGAAATGTGCAACAGAGTGATATATGGTCTCTTTTGCTAGCAGGAATTGTCTGTTTTGAAATGGGCACCTTATGGGGAGAAATGGCAAAAGGTCTATAATTATAAAGACTGCTTCTGTTCTGTAACATAACTAACGGGGTTCACACTCTGCTCATGCTCGTGCTATGTACAAAGAATTGCAGCGGCATCATTATGACATCAGTTCTTCCTTAGAGAAAGGTAACACACATCTTGATTAAAACAGCAGAAATAGAAATTCCCTCCCTTTTCTCTCTTTGTTTTTTTCTTTCTTTCTGCTTGTCTAGAAATCAGAAATCTGAAAAAAACTTCTGTTCAAGCCGGAGAATGAAAAGCTCAATTCAAGTGCAGAATCCTCTAATTGGAAAAAAATTAAAAACAATATAAGCTCATTTCTATCCATGTGATGTCACTGCAACTCTGCTATGTATAGTGTGGAAAGAAAGAAAAAAGAGAAAGAAAAGAAGGGTGGAAGGGAGGAAGGAAGGAAAGAAGGAAGGAAAGAAGGAAGGCTTTTTAGTAAAGCAAATACAACTCCACCACACTTTCAAAGCAATTTGCATAAATGTCTGTCCCATGATTTTTTTTATTTATAGTCCTGTCCTGGTTTCAGCTGAGAGGGTTAATTTTCTTCATAGTAGCTAGTATGGGGCTATGTTTTGAATTTGTGCTGAAAACAGTGTTGATAATATAGAGATAGTTTTGTTATATAGGGATGTTTTTGTTATTGTTGAGCAGTGCTTATACAGAGTCAAGGCCTTTTCTGCTTCTCACACTGCCCCGCCAGCAGGATGGCTGGGAGTGCACAAGAAGTTGGGAGGGGACACAGACAGGACAGCTGACCCCAACTGACCAAAGGGATATTCCATACCATATGACGTCATGCTCAGTTTATAAGGAGCTTGGGGGAAGAGGGGGGGGGGCGGCGGCATTCGGAGCAATGGCATTTGTCTTCCCAAGTAACCGTTACGCGTGACGGAGCCCTGCTTTCCTGGAGATGGCTGAACACCTGCCTGCCCATGGGAAGTGGTGAATGAATTCCTTGTCTTGCTTTGCTTGTGCACGTGGCTTTTGTTTTACTTATTAAACTGTCTTTATCTCAACCCATGAGTTTTCTCAGTTTCACTCTTCTGATTCTCTCCCTCATCCCACCAGCTGGGGGAGTGAGCAAGCAGCTGTGTGGTGCTTAGTTGTTGGCCGGGGCTAAACCACAACAGTATGGAAGGAAATGCCTGCATACCTGCCAAATCTAAGACAACTGCCTTTTTTTGGTATTATGTGTTTTCTAACATTCAGTCCTAAAAATTCGCAGTCTTCATAATCTGAATACATCCTGTCTCACATCCCTTTCTATATCTATTCCTGTTCAAATCCTGTACTGAGGACAAATACTATTCATCACCAACCACATTCCTTTGGCACATAATGATGGTACCAAAAACCAGTAGAACAGACTCTGTATAGCTTCTGATGGAGAATATTAATTCAGAAAGGGAACAACTACTCTACCATTATTTCTGAATGGGTACCTTTCCTATCAGTCTTTGGGGTTGAAGCATTCATATACTTCTCAATATGGGTGCATTTATCAGGCTATTTTAATTAATTTACTGGCAGCTACCAGCTTATCATTATGTTGCAGGTATTGCACACCCTGCCTGACTATTCTAAGTTGCTTCTGAGTGCATCTCTTTATGTAACGTCTGTTCCTTAAAAAGAAATCCATGGTTGAGGCGATCTTCAAGAATGCCCCTGGGACTGTAGTTGCTCTGGGCATTGGGGGGTGCATGTGAGCCTCCAGAAGGCAAAGGTGGGAGAGCAGCCTGCTCTGCTCCCCTCCTCTCAGGCTGTGTTCCCAGCTCTTCTTCCACTGCCATAGCCTGTGGGAGTTTCCTTCTCCCACAGACCCATGAAAAAGAGGTGTATATATGGAGAAATACAGCTTTTTATGGGTGTTGAACCTAAGTGACTCCAGAATTGTTGGAGAATTGCTTTAAGTGTATTCATTTGGGATCTTTAACTATTAAAATTCACACAAACCACACATATATCTACTGATTGCACAGCAGGTAATGCATGGCACCAGGATGTACAGATTACCTGGTAGAAAAAAAAAAAAGAAAAAAGAAAAAAAAAGGGAAAAAAAAGAGTGTTACAGAAATGAGTGCCCTACAATGATATGTACAAAAGACAAAGAGCTGGGTTCACTCTTCAAATTTCCAGAAATGTTTTGCCAGCAACCGGCTTTCTAGATCTGGATGAGTGTCAGCTTCCCAGTCTCTCTCCTCAGTCTCTGCTTGCTCTAAATGAGAATAGAAAGGAGGAATTTCAGTGAAATACTTCCGGAAATGAAACACTAAGAAAAGTAATGGTTTGAGCAGCCGACATTTAAAAATGTGATATACTTACTAGCTCCTTCTGCAAGATCTGTATTCCTTGCATCTTCTGTAAAGAGAAATGTTGCCACCCATCCCTTAGGGCTTGTATACAGCACCATACAGAATCTGTTTTTAGTTAAAAAGTGATGCAACTTCTGTATATTTATTTTTTTAAAAAAAGGCTTCAAATGTGTTATATGCATTTAACTTGTACCTGTAAATTCATCAGTGCAAGATGGACGAAGATAAGCAAAGTTTCAATTGATAATGGATGTATACATATTAATAAATGACAAATGGCATAATTTTATATCAACTGAATTAAGCTAATGCAGATTTATGCAATATAAAATTATATCTTTAGTCACAATAGCACAACTTTCTACAGAGATGAGATAAGATAAAGAACTGGTAAATTATATATATTTAGGTTTCCAAAAAGCTTGCTACCATCCATTGCAAGAGCAAGTCTAAATAATTGCGGAGGAACAGACAATGTTCTGTCATGGTTTAGAAACTGGCAGATTAGAGACAGAGATGAGTGGAGATAAAGTCATTTCCCAACATGAAAGTAGCAAAACATGAGGATACCATGACTGGTATCATGACATGACTTGTCTGGTTTTCTTCTATGTACTGTAGGGATAATTTTGAACCCTACTTTGGCAGAGATAACTGGTGTTGATCAAAAAATGTTAAGATATTTTTGCAGAAAATTACTGCATTAATTTCCACTTTGAAAGTTTGGAAGGGTTTCTTAAATCAATTTCATTGTTCAGTGCAGGTCTGTCAAATATCTGCACAAAAACCTAGGCTGTTGTCCTGGTTTTGGCTGAGATATAGATAGAGTTAATTTTCTTTCTAGTAGCCAGTATGTGTGGTTTGTCACGTCTGGGCATTGGATTAAGGTTATTGCTCTGCTGTTCAGTGTACTACTGGCTAATGGTATGATAAAATCATTGATAGTCAGACCAGTTTTCTATTTGTATTCAGTGGCAGCTGAATCTGTATTCAGTGGCAGTGGAGTGACAGTGACAGCTTCATCTCCATACTTCGAGAGTCATCTGTCAGAAGCTATTAATAGTTATACTTTTTACTTTTTCTCCTTGGAGAGCAAATGTGTGAGGGAGACAACTTCTTTCACCTTCCCCTTCTCCATCTCTTGAGAATGTTGAATAGGATGTTCAGACCAGCATGCTTCTATTGTTAGGTGAATGTGGTTCAGGTCTTGCTTAGGGTTAAGGAATTATTTAAGAAAACCATCCAGAGATCAACCCCTGCGAAAGGCACTGTGGCTACACCAACCCCTGCAACAGGCGCTGTGGCTACTTCAACCCCCATGACAAGTGCTGTGGCTATTCCAACCCTGGCGATAGTCACTGTGGCTACTCAAACCCCGGAGACATGCACAGTGGCTAATCAAACCCTGGCGATAAGCACTGCAGCTGAACCAGCGAACTAATCCATACCGGTATCAATTGCCCTTACACATAAGAAGAAATGGACATGAAAGTCAACTCGTTTAGTAAAGGATGACGATGAACTTCGGTCATGACAAGAACAGGGGGAAGAGACAGAACCAGAGATAACCACCTGATCCCTATCCCTGAGTGAGATGCGAGATATGCAAAAAAATTTCAGTTATCAATTAGGTGAGCACATTATCACCTGGCTGTTCCGATGCTGGGATAATGGGGCCAGTAGCCTGGAATTAGAGGGTAGGGAAGCCAAGCAGTTGGGATCCCTGTCTAGGGAACGGGGCACTGACAAGGAGATTGGGAAAAAAACCCATGAGCTCACAGCCTCTGGAGGCAACTTCTTTCAAGCATGAGGGAAAGGTATCCCTTCAGTGAAGATGTTATATGTCATTGTACTGGGTTTGCATGGCAAGGTTTTGGTAGCGGGCGGGCTACAGATGTGGCTTCTGTGAGAAGCTGCTAGAAGCTTCCCCTGTGTCCAACAGAGCCAATGCCAGCCGGCTCCAAGATGGACCTGCCGCCGGCCAAGACTGAGCTAATCAGCAACAATGGTAATGCCTCTGTGATAACATATTTAAGAAGGAAAAAAAAAAAAAAAAAAAAAGGAGCAGCAGCTTTTGCAGCCAGAGAGAGGAGTGAGAAGATGTAAGAAACTTTGCAGACACCAAGGTCAGTGAAGAAGGAGGGGGAGGAGGAGCTCCAGGTGCTGGAGCAGAGATTCCACCTGCAGCCCATGGAGAACCCCATGCCAGAGCAGGTGGAGACACCTGAAGGAGGCTGTGACCCCATGGGTAGCCCATGCTGGAGCAGGCTCCTGGCAGGACCTGTGGACCCGTGGAGAGAGGAACCCCATGCCAGAGCAGGTTTTCTGGCAGGACTTGTGACCCCATGAAAGAGACCCACACTGGAGCAGTTTGTGAAGAACTGTAGCCTGTGGGAAAGACTCACACTGGCGAAGTTCATGGAGGATTGTCTCCCATGAGAAGGGCCCCACACTGGAGCAGGGGAAGAGTGTGAGGAGTCCTCCCCTTGAGGAGGAAGGAGGGGCAGAGACAATGTGTGATGCACTGACTGCAACCCCCATTCCCTGTCCCCCTGTGCCGCTGGCGGGGAGTAGGTAGAGAATTTGGGAGTAAAGTTGAGCCCAAGAAGAAGGGAGGGGTGGGGGGAGGTGTTTTATGATTTGGTTTTATTTCTCATTACTCTGTTTTGCTTGATAATAAATTAGATTAATTTCTTTTTCTATGTTGAGTCTGTTTTGCCCATGACAGTAATTGATGAGTTATCTCTCCCTGTCCTTATCTCGACCCACGAGCATCTCATTATATTTTCTCTCCCCTGTCCATTTGAGGAGGGGTAGTGATAGAGCAGCTTTGGTGGGCACCTGGCCTCTAGCCAGGGTCAACCCATCACAGTCATCCGGGCAAGTGGACCACCATGGAGAGAGGTATCCAGTACCTGAGGCAATTAGCCATGTGGGAGATGGTATATTATGACCTGGACAATGTGCAGTTACCCACAGATCCTTATGAAGTCCAATGTACCTGACCCATGTGGCGGAGGTTTGTACAGAGTGCACCACCAGTGTATGTCAACTCATTGGCAGTACTGGCCTGGAAAGACAAAGAGGCACCAAGTGTGAATGAAGTGGCTGGCTGACTCTGGCAATACAAAGAAAATCTCTTTTCCTCCCTACAGGCCTCTCTTTCGTGGAAACACTGTCTGAAAAATCGGAAAAATCTATTCAATAAACTGTCCCCAGAGGTCCAGCAACTCAAAGAGGATATGTCCTATTCCCCATCTGTACGAAACAGTATATCTCAGCTGTTAGGAGTAAGCATTCCTCTACTCCAGACAGAGGATATAGAGGGTATACACCACGAGGCAGCCTGTGGTTTTACCTGCGTGAGCACGGAAAGGACACGAGGAGGTGGGATGGAAAACCTGCATTGACACTTGAGGCACGAGTATGTGAGATGCAAGGCAAACCAATGACAAAAGGGGATTCTTCCAGGAAAAACGCTGCTCCAGTTTCCAGCAGGCAATTCCCCAGACAGAGTAGGAGGCCTTATCTTAATTCTGATCTTATGGAAGGAGCTTGGTCTTACAAGAAGTGAGTAATAAGGATGAGATTTGAACTCATGTGTGCCACACAAATCCATTCGTTGATAACGAATACTATGACCAGGGCTAGAGGGGCCCTGCCTCCAGCCAGGTGGTGGAGAGGGACAATAGGGTTTATTGGACTGTGTGGATTCAATGGCCTGGAACATGAGACCCCCAGGAGTATAAGCCTCTAGTAGACACTGGTGGCACAGTGTACTCTAATGCCATCGAGCTATGAAGGGGTGGAACCCATCTGTATTTCTGGAGTGACAGAGGGATCCCAACAGCTAACTATTGGTAGCTGAAGTAAGTCTAACCGGGAATGAGTGGCAAAAGCACCCCATTGTGACTGGCCCAGAGGCTCCATGCATCCTGGGCATAGACTATCTCTGGAGAGGGTATATTTCAAGGACCCAAAAGGGTAACAGTGGGATTTTGGAATAGCTGTCCTGAAGTCGGAGGAAATTAAACAGCTGCCTGCCTTGCCTAGTCTCTCGGAGGACCCTTCTATTGTGGGGTTGCTGAGGGTCGAAGAACAACATGTGCCAATTGCTACCACAACGGTGCACCGGCGGCAATACCGCACCAACTGAGACTCCCTGATTCCCATCCATAAGCTGATTCATTGACTGGAGAGTCAGGGAGTGACGCTCACCCTTTAACAGTCCCATATGGCCAGTGCGGAAGTCTAATGGAGAGCGGAGGCTGATGGTAGACTATCGTGGCCTGAATGAAGTCAAACCACCCATGAGTGCTGCCATGCCAGACATGCTGGAACTTCAATATGAACTGGAGTCAAAGGCAGCCAAGTGGTACGCCACAATTGATATCACAAATGCGTTTTTCTCAATCCCTTTGGCGGCAGAGTGCAGGCCACACTTTGCTTTCACTTGGAGGGGCGTCCAGTACACCTGGAATCGACTGCCCCAGGGGTGGAAACACAGCCCCACCATTTGCCATGGACTGATCCAGACTGCACTGGAACAGGGTGAAGCCCCAGAGCACCTGCAATACATTGATGACATTATTGTATGGGGCAACACAGGAGAAGAATTTTTTGAGAAAGGGAAGAAAGTAGTCCAAATCCTTCTGAAAGCTGATTTTCCCATAAAACAAAGTAAGGTCAAGGGACCTGCACAGGAGATCCAGTTTTTAGGAATAAAATGGCTGTCAGATCCCAATGGATGTGATCAACAAAATAGCAGCTATGTCTCCACTAACTAACAAAAAAACCCCACAAACTTTCTTAGGTGTTGTGGGTTTCTGGAGAATTCATAATCCAAATTACAGTCTGATAGTAAGCCCTCTCTAGCATGTAACCCAGAAGAAGAATGATTTCAAATGGGGCCCTGAGCAACGACAAGCCTTTGAAGAAATTCAACAGGAAATTGTCCATGCAGTAGTCCTTCGGCCAGTCTGGGCAGGACAAGATGTAAAAAGCATGCTCACACCATGTAACTGATGCTACGTGGACTAAGTGGGTTGCACTGATCACACAGTGGGCTCAAATAGGAAACCCCAGTCACCCAGGAATCTTGGAAGTGATCACAGAGTGGCCAAAGATTTCAGAATATTGCTAGAGGAGGTGGTGATGCGTGCTGAAGAAGCCCCACCATAAAATAAACTACCAGAAAATGAGAAGCAGTATGCCCTGTTCACTGATGGATCCTGTCACATTGTGGGAAAACATCAGAGGTGAAAGTCTACTGTATGGAGTCCTACATGACGAGTCACAGAAGCTGCTGAAGGAGAAGGTGAATGGAGCCAGTTTGCAGAGGTGAAAGCCATCCAGCTGGCTCTAGACATTGCTGAAAGAGAAAAGTGGCCGATGCTCAACCTCTATACTGATTCACGGATGGTGGCCAATGCTCTGTGGGGGTGGTTACAGCAGTGGAAGCGGAGCAACTGGCAGCGTAGAGGCAAACCCATCTGGGCTGCCCCATTGTGGCAAGATATTGCTGCTCGGCTAGAGAACCTAATTCTAAATGTTCATCACATAGATGCCCACGTACCCAAGAGTCAGGTCACTGAGGAACATCAGAACAACCACCAGGTGGATCAGGCTGCTAAGATTGAAGTGGCTCAGGTGGATTTGGACTGGCAACATTTATAGTCCATGGTGGGCCCATGACACCTCAGGCCATCAAGGAAGAGATGCAACATATAGATGGGCTCGCAATCAAAGGGTTGAATTAACCATTCATGCTATCTCACAGCTCATCCATGAATGTGAAACATGCGCTGCAATGAAGCAAGCCAAGCAGGTAAAGCCTGTCTGCTATGGTGGATGATGGCTGAAATATAAATATGGGGAGACCTGGCAGATTGATTATATTACACTCCCACAAACCCACTGGGGCAAGTGCTATGTACTTACAATGGGGGAAGCAGCCACCGGATAGCTGGAAACATATCCCGTGCCCCATGCCACCGCCCGGAATACTATCCTGGGCCTTGAAAAGCAAGTCCATGGCACCCCAGACAGAGTCCATGAGCATGGACTGCACCAGATACATCAGCTATGAACTCTGGATGCAGCATGCAACAATCCAACATCACACACCATCTCCCCTGCCCTGAGAGTCTGTTATAACAGATGGAGCCCAAAGTCATGGACTAAATGAACTCAACAGACATTTTACAAGGATGGCCCATAGACTCAGGGAATGATATCTGTGTACATATCAAAAGACAGGAAAAGTGATGGTGATTAATTGGAATCTATTGGGAAGTATAGGACCTGAGCATGATGTAGATGGTGTGGAATAAGGATTGGATAATGTCCTGGTTTCGTCTGACATACATAGAGTTATTTTTTCTTTCTAGTAGCTGGTATAGTGCTGTGGTTTAGATTTAGTATGAGAATAATGTTGATAACACACAGATGTGTTTAGTTGTTGCTAGGTAGTTGTAGTGTCTATACTAAGTCAAGGACTTTTCAGCTTCTCATGCCCTGCCAGGTGCACAAGAAGCTGGGAGAGCACAGCCAGGACAGCTGACCCAGAATGGCCAAAGGGATATTCCCTACCTTATAATGTCATATTCTGTATATAACTGGGGAAGCTAGCCAGGAGGTGGAATTGCTACTTGGAAACAGCCTGGGCATCCGATTGTTTTTTTCTGCCTGTTGTGAACAATAGGTGAAAAATAGAACATTTGTGCATCTCTTGTATTATTATCATTATCATTATTATTGTTAATATTGTTGTTGTTATTATTATTAGTATTACTTTTATTATTATTCTCTTCCTTTGTTAAACTATCTCTTCCTATTAAACTTTCTTTATCTCAACCCACGAGGTTTTTTTTCCATTCTCTTTCCCATCCCCTGGGGAGGGGGACCAGTGAGCGAGTAGCTGTGTGATGCTTAGTTACCAGCTGGGTTTAAACCACGACAGCTGTTTTAGAGGTGGAGGGAGGAACTTGAATGTCAGATTTCATCTCTTCCAGTATCTGTCTCCCTTCCACAGTTCACTCTTTTTTCATTTTGCCACTGAAAAAAAAAAAAGGTGCATTTCCAACCAAAGTTTCTTAAAAAAATCCAGCAGATTCTGTGGGTAGTAATCATGGATAATGACCAAGTGGAAGAAGGAACAGACCCCTTCACCAGCCCTCTGACTTGATTACCTCTTCCACTGCTGTGAGTGGGGCTGGGGCCCCACCAGTCCAGCCTGTAGCACCACCAAACTCTTGACTCTGCGAACTGCCCGAAACCACCTCACCCCCATCCTACTGACCTGGATGCAGGCTGGGGCTGTTTTCTCTGTGGAGCATAGAGATGCCCAGCATGAAATCATATGTTTCAAGGAGCTGTACTTCATCTTGGGTAACATGAATATTTTTTTGCTAAGAGTTTTTCCTTAGCCACTGAAGCATATAAGTTTTTGGTTTTAAGTCCAGCTGTTCCTCTGCTCTCAGGACACTGGCTTGGCAGCATCTGCCCTGTTTTAAGTGACTACTTTCATCCCACTTCAGAGCTATGCAAAAAATCTAGGTTTGCTAAATAGCTAATAAAGTGGTACAAGAGTAGTGCCTTACAGTGAGATGTTGTGTATGAGTGAGCTTGGTACCATAGCCTGACCCTTGCAGTTGAGGAAAGCTTGCTTCATTGCAAAAAACAATGAGTGGCAGCAAGCACATTGGGCAAACTCTGCAGGAGTGGGCAAAGTTGTGAAGCACCACTGCCTGGTGCTGCGGTGAGTTTCCAGGACATCCTCCCAGAGAGTCACCAGCTATTGCCAGCTTTGGGGAGTCAAACAAGGGGCTGGTGGTGAGGGAGTGGAAAGAAACCTTCCCACAGCAGCGCAAGTGGAGGTTGCCAACCTCAGCAGCTAGGCCCTCGCAGAGGTGGAGGGGAGGGCGAGGAAGTGAGTTAGCCTTATATTCCCTCCTCCTCAAGTTGCACCATGCTGTTGCTACACGCTTCGCCTGCTCCCAAAGTCTGGTCAGCCCCGAGAGACCGGATTTGCAGGTGTAGCCAGTGCCACAGCATCACCTGTGCAGTAGGGAAGGGCAAGGAGCGACCGTGCTGGGACAGCTCCACAGCTCTGCTGCTCACCAGGGACCTTGGGTGAACCTTGGGTGAACAACAGGCCCTGGGCTCTCTTGGGTGCACAGTGCTATCTGAAATGACATTGAGGATGACTTCAGAGAGAAGTTCTAAGAGTAACAGCTCAGATAACTTGATACTAGAAATGAACAAATAATTTGTAATGAATAATGTATCGATGATTTTCGTCTCTTTCTGATTACATATTGTCCATGAACAAGTCACAGTTTATCAAATATTCACTTTTCAAAACACCAAATTACAGTGAATAATTCATGAGATACAACTTGTTCTTGTGTTACTTGTTTCAAATATTTAATACTCAAAATACGAGTTGTTTTGATTGAACATGCATGTCATATGGTGCAGCTCTGTTATGTCCGTGCATGATCCCACACAGGTGAATCAGGTGTGCAACAACGCAGATGCTGACAGTGGCACACTTGGAAAGATTTCTGGTGAATTTCCTCTCCAGCATGTCCTCCGGCATAGTGGCTTTCCTGCATGTACCCAACAAAAAGCACAGAGGGGATGGAAACAAACCCAGGCAGCCATGACCAAGTCACAGCAGAATTATTAGCAACTTTCCTCGATGTACATGTTGAGGACACATTTAGCTTTTTGCTGGCAGTCTGTTCTGGTCTTTATGACAGCATTCAAAGATTTCTCCAATGTAAGATAAAACCAGCTTGAATCACCCCATTTTTATATACCTTGCATTACAGTGTTTTTCACAGACGCTGAAATCAAGTAGACCTCCTCCCCTTTTCCCCCTGTTCAAGAGTCGCATCATTTTGGGCCTTCTGGTTCCTCACCTGTTACTCAGGAGTCCCAAGGGATAACACTAATGACTCAGCCCATCCCCTGAGCACCTTAAACTGGAGTTCCTGCCACATGATTTGAAGACATTTAACTTTTCCTTGTATTCTCTAAGCTTATCCTAGGCAGAGATTTTGCTCCTTTTCTTACTAGTGTCATTTGTGCTATTTACCTTCTCACAACTACTTTTTTTGTAAAGCTTTCCCAGATCTCTGAAGCTGTATCACAAATACTGTTCTCGGTTTCTCATGCTGGATCTGTTTCACTCCTATAAATAAGAAAAAATTTAATGGCGCAGGACCTTGAACAAGAACCTGCTGAACTACTAGAGACCACAAAAGTCAGCAGGTTGTGGGGTGTTTCCTGGAAACTGATGAATTTTCATAATTTTTTTTGAGCATTCCTTATCTGTCTTTCATACTAGGTACTTCACTTTCTACAGCCTGGGTTCTGGAGCACACAATGTCTCCTTTTCTGTCGTTCTGCCTAAAACAGGGAAAAATCACTGCTGTCTGCACATATTGCATTAAAACACAGTGGGAAAAGGGCATTAGACAGCCTAATTCTACAAAAGCTAAGCTAAATATATGTCTGCATATGTCTGTAATAGCAATATAATATGGCAGGTAAGTGAGGTTTTTCAGAAACCCTTGCTGTAACTTGATTTCTCAACTGCAGGGTGAATCAGTCCCAAGGAGATCTTTTTCTTCCCTAGATTTTGGAGAATTTTCCTACATCTTGTGGGTTGTAGTACCATATCCTCCATATGCTTCAGTGGAGCATGTGAAATTGGATGCATTCGTCTGGGTTCCACGTTTGCCCATCTTGATTCACTGTGCCATGTGAGGATGAGGACTTGTCCAAACCAGAGGATGTGGGAGCACAATATTTTTCTCATGAGCATCATCAGATTGTTCAGACTGGTTAAAGAATGCACGGATGGGAAAGACTCCCAGGCCAGGAAGTCCAGTTATTTCAGGAAACAATATTATACAGCTTGTTTGTAGCCCTGTAGGATTAGTTAGGGTATATGCTTCTACTGTTCCTACTGGGAGGCAACTCCTGAACTTCTAGTGGTCAGAAATCTTTTTACGGTTTTCAGCTCAAATTTATTCTTGGTCAAAGGATGACCTCTTTTTCTTGTACCAATGCTAGCCTTCAGCCTTTCATGCTGCATGCAGTATTTTGGAAATTCATCCCTGCTTTACTACAGCAATGTACTGAGTATTTTTGTAAGAATACTGACAGCACAGTAATTATGGAGTTTATGGTGTTACCAGTGTGAGTGGCATTTGATAATATGTAGGATCAGGTGCCCTATTTATCACTTTTCCTCTGCAGATTTCAACATGCTACACAGCTGTGGTTATTTCATATGTTCTCCCTGTTTTGCAGATAGGAAGACAGAGGTATGCACTTCCATACCAATGAGTGTAAATTCATTGTATAAATCTATCCTCAAACTTCTGAATAAATTATCTGATGTTTAGAGGTACTCTGTGTTTCTCTGATGCCACAAATTTAATATCACTTAAAATTAAATGCATAACTGTTGGCCCATGTGTTTAAAAACATTGGTCTTAGCCACCCTTCCCTTCAGATGAAATTTCTGATGTGAAGAACTTGCCTTCCCAAGTGTCTCTGTACAACAGGTATGAGGCTCTGGCTGTGGAAGGCCAGTCAATGGAGGACATGGATGATGGTCCATCTATACCAGAGGTGTCGCCAAGGTCAGAAAGACCTACCTCCCATATCATGACCACCTCCATGAGGAAGAAAAGACAGGTTATAGTTGTAGGTGACTCCCTTCCAAGGGGAACAGAGGGTCCAATAAGCTGGACAGACCCTCCTCTTAGGGAAATCTGCTGCCTCCCTGGGACCTGGGTTAAGGACATCACTAGGAAACTTCCTAGCCTGGTATGGCCCTTGGACTATTACCCATTACTGCTCTTCCATGTGGGTGGTGATGAAGCTGCAACGTGTAGTCCAAGGGCAATCAAAAGAGACTTCAGGGCCTTGGGATGATTGGTAAGGGGATCTGAAGCACAGGTTATTTTTTTTCCTCTCTCTTTCCAGTTGCAGCCAGCGACACTGGAAGAAACAGATGGACCCAGTCTATTAATACATGGTGTTACCGCCACAATTTCGCAGTTTTCAATAATGGGATGGCCTACACCGCACCAGGCCTGCTGGTGTCAAATGGGATTCAGCTTTGTCCAAGGAGGAAGAGGGTCTTTGCTCAGGAGCTCGTGGGGCTCATTGACAGAGCTTTAAACTAGGCTTGAAGGGGGAGGGGGATAATAGCAGGCCTGCCCGTGACAAGCTGTGACATGACACGCCAAGGTTAGAGGGATGGGGTGCTAGCGAGGGCCCTCAGCCTGTTGCTCTGAGATGTGCTGGGTACACTGCAGCACATATGAAGTCTTATGGAGATGAGCCAGGGACTCCTGTGGTAATAGGAGCCAACAGGGAAACACGGGTGAAATACCTCAAAGGAATTAAAGTGTGTTCCTCTAAGAAGGTGACACGGCTGACAGCCCAGCTGAAATTCCTCTACACCAATGCACGCAGGATGGTCAACAAACAGGAGTTGGAAGCCACCATGCTGCTAGAAAGCTACTACTTAGTTGCCATCAATGAAACTTGGTGGGACGAATCCCATGACTGGAGTGAGGCTATCAATGGCTACAGGCTGTTCAGAAGGGACAGGAGAGGAAGGAAGGGTAGATGGGTTGCCCTCTACATCAATAAATGGATAGATTGTGAAGAGCAGTTTCTGAAGAATAGCCACAAGCAGTTTGAAAGCTTATGGGTAAGAATTAGATACTGAGGCAAAAAAGGGAACCTTGTGATTGGTGTTTACTACAGGCCGTATGCTCAAGGGGAGCCTATTGACGAAGTCTTCTTACTCCAGCTACAGGAAGCATCGCGCTCGCAGGCTCTCATCTTGCTAGGAGACTTCAACCACCCCGACATCTGCTGGAAAAGTAGCACGGCGAGCTGTAGGCAATCCAGGAGACTCCTGGAGTGCATTGAGGATAACTTCCTAAGACAGGTAATAGACAGCCCTACCAGAGGGGATGTGATACTGGACCTGATGGTCACCAGTGCAAGTGAGCTAATCGGCGACATCAAGATTGGAGGCAGCCTGGGCTGTGGTGATCATGCACTGGTGGAGTTCACAGTCCTGAGGGATATGGGTCAGGCAAAGAGTAAAGTCAGGACCATGAATTTTAGGAAAGCAAAATTCCAGCTGTTCAAGGAGTTGGTCAATAGGACCCCCCGGGAAACTGCCCTCAGGGACAAGGAAGCAGAACAGAGCTGGCAGATCTTTAAGGATGCTTTCCATAGAGTGCAAGAACTCTCAGTCGCGACATGTAAGAAATCAGGAAAGGAAGGCAAGAGTCAAGATGGATGAGTCAAGACTTGCTGGTCAAACTAAAGGGCAAGAAGGAAATGCACAGGCAGTGGAAGCAGGGACAGGTATCCTGGGAAGAGCATAGGAACGTTGCCCAGTTGTGTAGGGATGGAGTCAGGAAGGCCCAGGCACAGCTGGAGCTGAACTTGGCAAGGGATGCAAAAAATAATAAGGGCTTCTTACAGGTATGTCAGCCAGAAAAGAAAGGTCAAAGAAAGTGTATGCCACCCCACCCCCCACCCCCCCCCGCCCTGATGAACACAACTGGCAAACTGGTAACAACATGCAAGGAGAAGGCTGAGGTACTCAATAAATTTTTTGCCTTGATCTTCACTGGCAACCTCTCTTCCCACACCTCTTGAGTGGATGGACCTCAAGGCAGGGACTGGGGGAGCAAAGTCCCTCCCACTGTAAGAAAAGATCAGGTTCAAGACCACCTGAGGAACCTGAACATGCATAAGTCTATGGAACTTGATGAGATGCATCCCAGAGTCCTGAGGGAATTGGCTGATGTAGTTGCCAAGCCACTCTCCATGATATTTGAAAAGTCATGGCAGTCAGGCAAAGTCCCTGGTGACTGGAAAAAGGGAAACATTGCAGCCATTTTAAAAATGGGTAGAAAGGTAGAAAGGAAGACCCTTGGAACTACCGACCTGTCAGTCTCACCTCTGTGCCTGGGAAGATCATGGAACAGATCCTCCTAGAAGCTATGCTAAGGCACACGGAGGAGAGGGAGATGATTCAAGACAGCGAGCATGGCTTCACCAAGGGCAAGTCTAGTGGCCTTCTATGATGGAGTGACTACATCAGTGGACAAGGGAAGAGCTATGGATGTCATCTATCTGGACTTCTGTAAGGCCTTTGACATGGTCCTCCACAACATCCTTCTCTCTAAATTGGAGAGATATGGATTTGATGGATGGACTGTTCAGTGGATGAGGAATTGGCTGGATGGTCGCATCCAGAGACTAGTGGTCAATGGCTCAATGTCCGGATGGAGATCAGTGACAAGTGGTGTCCCTCAGGGGTCCGTATTGGGACCAGTACTGTTTAATATCTTCATCAACGACATGGACAGTGGGATTGAGTGCACCCTCAGCAAATTTGCAGATGACATCAAGCTGAGTGGTGCGATTGACACACCTGAGGGATGGGATGCCATCCAGAGGGACCTGGACAAGCTTGAGAAGTGGGCCCATGTGAACCTCATGAGGTTCAACAAGGCCAAGTGCAAGGTCCTGCACCTGGGTCTGGACAACCCCTGGTATCCATACAGGCTGGGAGATGAAGGGATTGAGAGCAGCCCTGCTGAGAAGGACTTGGGGCTACTGGTGGATGAAAAGCTGGACATGAGCCAGCAATGTGTTCCAGCAGCCCAGAAAGCCAACCATATCCTGGGCTGCATCAAAAGAAGCTTGGTCAGCAGGTTGAGGGAGGTGATTCTGCCCTTCTACATTGCTCTGGTGAGACCCCATCTTGAGTACTGCGTCTAGCTCTGGAGTCCTCAGTACAGAAAAGACATGGAGCTGTTGGAGTGGGTCCAGAGGAGGGCCATGAAAATGATCAGAGGAGTGGAACACCCCTCCTATGAGGAAACGCTGAGAGAGTTGGGGTTGTTCAGCCTGGAGAAAAGAAGGCTCTGGGGAGACCTTATTGTGGCCTTTCAGTACTTATAAGAAAGAGGGAGACAAACTTTTTAGTAGGGGCTGTAGTGATAGGACAAGGGGTAATGGTTTTAAACTAAAAGAGGGTAGATTCAGACTAGATATAAGAAAGAAATTTTTTACAATGAGGGTGGTGAAACACTGGAAAAGCCTGCCCAGAGAGGTGGTAGATGCCCCATCCCTGGAAAAATTCAAGGTCAGGTTGATGGGGCTCTGAGCTCAACCTGATCTAGTTGAAGATGTCCCTGCTCATTGTAGGGGGGGGGATGGACTAGATGACATTTAAAGGTCCCTTCCAACCCAAACCATTCTATGATTCTATGGCCGTGAGGCCAGTTATGGGCAGAGCTGAGAACAGAAAAGAGCTTCCCGACTTGGTGCCTGATTCACCCAGTTTCTTTCACATTATATAAGAAAGCCAAGTGAATTGTCTGTGTTTTATCTTATTACTGAATAATTGGACCAGAAAGAAAGATTAGGATGGAAAAGGATATGTTCCTGATGAGAGAGGAGAGAGATGCATAGAAGGCTGCTCCAGAGCACCAGAGCATCCAGGGTAGGAGGCTCATGTTCAAAGCATGAGAAAGCAACAGATGGGAGGGAACAGAGTGGGGAAGCCACAGGACCAGAGCTAGGTCACAGTGCTTCAGCAGAGAAGGGAAGGTCTTGATGTGGCCTCATTGCTGGACAGTCACCTGGGGGCTGGTGGGATCATTGACCCCCTCCTTCCCCAAAAAAGGCTAATGAAAGTCTGGAGGGCTGTGGTTAGCTGTGGTGCTTTAACCTCGGCTGGACACCAGGTGTCCACCAAGTTGCTCTATCACTCCCCTCCTCAGCAAGTCAGGGAGGGGAGAAAAATAAGATGGGGAAAAACAACCCCAAACTCATGGGTCAAGATAAAGGCAGTTTAATGTAGCAAAAGCAAAAGGCTGCGCGCGGAAGCAAAGCAAAAGCAAAAGATTATTCTCTACTTCCCATCAGCAGGCAATGTCCGGCCACTTCCTGGGAAGCAGGGCTTCAGTACGTGTACTGGTTACTCCAGAAGACAAACGTTGCAAAAAAAAAAAAAAAAAAAAGAATGCCCCCACCCCATTCCTCCCCCTATCTCTCAGCTTCTTATTGCTGACCAGATGTCATATGGTATGGAATATCCCTTTGGTCAGTTTGGTCAGCTGTCCTGGCTGTGTCCCCTCCCAAGATCTTGCCCACCCCTAGCCTACTGCTGAGGGGGAGGGGGAGAAATGTTGGAGAGACAGCCTTGATGTGTGCCAGCACTGCTCAGTAGTAGCCAAAACAGTGGTGTATTTTCAACACCTTGCTAGCTACCAATACACACCACAGCACTATGAGGGCTGCTATGGGGAAAGTTAACTCCATCTCAGCCAGACCCAATACATTAGCAATCAATTCAGATTCCCCCCATCCCATCTAACCTCACTGAGTTGTGCAGGTGAGCTGGACCCCGGGGAAGTGGGGAAAGAAAAACTCCTGGAAGCCCCTTTTTCCTGAATCTGTGCTGTTTTTCATGGGATGAACAAGTGCTCCATGCTCACACCCCCTACATGTCCCACCTTCCCTTGAACATCGCTGCCCAAATGCAGATCTCTTGGCTTACAGGATTTTAAGGGATTGGACTTGCTCCATAAGAGTTAAAAAGGCATGACCTCCATGCCCCAAATGGCTGAATGAGGTGACTTGTCTGCAAATCAGTCCTTCACATATGTCCTCCTGCTTATCTCATTTCCTTGAGTTTTACTTTAGTAGTGTATTGGGTTTACATGGCAAGGTTTTGGTAGCAGGGGGCTGCAGGGGTGGCTTCTGTGAGAAGATGCCAGAAGCTTCCCCCAAGTCTGATAGAGCCAATGCTAGCTGGCTCCAAGACACACCCGCTGCTGGCCAAGGCCAAGCCAATCAGCGATGGTGGTAGCGCCTCTGTGATAACATATTTAAGAAGGAGGAAAAAAACTGCTGCGCAACTGCAGCTGGATGAGAGGAGTGAGAATATGTGAGAGAAACAACTCTGCAGACACCAAGGTCAGTGAAGACGGAAGGGGAGGAAGTGCTCCACGTGCCAGAGCAGAGATTCATCTACAGCCCATGGAGAAGACCATGGAGAGGCAGGCTGTCGCCCTGCAGCCTATGGAGGATGATAGTGGAGCAGATATCCACCTGCAGTCCGTGGAGGACCCTACGCCAGAGCAGGTGGATGTGCCCAGAGGAGGCTGTGACCCCATGGAGAGGCCACACTGGAGCAGGCAGGACCTGTGACCCCATGGAGAGAGGAGCCCATGGTGGAGCAGGTTTGTGTTGTCATCTTCTATTACAATCAACTTTTTTTTATATAGCAGAACAATGATAAAGAATACGTTTTGCTGGAGCCTAGGTCTTTTCCATTGTTCCACTGCCCTTGGAATCAATTTCTTTATTCTTAACCTGACCTTGGTATCCATTTTCCTCAGTATTCAACTGATCTGTAAAATCTTGAACTTCTTTAGATCTTCCCCCATCACCCAGATACCCAGTGCAAGGGACATTTGTACAAGGAAACTGGAGACTGAAAGACTCTTGCAAAGAAAAATCGTAACTAGATAAACAGACCTGAACGCACTCAAACATGTGCCTCATTTACACAAAACACTGTTAGCCTGATCCTGTTTACTCAGAGTAGAGCAGAGGCAACTTAGCTTCATGTCTAAATAGAGTGCTTTATATAATCATAGAATCATAGAATGGTTTGGAAGGATCATCTAGTTCCAACCTGCCATGGACAGGGACACCTTCCACTAGACCACATTGCCCAAAGCCTCATCCAACCTGGCCTTGAACACTTCCAGGGATGGAGCCTCCACAACCTCTCTGGGAAACCTGTTCCACTGCCTCACCACCCTCACAGTAAAGAATTTCTTCCTAACATCTAATCTAAATCGACCCTCCTTCAGCTTAAACCCATTACCCCTTGTCCTATCACTACACTCCCTGATAAACAGTCCCTGACCATCTTTCCTGTAGGCCCCCTTCAGGTACTGGAAGGCCGCAATTAGATGTCCCCAGAGCCTTCTTTTCTCCAGGCTGAACAATCCCAACTCTCTCAGCCTGTCCTCATAGGAGAGATGCTCCAGCCCTCTGATCAGCTTCGTGGCCCTCCTCTGGGCTCGCTCCAACAGCTCCATGTCTCTCCTGTACTGGGGCCCCCAGAGCTGGATGCAGTACTCCAGGTGGGGTCTTACCAGAGCGGAGCAGAAGGGCAGGATCACCTCCCTCGACCTGCTGGTCACACCTCTTTTGATGCAGCCCAGGACATGGTTGGCTTTCTGGGCTGCAAGCGCACACTGCCGGCTCATGTAGAGCTTCTCATCAATCAATAACCCAAGTCCTTCTCCTCAGGGCTGCTCTCAATCCATTCCTCGCCCAGCCTGTAGTTGTGCTTGCGATTGCGCCGACCCATGTGCAGGACCTTGCACTTGGCCTTGTTGAACTTCATGGGGTTCGCACGGGCCCACCTCTCCAGCCTGTCAAGGTCCCTCTGCATGGCATCCCTTCCCTCCAGTGTGTCGACCACACCACACAGCTTGGTGTCGTTGGCAAACTTGCTGAGGGTGCACTCGATCCCACTGTCCATGTCGCCGACAAAGATGTTGAACAGTGCCGGTCCCAGTACTGACCCCTGAGGAACACCACTCATCACTGTTCTCCACTTGGACATTGAGTCATTGACGACAACTCTTTGAGGGCGACCATCCAGCCAATTCCTTATCCACCGAGTGGTCCACCCATCGAATCCATGTCTCTCCAGTTTAGAGACAAGGATGTCATGCGGGACAGTGTCAAATGCCTTGCACAAGTCCAGGTAGATGACGTCTGTCACTCTTCCCTTATCCACCAGTGCTGTAACTCCATCCTAGAAGGCCACCAAGTTTGTCAGGCACGATTTGCCCCTAGTGAAGCCGTGTTGGCTGTCACTAATCACCTCCTTATTTTCCTTGTGCCTGAGCATACTTTCCAGGAGGCTCTGCTCCATAATCTTGCCAGGCACGGAGGTGAGACTGACCGGCCTGTAGTTCCCTGGGTCTTCCTTTTTGCCCTTCTTAAAATTGGGAGTTATGTTTCCTCTTTTCCAGTCACCGGGAACTTCGCCAGACTGCCAGGACTTCTCAAAGATGATGGAGAGTGGCCTGGCCACTTCATCCGCCAGTTCCCTCAGGACCCGCGGATGCATCTCATCAGGTCCCATGGACTTGTGCACCTTCAGGTTCCTTAGATATTCTCGAACCTGATCTTCTCCTACAGTGGGCGGTTCTGCATTCTCCCAGTCCCTGCCTTTGCCTTCTGCGACCTGGGCAGTGTGGCTCAAGCATTTGCCAGTGAAGACTGAGGCAAAGAAGTCGTTGAGTACCTCAGCCTTCTCCATATCCTGGGTAACCAGGTCACCCGTTTCATTGCAGAGGGGACCCACATTTTCCCTCGTCCTCCTTTTCTCGCTAACATACCTATAGAAGCTTTTCTTGTTGTCCTTGACATCGCTGGCCAGACTAATTTCTATCAGGGCTTTGGCTTTCCTAACCTGATCCCTGGCTGCTTGGACAGTTTCTCTGTATTCTTCCCAGGCTACCTGCCCTTGCCTCCAGCCTCTGTAGGCTTCCTTTTTGTGTTTGACTTTGCCCAGGAGCTCCTTGTTCATCCATGGGGGCCTCTTGGTGTTTTTGCTTGACTTCCTCTTGGTTGGGATGCATTGCTCCTCAGCTTGGAGGAGGTGACCCTTGAATATTAGCCAGCTGTCTTGGGCCCCTCTTCCTTCCAGGGCTTTGTCCCATGGTATTCTACCAAGCAGGTCCCTGAAGAGGCCAAAGTCTGCTCTCCGGAAGTCCAGGGTAGTGAGCTTGCTGCGTGCCCTCCTTGCTGCCCTGAGGATCTTGAATTCCACCATTTCGTGGTCACTGCAGCCAAGGCTGCCCTTGAGCTTGACATCCCCTACCAGGCCCTCCTTATTGGTGAGAATAAGGTCCAGCATGGCACCTCTCCTCATGGGCTCCTCTATCAGTTGGAGGAGAAAGTTGTCATCAACACATTCCAGGAACTTCCTGGATTGCTTACACTCAGCTGTGTTGTCCCTCCAGCAGATGTCGGGGTGGTTGAACTCCCCCATAAGGACCAGGGCTTGTGAGCGTGAGGCTGCTCCTATCTGCCTATAGAGGGCTTCATCTGCTCGGTCTCCCTGGTCAGGTGGCCTTGTAGAAGACCCCACTATAGTGTCCCCTGTCCCTGCCCTCCCTTTAATCCTGACCCATAGGCTCTTGGTGTGCTCCTCATCCATCCCCAGGTGGAGCTCCATGCACTCCAGCTGGTCATTGACATAGAGGGCGATGTCCCCTCCTCACCTGCCCTGCCTGTCCTTCCCAAAGAGCCTGTACCCTTCCATCCCAACACTCCAGTCATAAGAGCTGTCCCACCACGTCTCTGTAATGCCAATAAGATCATAGCCCTGCAGGCGTGCACACGTCTCCAACTCCTCTTGTTTGTTCCCCATGCTACGTGCGTTTGCATAGAGACAGTGAAGTTGGGCCCACAATGAAGCTGACTTACTGGCTGGAGTGGCTGGAATTCTTTTGATGAATTTTACCAGTGTTTCCCTGTTGGTTCCTATTACCTCAGGAGCCCCTGGCTCATCTCCTCTAGACTTCAAGCATGCTGCAGTGTGTCCAGCACGTCTCAGAGCAACAGGCTGAGGGTCCTCTCTGGCATCCCATCCCTCCAACCTTGGCATGTCATTCCACAACTCACAGGTTAGTCTGATATTATCCCCCTCCTCCTTTGAGCCTAGTTTAAAGCTCTGTCAATGAGCCCCGCTAGCTCCTGGGCAAAGATCCTCTTTCCCCTTTGAGAGAGGTGAATAATACTGTGTGTCTTCAGACATGCAAGAACTATTTCCATAATATATAAGGAAAAAAATATGTTATATTTAATCTATCACCAGTGGATTCATGGAGCGTAAGGATTGGGTGTTTTTTTCCCCACTGTCTTACATCACTGCAATAAGAGACTGGGAATGAAGTGAAAATTAAGCGCCAATTTCAGCATACAAGTTAGGGAAGACAAGAGACAAACGATAGAGAAAAGAAACCAAAGAAATAAATACATATTTTAAATGAATAATCTGCATTGGAGAAGCTCTCGCTTTCTCTCTCTGTACCCCATGAGCCCTGCCAGGAAGCCATCATTGAGGAGCAGCCTACTGCATTGGTCCTTGGCAAATAGGAGAGAGGAGGGCCAGGGCAAGGGCCAGGGCAAGGGCCAGGGTGGCCTGCTGCAGAGTTGCCAGCATGCCTCAGTGGAAGGGTGCACGACAAACACATGACGACTGGCAGAGCAACTGCAGCCCATGACCTGGACACCACAAGGCCTTTGCCAGAGAGTCTTCACCCTGCAAATGGCATGGCTCCCAGTTAAACTCATTGCTCTTTGGCTAGTGACTAAGATAAACTTTGCAGAGGGGATGGTTTCACTTCCAAGCTGTGCTTGCCCATGCTTTGCAGCACCAAAGGTGATGCTGAGGTGGCCCTGGCCTCACAGGGGATGCTCCATGCCCTGGGGATGGGGCTCTCTTTCCTCTGGGGTAAGGTAGTTTTGGGGGCCAGGTTCCACCTGCACAGAGCGCAATCACCTTTGGGCTGCCAGGCTGCCCTCGTCCCATTGCCACCCCCGCCCCCATCAGAAATGGGGTCCAGAGGGGTCTTGACTTTTGAATGTTATCAGGAGCACACAGCACAGGAAAGTAAAGGTTTCTTTCCATCCCTGTGTTTACTGCTGTCTGTGCATTGACTTGTTTCCTGACATGAGCCATGACTTGAAAGGAATTCAGGCTCCAGCAAATTTTGCATCACGCTTCAATGTGGCCTCTGGGATTGAATAAGGGCAAATCTATTATACTGTTGCCATGGTGACTCTAGCACAGCCCCAGTGAGAAGCGTTTATGCTGGTGACCCCCGTGCTCAGGTGTAGCATGCAGGGCTGCCCCAAGGGGTGCAGCACCCCGTGCACCTTGCTTTGCCCATGCCAGGAGAAGCCGCCTGTTGGACATGTCTGCACCAGACAGACAGGGGTAGCAGAAGACACTGAGTCCTCTCCCAGGTTCCGGCAAAATTAGTCCTTAATTTATTTGGGGGTTAATTGGGTTCCTGCACTAAAAGTGAGAAGCGTGTCCTTCACCTCAGTTGGTACAGGCAATGAAAATCCTGATGTCTAGCTATTTAGGGATCAATGGCGAGCCTGTAAGGGCAGCCTGTGCTTACTAAGGAGTGAGATCGAAGTGATGGATTTTAATAATTAAAATTATTTTATAACAAAGAAACAAAGGAAGCTGATCTTTCTTTTCTTCTCTTTCTTGTGAGCAATATCAGCTTTGCAGATATTGATTCTTCTTGCTTGGATAGACTTTATTTTCTATCATGGATGTGAATGTTTAATTTTGGTAAATTCTATTTTAGCCTTTTGCCTTCATCTTTTTCCTTTTTAAATGGTTAGCGATGGAAGTTCATATTTACCCTTTTTGCTCAAGCAATGATGGTACAGTTTGTTGTGAACTGCAACCATGACAATAGTTTGATTCAAAGCATCTCAGCTTCAGCATACAGTAAGCAGGCCCAGGAGTGAAAAGCACTAATAATGGGAGACTAAAACCTGCCTCTGACACTTGATAAGATTATTATTATAGAGCACAAAAAGCTTTTGCTTTCTTTTCTGCTGCTTTGCAAACCTCATAAGACCCTGCTCAGATTTCTGCATAGTTAACTTGTCAGTTTATAAATTACCACATTACGTTAACGCAGAATGCTTCAAACCAGAAATATATGCACAGAGGGCTTGAATAACTGAAGTGTTTTAGTACTATAGGGAAATAATTTTGTTGTCAAGCTGTGGCAGATAAAATGCTAGGGGATACATGACCATTTCATCAGGACAGTGTCAATGATGGCCTACAAACATCCAAGGGGGGAAATAATCTTTTATCACTGTCCTGTAGCATGCAGGTCCAGATGGAAGATAAAACATGCATGAGTTGCCCGCAGCTCTGAAAATAATTATACTCATTTGCCAGAAATGTAGAAAATGCATCCAACCAAGTTACCACCCATCATAGTGACACTCCATTTGCATACTGATGAAGTGTAAAGCCAGAGACAATGGCATTGGTATCAGTAGCGGAGGGGGCTGGGAATCACTAGTGCTATAGGATTAATGGCGCCATCATTTTATATTATGTAGCATTTCACTTACACTGCATATCAAAAAACTCCTGGCATTGATGCTCACCTAGCTGTTTACAAGATTGGTTTACAAGACTCCAAACATTACGAGAGATTCTGGGGAGAGAAGACTATTATATCCACCCCCTGCAAAGGGCTTCTCAGCAATAACGTGTGATGCGCTATGAATGTATACACAGATCTATGTGTGCGTGTGTGTATGGCAAGGGAGTCACACATGCTACGCACACTCGCAGTCTCGCTCTTCCTCTCCAGAAGACTGCACTGGAATATGAGTGAAGGATAATATGCACATGCTAAGCTCTGGTGCCACTGCAGAGTAATTGATGAATGGATTTTTAAAGTGTAGAATGAGAATGAATACAAGTAGGACCCAGGAGAATAATTCTTTATATTGCAATCAGCACTGCTTATATGTAGTTGGCTTAATAGTAGAAATCAGCAATAAATACAGATTTTGTAAATTTAAAATTTTGAAAATTATTTTGGAATACTTCTTCCACAATTAGATATATTATTTTAAAATGTAATTATTTTGGGGCATTATTCAGTTTTAAATAACCATCAAGTAAAATAACCAATCAATGCTATCATAAAATGAGATGATTTCTGCAATTTCTTTAAATATTTAATTCAAGTTATATATACATATATAGACACTATGATGTATGCATAATATGCTGTCGCAAATGAGATTTTGTTGCACGGCTTAGGTTTAGCAGCAATTTAGGATTTAATATTTGAGACAGATCACAATATTAGGTTGTATAATTAACAGCACTTAATCATCAGCCAATTTAACAGAATGATTCAATGGAATTTGTTACAATCAAAATAGCGACTTAGTTAAAGATTCGAGGGTTGCCCAAAATTTACAACAGGGTTGCACACACAGATGGAGATTAAATCAAATCACATGTACAGACAGATAGACAAACAATCCTGAATCAAATTACACACACAGACAGACAGGCAAATAGTTCTGAACCAAATTGCATACACACACAGAGGTTAACCTATGATTAAAATTTCCCTTTTTGTGAGTTTCATAAATTACTTTTATGTGCCGGCATTCATCAACGGACAGTCGGTGAACCTCACGAAATCAGGCCTTTGCATCCTCATGAAATCGTCGACGGATGATCTTTCAGTCCTCATAAAATCTACCCTGAGAAGCATCCCAGCTCAGGGGTAGATACTGGGTCACACAGCCAGCTGTGGTCCCAAAGAGCTCAAAAGGTCTCACTTTTCAATCGCTATTTATAGGATGTCTAGATGATTTGCTTTGGTCATTATTCTCCATTCTGGCCACAGTTCCTGCTGAGTCATTCTGGTAGACAATTCAGACAGCATGTGGCCCAGGTGTGGCCAGAGTGTCTGGCACCTAAGTCACTGCACTTGTATCCAAGATAACAGCACAATGGGGCTTATCCTGAGATCTCAGAGTGGCCCGGGGGGCTGCACCACCACATATGCTTATATGCCATTTTGGCTATTCCAGTACTCCTTGCATTCCTTAAAATATTCATGGCAAAGTACTGTCTGAATATGCTCTTGCATATGTGCTTTTTATCACATTTCTAGTTAAAGTATGCCTCAAAAATAAAATAAACTAAACCCTGAAGTATTTATTTTATTCATTGATTTATATAGGACCTTTATCTATTCTAATGAAGAACCTTAGGTACAGCTGCAAATATGTTGGCAAATATTAAGAAAATAATGTTAACATAGCATGTACCCAAATGTAGGCAGAAGCACATCTTGCTTATGTATAAAATGCATCTTTTTTTTTTTCCTGGCTACTCTATAGTATACTGCAAGCTAGAGGACACGTCTAATAAAAATGGGTGTGTTGGATTTGCGTGGCAAGGTTTTGGTAGCGGGGGGGCTACAGGGGTGGCTTCTGTGAGAAGCTGCTAGAAGCTTCCCCTGTGTCTGATAGAGCCGATGCCAGCCGGCTCCAAGATGGACCTGCCACTGGCCAAGGCCAAGCCAATCAGCACCTCTGTGATAACATATTTAAGAAAGAGAAAAACAGTCAGAGAGAGCTTTTTGCAGCCGGAGAGAGGAGGGAGAAGATGTAAGAAACTCTGCACACACCAAGGTCAGTGAAGAAGGAGGGGGAGGAGATGCTCCAGGCGCCAGAGCAAGATCTCCCTGCAGCCCATGGTGAAGACCATGGTGAAGCAGGCTGTCCCCCTGCAGCCCATGGAGGGAGGATGAGATGAAGGGGTGTAGAGATTCCACCTGCAGCCCGTGGAGGACCCCACGCTGGAGCAGGTGGAGGCACCTGAAGGAGGCTGTGGCCCTGTGGGAAGCCCGTGCTGGAGCAAGCACCTGGCAGGA
This sequence comes from Balearica regulorum gibbericeps, assembly GCF_011004875.1. Taxonomy (NCBI): domain Eukaryota; kingdom Metazoa; phylum Chordata; class Aves; order Gruiformes; family Gruidae; genus Balearica; species Balearica regulorum. The sequence goes on along the minus strand of NC_046219.1, from coordinate 9,222,281 downwards.
CCTGTGGACCTGTGGAGGGAGGAGCCCACGCCAGAGCAGGTTTGCTGGCAGGACTTGTGACCCTGTGGGGGACCCCACGCTGGAGCAGTTTGCTCCTGAAGGTCTGCACCCCGTGGAAGAGACCTACGCTGGAGCAGTTCGTGAAGGACTGTAGCCCGTGGGAGAGACTCACGTTGGAGAGGGTCGTGAAGGACTGTCTCCCATGAGAGGGACCCCACGCTGGAGCAGGGGAACGATGAGAGGAGTCCTCCCCCTGAGGATGAAGAAGCGGCAGAAACAACGTGTGATCAACTGACCGTAATCAACTGACCGTAACCCCCATTCCCTGTCCCCCTGTGCCGCTGAGGGGGGGCGGAGGTTGAAGCTGGGAGTGAAGTTGAGCCCAGGAAGATGGGAGGGGTGGGGGGAGGTGTTTTAAGACTTGATTTTATTTCTCATTCCTCTACGCTGTTTTGCTTGATAATAAATTAGATGAATTCCCTCTCTCAGTTCAGTCTGTTTTGCTCGTGACGATAATTAGTGAGTGATCTCTCCCTGTCCTTATCTCGACCCACAAGCTTTTCGTTGCACCTTTTCTCCCCTGTCTAGAGAAGGAGGGGAGTGATAGAGTGGCTCTGGTGGGCACCTGGCCCTCAGCCAGGGTCAACCCACCACAATGGGTAAAGCAGCTATGTTTTATAAAAATATAGTTTAGGCTTCCAATTTTATTTTAGTTCTGGTAAAACTAGTATGTAATCATCATAATGACACAAGGACCCAAGATGATCTCTGATGTAATTCCATAGATCATTTATGTGATACAGGCAATGATCTGGATCTAAGTATACCACTATGCAAAATTAATTCTTGTCCTGTATAAGCAAAAAAGAGCAGAGGAACTATGGACTTTGCGGTCTCACTGCTTGTGGGACCATTTCCTTTTCTTGGTGACACATTTCACTAAGTGATAATGCAGTTTTTATAAAGTCCGGCTGTCATCAGAGGCTGCAGGATAGCATATAATAATGCTGTCATTAGTGTACATTGTCTTATTAACATGCACTGTATGCTGGTATAGGGAGACTCCTGGCATTCGGATGGGTAATGAATCAAAGGAAATATCTTCCAGTTATTTGGTCAGCAAAAAAGCAAAGATGGTGATTTGTATAAGGAGAAATCTTGGAACTGAGATGCACCAAGAACAAACCTGTAGAGTAAATTCTAGGGCCAAAAGGATTTAAAAAATACTTGATTGAAATAAGGATAGCATAAAGCAATTAAAACTTCATTACAAAGCCAAACAAGGTCAAGAAATTATTTTCGGAGCTAATTTGACAACATAATCCAAAATCTAAATGGAAAAAACCCCAAAACCCCTGCAATGAAAAAATAAGTTTAAATCACACCAAACATAAAACATAACTTTACACGATATTTCTGCAGCCATAATAATAGAGGTACTCAGACAAGTAACTAAGCATAAGTGTAAAAAATATAGAAGCTTAGCTATAAGAAAACTTATGTTAACTAGAAAACTGCTTAAAGCCTATAATCATGGGAAAGGGGTTTGTAATCAAGGTAATAGGTAATGAAGCTAACTGACCATGGCAATGTACGATGCTGCTACGTTCCTTGTACAGTCCCTACCCAACTGGACAATAGGCCTGGGAATATTAATCTTATGAAGTAAGTTGTTATGGACAGGTGTATCCACAGCGAGGATACTGCGCATGCCTGCAAGAAGAGGGTCATCCAGCGAACACGGGTGCGAGACCACTGACGACCACCGGAGACCCCTTGAGGACCACCGACTCAAATCACTGAGCATGTGTGACAGGGAGGAGGATATGGAAATGGATTCTAAGAAATGATTATCATAGGACTGCCTTTTCTTGGAAAATAATGAATATGTATATTTTGATTCTATATAACCTGTGTGTTGGTAATCACCTGTGTGCACGTTTGGTGGAGTTGTCCCCCGTGCATCCAGCGCTGCAATAAAGCAAACCTGGGGTAACTCACGTCTGGTAGATTTCTTTAACAATAAGGGCAAGGCAGATGTAGTTGAAGCCAGGTTTCATAAGGGGACTTTCTGAAGCATAGGGCACACACAAGTCTCATCCCTGGAGGTTTCCTTCTTGCATCAGGAGTCTGGCTGTCAGGGGACCTCGCCAGTTATCAGCTTGTCCCTAACCTCCTTTTCTTGAGAAAAGCTATTATGGAGTTGGTGAAAGGGCAAGCTCAGCTACTGTCTGACTCGCTGGGGTATTTCCCCGTGGGAAGCAGTACCTCCAAGGGGCTCTGAAATGCACTAGTGGGACCAGTTCCTGCGTCATGCACTGGGCCAAATGAATCACAAGTCTATAGATATCCTGTTTCTGGCCAGTTGCTGAACAATATGTGCCACTACCTATAAAATGAACCTCAGAAAAATTCCCAAGTGTCTGAAGGGAGGAGTTAAAAGTGGCATTATGAAATTGCTGGATGTGACAAGGATAACTGGAGATGATTTAAACAGGATGACAACAGCACCATTAGCTCACAGAAAATCCTCTGCAAAGCATTTGCCAGTATCACGGCTCAGGGCGAATGAACCATTCACACTAGACATACAGAAATGCTGGCTGGGAGGAGACATCTAACCCAGCCTTCTGTTCAAAGCAGGACTTTCACCAGTACCAGATCAGGTCAGCCATGACTTTATCTACTCCGGTCTTGAAAATCTGCAAGGATGGAGATTCACCAGTATCTCTCAGTAACCTGTCCCAGGGCTGCACTGCCCTCTTTGTCAAACTCATCTCAGATGGATCATTCAGTAATAACAGGATGGGAACATGTGCCCACAGTGCTAGAAACTGTGATGTGAGCATGGCAAGGAAAGCACAGGCAGCAAAGGCTGAAGACTTATAGGGTAGTCTTTTTTTTTTTTTTTAATAAGGATTTTTTGATCAAGGATATCAGATGGGCATGAAGTCAAACCTCTTGACAAGTGTTTGCAACACTGAGGTCCCACTCTGAGCTAAAGTCTATCCTATTCACAGATGTTTCCAAAGAGCATGCTGATGCTGTGCTCATACATCTGTAAGGTCATATCTGGATAGTTTTAACGTATATGCCATAGATATCAATAAAAACTGGAAGTCAGTACACTTACATAGACAAGGATGCTTAGTCCTCACATGTGAAAGGTTTCAGAACTTCATTTCTGAGAGGCCAATGTCAGTGCAGAGGAATCATACAACATTCATCATGATGACCAAAATGAACTTCACAAATGTTATTCAAGACTAAAGGGATTTAATTTTCTCTGAAAATTTATGATCTGCTGTTTGAATGCAATCCTGGGAGAGATCTGGCTATTGCAAAAGCACTTGGTAGAGCATTTAAAATAGCAGTAGAACAAAATCCAGAGAAAGATTTCATATATGTATCAATCATCCTAAAAAAAAATCTCTCAAATGAAATATGAATTCCGACTGCCAGAGATACAGCTGGAAATGAGATCAGACTGGTGGTGGTACATGAAAAGTGGAGTCACTGTAGATATGTTTATGTCTCTTAGAAAAAGCTAAATAACATAGACATGTCACAGATGATTGTTTCCACCATAAAAGTGTGGTGAGTTGACCGTGGCTGGAGGCCAGGTGCCCACCAGAGCCGCTCTATCACTCCCCCTCATTCACTAGACAGGGGAGAAAAAGTATAACAAAAAGCTTATGGGTCGAGATAAGGACAGGGAGAGATCACTCACTAATTATCGTCACGAGCAAAACAGACTGAACTTAGAGAGGGAATTCATCTAATTTATTATCAAGCAAAACAGAGTAGAGGAATGAGAAATAAAATCAAATCTTAAAACACCTCCCCCCACCCCTCCCATCTTCCCGGGCTCAACTTCACTCCCGGCTTCAACCTCCGCCCCCCTCAGCGGCACAGGGGGACGGGGAATCAACGGTCAGTTGATCACACATTGTTTCTGCTGCTTCTTCATCCTCAGGGGGAGGACTCCTCTCATCGTTCCCCTGCTCCAGCATGGGGTCCCTCTCATGGGAGACAGTCCTTCATGAACTGCTCCAACGTGGGTCTCTCCCACGGGGTGCAGACCTTCAGGAGCAGACTGCTCCAGCGTGGGGTCCCCCGTGGGGTCACAAGTCCTGCCAGCAAACCTGCTCTGGCGTGGGCTCCTCCCTCCACAGGTCCACAGGTCCTGCCAGGTGCTTGCTCCAGCACGGGCTTCCCACGGGGCCACAGCCTCCTTCAGGTGCCTCCATCTGCTCTGACGTGGGGTCCTCCACGGGCTGCAGGTGGAATCTCTACACCCCTTCATCTCATCCTTCCTCCATGGGCTGCAGGGGGACAGCCTGCTTCACCATGGTCTTCACCATGGGCTGCAGGGGAATCTCTGCTCCAGCGCCTGGAGCACCTCCTCCCCCTCCTTCTGCACTGACCTTGGTGTCTGCAGATGTTCTTACATCTTCTCACTTCTCTCTCTGGCTGCAAAAGCTCCCTCTAAGTTGGTTTTTTCCCTTCTTAAATATGTCATCACAGAGGCGCTGATTGGCTTGGCCTTGGCCAGCGGCGGGTCCGTCTTGGAGCCGGCTGGCATTGGCTCTATCAGACACAGGGGAAGCTTCTAGCAGCTTCTCACAGAAGCCACCCCTGTAGCCCCCCCCCCAGCTACCAAAACCTTGCCACGCAAACACAATACAACATGGGAAGGCTTCAGGCCATCCTGTAAAAGTATCCACTAATACTAATAGATATCTCAACCCTCCTTTTCTTGGTAGTTCAGTGAAATCTATCTGCCAGTGTTCTCCTGGAATATTTCCTGGTTTTGTCAACCCAAATTGAATTTTATTCTGTGTCTTTGGATTATTCCTAAAGCACGTTTCATACCTTTCAACTACAGACTTTATAATTTCTACCATATTACCACTCACCACTGATTTTTGTAGATGTTTCAATAAATTTTCAGTTCCCCAATGAACGCTATTTTGTTCTTTCTTTACTATTTCATGCATCAAAATTGGGGTTAGTATTACCTGCCCCATAGGAGTAACAGCCCATCCATTTTCCTGTATTTCAGCTCTCAGTATTTTAATTAAATTCTTATCCCGACTATCATAGTTAGGGAATTCTCCTAATTCTATCTTCTTTTCAGGTATTATTGCCAATATCCCTTTACCCTTTTCTGCAACCTTATGAGTGGTCACATCAGCCAATTGATTGCCTCTTTCTTGTGGGGTTCATCCGGTTTGATGAGCTTTACAACACGATAGCCACTTCTCTTGGTTTCTGTACACTTTCAAGTAATTTTAAAATCTGCTCCCCATGTTTAATTCCAGTTCCTTGAGATGACAACAGTCCCCTTTCTTTCCAAATTGCTCCATGTGCGTGTAATACTCCAAATGCATACTTGGAATCGGTCCATATATTCACTCGCTTTCCTTCACTTAGTTCCAAGGCTCTTGTTAGTGCAGTCAATTCTGCTTTCTGGGCTGATGTTTTTGGTTGCAGAGCTTTTGCTTCTACAACAGTATCCACTGTGGTCACAACATATCCTGACATCCAGATCCCTTTTTTTCCCATGAAGCTGCTCCCATCTGAATATAGCTCCCAGTCTGGGTTTTCCAGAGGAGAGTCCTTCAGGTCAGGTTGACTGGAATACACTTCCTCAATGGTCTGTAAACAGTCATGTGTGGGTTCCTCTTCTTCCAGTTGTCAGGATGACAGGAAAACTGCCGGGTTTACTACTGCAGTGGATTTCAAAACAGCATCATCTTGTTCGAGAAGCACCACTTGATACTTCAACATCTGGCTCGGAGACAGCCAGTGCCCACCTTACTGGTCCAGGACAGTGAGTACCATGTGTGGTACAAAACCAATCTTCTGTCCCAGTGTCAGTTTCTGGGCTTCTTGAATTAGCAGCACAGTAGCAGCCACAGCTCTCAGACATCCTGGCCATCCTTTGCTGGTATGGTTCAATTGCTTGGAGAAATAGGCCACAGCGTGTCTGTTGCCTCCCAACATCTGAGAGAGCACCCCCAGAGCTACAGCTTGAACAAACAATTCAAAGGTTTCGGTTAGAGCCAGGAGTCCTAAAGCTAGTGCTTTCATCAGAGTTCTTTTTAGTTGTTTGAACGCATTTCTGGTACTGTTGTCCCATTCCAAATGTTCAGGTGGTGAATTTCTCAGTAGTTCATATGAAGGTTTCACAATGAGTCCATAATTGGCAATCCACAGCCTGTACCACCCCACTATTCCAAGGAAGGTTCGCAGTTCGTGTGCATTCTGGGGCTCTGGGAGTTGACAGATAGCTTCTTTTCTCTCTGCGCTCAATCTTCTTTGTCCTTTTAAAAGTTCAAATCCCAAGTATTTAACAGATTCTTGTGTGATATGAGCCTTTTCTTTTGAAACTCGGTAACCGTTTAATCCCAAAAAATTCAGAAGATCAATGGTTAATTGTAAGCATTCTTCCCAGGTTACAGTTGCAATTAAAATATCGTCAACATACTGCAACACAGTCCCTGTTTTATGTTTTCTTTTCCAGGTTTCCAATTCTTTGGCTAATTGATTTCCAAATATTGTGGGACTATTTTTAAATCCCTGTGGCAACACTGTCCAAGTGTACTGTGATTTGCAACCCATTTCTGGGTCTTCCCACTCAAAGGCAAATATATTTTGACTTTCTCGCTCGAGAGGTATGCAGAAAAAGGCATCTTTCAAATCTAGAACTGTGAACCACTCTTGGTTTTCATTTATTGTTGTCAGCAAAGTGTATGGGTTTGCAACTACTGGATGAATATCCTGAACGATTTGATTAATAGCTCTTAAGTCTTGGACCAATCTGTAATTTTTCCCATTTGCCTTTTTTACTGGCAAGATAGGGGTGTTGTATTCCGATTGAGATTCTTTCAACAGGCCATATTTTATAAATTTCTTAATAATTGGCATTAGCCCAATTCTAGCCTCTAGTTTCAAAGGATATTGGTTTTGCCTTACCGGCTTCATTCCTGCTTTGAGTTCAATCCTTGCAGGTTCGGCATTCTTAGCTTTACCAGGGAATTTTCCAGCCCATATGAGGGGTGTCACTGCATTCTCCACCTCCTCAGGAATTCCTTTGTTAGTCTTAGGTTGTTCCTGCAACATAAAAACTCTTGCCTCGATGGCTTTAGATTCAGGGATTAATAATTGAACTTCCCCATCTTTAAAGGTGATCTGCGCTTCCAATTTACTCAATAGGTCCCGTCTCAAGAGTGGTATAGGACATTCAGGCATATATAAAAATTGGTGAGTTACCCATTGTTTTCTGAGCTTAAAATTTAAAGGATGGAAAAAGGCACACTGTTCCGCTTTCCCTGTGGCACTCACAATGTTTATTGTATTATCGCTCAATTTTCTTTGATAAGTATTTAACACAGAATAAGTTACCCCAGTATCTACAAGAAAATCTATTTTCCTTTTTCCCAGCTCTACTGTAGCCAGGGGTTCTGCTGGGGAGGTTTCCCCTGGTCCCCTTCAGGACTTAGTTAAGGGGAACTGATGTGGAAAGGGAGCTGCTTCTTGATTGTATCATGCCTCCTCCAGAACCTTGTAACCGTAGGATAGGGGCCGTGAAACAGAAACTATAGAATCAGGTTGAGATAATTAGTTTGTAACCAAGGTAATAGGTAATGAAGCTAACTGACCATGGCAAGGTACAATGCTGCTATGTTCCATGTACAGTCCCTACCAAACTGAACAATAGGTTTGGAGATATTAATCTTATGAAGTAAGTTGCTATGGACAGGTGCACCTACAACAAGGATACTGCGCATGCCTGCATGAAGGGGGTCACCCAGCGGACACGGGTGCAAGACCACTTACGACCACCAGAGACCCTTGAGGACCACCAACTCAAATCACTGAGCATGCGTGACGGAGAGGAGAATATGGAAATGAATTCTAAGAAATGATTATCATAGGACTGCCTTTTCTGAGAAAGATGATGAATATGTATGTTTTGATCCTACATAATCTGTGTGTTGGTGATCACCTGGCATGCACGTTAGGTGGAGCAATCCCCCGTGCATCCAGCGCTGCAATAAAGAATGCCTGCCTTTTAACACTACATTGGTGTTATGAGGTTTATTCCTGGATTTCGGTGACAACCTCTCGACTGATAGGAATAGGACCCCTAAAACGGTCCTTAATCTTTCCAATGTCCCAGTTCTTTACAATATGCACACCGATTATTTCCTAAGGTATTCCTGGTATTTTGTGCTGGAAGGGCCCTGCCTCTCCCCCATAGTATTGTTGTCCTCCCCTGAAGTTAGTTTGCTGACGCTCCCTGCAGTGCAGCTATGAGGTTACTGTCTCTTTCCCTGTCTCTCCGTGCCTGTCTCCGCTCTCTTTCGTTTTCTCGTTGCTCTTCTCTCATTTCCTTCCCTTTCTCCCTGTTATCAAAAACCATCCATGCAACCTCCAACATCTTTCATTAATTCCAAATCATCCTCCTCACCACGCCCGCACTTCAAACACCGTTGCCCTGTACTACAAGCAGAGCAACACCTTCACAGCCTCTCGCTGCCTTTTCCTGCTTTTCTAATGCTAATGCCAGGGGATCTGAGGGAGCCAAATTTATCCCAGACTTCTGCCATTCAGGGTGTGAACGCAAAGTGAAAAACATATCAGCATATAGCACTTCATCCCATTTTCCTTCCCGTCTCAAGAATAACAAAAATTGTAACAGAGTATCATAAAAGTCCCATTAACCAGCCACTTTTCTCCATCATCCAGTCTATACAATGGCCACCACTGATTACAATATTTAATTAGATCATCTTTCTTTGTGACTCCTCCTGGGGGGTCCTGCTATTTGCTTCCAATTTAATAAAATGCACCTGAGAGGAGATTTCTTTAAGATCAATTCCCTTTTAGAAGTTCCAGTTTCCATTTTAAAAAAACAGGGCTCAAAACAATTTAACCCCAGCTTTTTACAACAATAATACACGCTTACAAACACTATAACAACAAACACACAAACCCACACAATTATGATCAACATTCAACAGACAAACTTCTGAGCCTCAGTTTCAGGAAGGAAACCTATCCTTCAGTTTCAATCAAAGGGTACTTTCCCTTTGCCCCAGGGATACAGCCCAACCCTGTGCAGCTTTCCCTAAGACTGACGGGCAGGCAACAGAAAATAATACTGAAAGAATGCCTTTACCTTATTGATGGTCCTTGCTCAGAACTCTTTGGTCCGGGGATCGGAGGTTCTCCCCGAGAATCCCTGAGTGCCGGCCGGAGGTCCTGCAATCCCTCGGATCTGCCGATGTTCAAGAGCAGAGTCCCATGTGGGTCGCCAAAATCTGTTGTTACCGGAAAGCGGCAAAATAATTCACTCTCTAAGACTTATTTTGAAGTTTTAGAAAGCAGGCATTCTTTATTGCAGCGCTGGGTGCACCAAGGATAATTCCACCTAACGTGCACACCCAAAAGACAAAACTAGCAAGTATTTATACTATGTTACTATACATATTCAGTATATTTCCAAGTAGTGCTTATCACATTCATGGATTTTCCGGGAACTTGTTAGCATATGCTAATGTCTTTCACACATGGTTGTTGGCACCTCCGGGTGGTCGTTGGGGGTCTTCAGACTCAGTCCTGGTATCACCTAAGCCTTATCCCTCAAGGCTGGTTTTGTGATCACCTTGTAACTCTCTTATCTTTGCGCATCTGTTCTTCCAAGGCGGAGCTGTTTAAAATGAGATTGTTCCAGAGCTTCTTATCTTACAACTAATTATTTTCTAAGATACAATGGTTTCCCTTTTGTTTGGTTACATCTATTGAGCAATGGCTCTAATTGCTTGAATTGATTTTAATATTTCAATATTCACAGGTATGAAAGAAGTTTTTCCTCATGTTCAGATGGAACTTCCTGTGTTCCAGTTTGTGCCTGCTGTCCCTTGTCCTGTCACTGGGCACCATTGAGAAGAGTGTGGCCCCTTCCTCTAGACATCCGCCCTGTAGATCATAGAATCATAGAATGGTTTGGGTTGGAAGGGACCTTAAAGATCATCTAGTTCCAACCCCCCCTGCTGTGGGCAGGGACACCTTCCACTAGACCACGTTGCCCAAAGCCTCATCCAACCTGGTCTTAAACACTTCCAGGGAGGGGGCCTCCACAACCTCTTTGGGCAACCTGTTCCAGTGCCTCACCACCCTCACAGTAAAGAATTTCTTCCTAACATCTAATCTAAATCGACCCTCCTTCAGCTTAAACCCATTACCCCTTGTCCTGTCACTACACGCCCTGATAAACAGTCCCTCCCCAGCTTTCCTGTAGGCCCCCTTTAGGTACTGGAAGGCCGCAATTAGATGTCCCCAGAGCCTTCTTTTCTCCAGGCTGAACAATCCCAACTCTCTCAGCCTATCCTCATAGGAGAGGTGCTCCAGCCCTCTGATCAGCTTTGTGGCCCTCCTCTGGACTCTCTCCAACAGCTCCATGTCTCTCCTGTACTGGGGCCCCCAGAGCTGGATGCAGTTATCCAGGTGGGGGGGTCTCACAAGAGCAGAGTAGAGGGGCAGGATCACCTCCCTCGACCTGCTGGTCACACCTCTTTTGATGCAGCCCAGGACACGGTTGGCTTTCTGGGGTGCAAGCGCACACTGCCGGCTCATGTAGAGCTTCTCATCAATCAATACTCCCAAGTCCTTCTCCTCAGGGCTGCTTTCAATATATTCTCTGCCCAGCCTATAGTCGTGCTTGGGATTAACATGACACATGCAGGACCTTGCACTTGGCCTTGTTGAACTTCATGTAGTTCGCACGGGCCCACCTCTCCAGCCTGTCAAGGTCCCTCTGGATGGCATCCCTTCCCTCCAGGGTGTCGACCACACCACACAGCTTGGTGTCATTGGCAAACTTGCTGAGGGTGCACTCGATCCCACTGTCCATGTCGCCGACAAAGATGTTGAACAGTGCCGGTCCCAGTACCGACCCCTGAGGAACACCACTCATCACTGTTCTCCACTTGGACATTGAGCCATTGACCACAACTCTTTGAGGGCGACCATCCAGCCAATTCCTTATCCACCAAGTGGTCCACCCATCGAATCCATGTCTCTCCAATTTAGAGACAAGGATGTCATGCGGGACAGTGTCACATGCCTTGCACAAGTCCAGGGAGATGATGTCAGTTGCCCTTCCCTTATCCACCAATGCTGTAACCCCATCCTAGAAGGCCACCAAGTTTGTCAGGCACGATTTGCCCTTAGGGAAGCCGTGTTGGCTGTCACCAATCACCTCCTTATTTTCCATCTGCCTGAGCATACTTTCCAGGAGGCTCTGCTCCATGATCTTGCCAGGCACGGAGGTGAGACTGACCGGCCTGTAGTTCCCTGGGTCTTCCTTTTTGCCCTTCTTAAAAATGGGGGTTATGTTTCCCCTTTTCCAGTCAGTGGGAACTTCGCCAGACTGCCAGGACTTCTCAAAGATGATGGAGAGTGGCCTGGCCACTTCATCCGCCAGTTCCCTCAGGACTCACAGATGCATCTCATCAGGTCCCATGGACTTGTGCACCTTCAGGTTCCTTAGATATTCTCGAACCTGATCTTCTCCTACAGTGGGCGGTTCTGCATTCTCCCAGTCCCTGCCTTTGCCTTCTGTGACCTGGGCAGTGTGGCTCAAGCACTTGCCAGTGAAGACTGAGGCAAAGAAGTCGTTGAGTACCTCAGCCTTCTCCATATCCTGGGTAACCAGGTCACCCGTTTCATTGCAGAGGGGACCCATGTTTTCACTCTTATCACTAACATATTTATAGAAGCTTTTCTTGTTGTCCTTGACATCGCTGGCCAGACTAATTTCTATCAGGGATTTGGCTTTCCTAACCTGATCCCTGGCTGCTCGGACAGTTTCTCTGTATTCTTCCCAGGCTACCTGCCCTTGCCTCCAGCCTCTGTAGGCTTCCTTTTTGTGTTTGACTTTGCCCAGGAGCTCCTTGTTCATCCATGGGGGCCTCTTGGTGTTTTTGCTTGACTTCCTCTTGGTTGGGATGCATTGCTCCTCAGCTTGGAGGAGGTGACCCTTGAATATTAGCCAGCTGTCTTGGGCCCCTCTTCATTCCAGGGCTTTGTCGATATCGATATTTATAAGCATCGATAAGATCCTCTCTCAGTCTTCTCTTTTCCAGGCTAAACAGACCCAGCTCTCTCAGCCTTTCCTCATAGTCCCCTAATCATCCTTGTAGCCCTCTGCTGGACTCTCTGGTTGTTGTCCACCAGGACTCCCAGGTCCTTCTCCTCAGTGCTGCTTCCCAGCAGGTCAACCCCTAACCTGTACTGGTGCTTGGGGTTATTCCTCCTTAGGTGCAGGACCCTACACTTGCCCTTCTTGAATTTCATTAGGTTCCTCTCCGCCCAACTCTCTATTCTGTCCAGGTCTCACTGAATGGCAGCGCAGCCTTCTGGTGTGTCGGCCACTCTTCCCAGTTTTGTATCATCAGGCCATTGATGAATATGTTGAATAAAACATATTCAGGTCATTAACGAATATGTTGATCCCATCATCCAGATCACTTCTGAAGATATTAAACAGCATTGGACCTAGTATCGATCCCTGGGGGTCCCCACTTGTGACAGGTTGCCAGTTCAAAAAAAGAGCTATTTACCACCACCCTCTGGGTGCAACCTGTCAGCCAGTTCCCCACCCACTGCATTGACCATTTGTCTAGACCGTAACGCATCAGTTTCTCTAGGAGGAGGCTGTGGGGAACCATATCAAAAGCCTTGGAGAAATCCAGGTAGACAATGTCCACTGCTTGCCCCACGTCAATTGAGTAGGTTACTTTGTCGTAGAAGGCGATCAGGTTTGTCAAGCACGATTTGTCCTTGGTGAATCCATGCTGGCTTTTCCCAATCACGTGCTTCATATGACTTGTGATAGCCCCCAGGAGGATTCGTTCCATAACTTTCACAGGGATTGAAGTAAGACTGATGGGCCTATAATTTCCTGGATCCTCCTCTAAGCCCTTCTTGTAGATGGGGGTGACATTAGCCTTCTTCCAATCTTCTGGGACGTCCCCCGATCTCCATGATGTCTCAAAGATTATGGAGAGCGGCCTCACAATGACATCAGACAGCTCTCTCAACACCCCCGGGTGGATACTGTCAGGGCCCATCGATTTGTAGGGGTCAAGCTCCTGTAATAGTTCACATACCAACTCTTCCTTCACTGACGGCGGGTCCGTGTTTGCATCGACCTGGATTCTTGTTCCCAAAGCCTGGAGCCCAACAGTGCAGGTAAAGACAGAGGTGAAGAAAGTGTTGAGAATCTCTGCCTTTTCAGCATTGTTGGTGACTAATTCACCTCTCCTGTTTAACAGTGGGCCAATATTGTCCTTCTGCTTCTGCTTGTTGTTTACATATCTGAAGAAACCTTTCTTGTAGTTTTTGACATCTCTGGCCAATTTCAATTTGAGCTGAGCTTTTGCTTTTCTAACTGCATCTCTGCATGCCCTGGCAATGCCCTTATAGTTCTCAATGGGTACTCATCTGCTTTTCCATCTCTGGTACGCTTCCCTTTTGGTTTTGAGCAGACTCAGAAGCTCGCAATTAAGCCAAGGGGGGTCTCTTGCTCCACCTACTTCCCTTACCTTTAAAGGGGATGAACTGTTTTTGTGCTTCCAGGAGACGGTTCTTGAAAAACTCCCAGCACTTGCTAGCTCCTTTATCCTCCATGGAAGCTTCCCATGGAATCTCTCCCAACTGAGCTCTGAGCGAGCTGAAGTTTGCTCTTCTAAAATCTTTGTCTTAGTACTTCACTTAGTACTTCAGCGTGCTCAGCAGGATCCCAAGCTCCACAATATTGTGATCACTGCAGCCAAGGCTGTCACTAACCGCGATATTACAAAGCAGGTTTTCTTGGTTTGTGAGTAGCGAGTAGTCCAGCAGTGCCTCATTCCTGGTTGGTACATCTAACATTTGTATGAGGGAGCAGTCCTCTATGCATTCCAGGAACTTGATGGATGATGTGTGAGCTGCTGTACTGTTCTTCCAACAAATGTCTGGGTAGTTCAAGTCACCCATAAGAACCAGGTTCTGTTGAACCGAAGCTTGCTTAAGTGACCCAAATATTGTTTTGTCCGCCTTATCGTCTTGGTTTGGAGGTCGGTAGCAGATGCCTACTGTAAGATCCCCCTTGGAGAGGCATGGTGGTGCAACCCCCCTTCTCTTGAGATGCTCGGTACTTGGCGCAATCTCCCCCCACTCTTCTCTGGGCCGCATATCTGAGCAGCAAGCAGACCAGAGCATCAAGGGGCCCCCTTAATGCGTCTGGTTCTTGCTTCCTTGGTAACGGTAACGACCTGGTACATCTGTGCTTGAACCATGACATTCTTGTTGCTTCATTACTTGGGAACAATAATGATAATTGATCACCTCCTGACAACCTGGTACACCTGTTCCTTTCCATGCAAATTTTGAACTTCATATCTAAATTGCCTGCTAAGGCAAGGTGCATTGGAAAATGAATGAAAAACTTAGAGTCATATTGTTAACTTAGTAGCATTAGCTCTTCTGGATAAAGACTGGTGAAGCATAACTGTATGCCTCATCTTACAAATGCCAGGACAAGCTACAAAGACTGCCATTTGATTTATAAAAGCCACTTGCTATCATTTATCAGCAGTTCTGGCTAACCGGGGAGGTCTCAGTTGACTGGAGGTTAGCTAATGTGATGCCCATCCACAAGAAGGGCTGGAAGGAGGATCCGGGGAACTACAGGCCTGTCAGTCTGACCTCAGTGCCGGGGAAGGTTATGGAGCAGATCATCTTGAGTGCCATCACATGGCACGTACAGGACAGCCAGGTGATCAGACCCAGTCAGCATGGGTTCATGAAAGGCAGGTCCTGCTTGACTAACCTGATCTCCTTCTATGACCAGGTGACCCACTTAGTGGATGAGGGAAAGGCTGTGGCTGTTGTCTACCTGGACTTTAGCAAAGCCCTTGACACTGTTTCCCATAGCATTCTCCTGGAGAAACTGGCTGCTCATGACTTGAATGGGCATACGCTTTGCTGGGTAAAAAAACTGGCTGGATGGTCGGGCGGAAAGAGCTGTGGTGAATGGAGTTAAATCCAGTTGGCGGCCAGTCACAAGTGGTTTTCCTCAGGGTGCAGCACTGGGGCCAGTTCTTTTTAATATCTTTATCAATGATCTGGACAAGGGGATCGAGTGCACCCTCAATAAGTTTGCAGATGACACCAAGTTGGGTAGAAGTGTTGATCTGCTTGAGGGTAGGAAGGCTCTGCAGAGGGATCTGGACAGGCTGGATCGATGGGCTGAGGCCAACTGTATGCGGTTCAACAAGGCCAAGTGCCGGGTCCTGCACTTGGGTCACAACAACCCCATGCAACACTACAGGCTTGGGGAAGAGTGGCTGGAAAGCTGCCCGCTGGAAAAGGACCTGGGGGTGCTGGTTGACAGCCAGCTGAACATGGGCCAGCAGTGTGCCCAGGTGGCCAAGGCGGCCAACAGCATCCTGGCTTGTATCAGAAATAGTGTGGCCAGCAGGACTAGGGAAGTGATTGTGCCCCTGTACTCGTCACTGGTGAGGCTGCACCTCAGATACTGTGTTCCCTTTTGGGCCCCTCACTACAAGAAGGACACTGAGGTGCTGGAGCGTGTCCAAAGAAGGGCAACAAGGCTGGTGAAGGGTCTAGAGAACAGGTCTTATGAGGAGCGGCTGAGGGAACTGGGGTTGTTTAGCCTGGAGAAAAGGAGGCTCAGGGGAGACCTTATTGCTCTCTACAACTACCTGAAAGGAGGTTGTCGCACGGTGGGTGTTGGTCTCTTCTCCAAATTAAAAAGTGTTAGGAAAAGAGGAAATGGCCTCAGGTTGTGTCAGGGAATGTTTAGATTGGATATTAGGAAAAATTTCTTCACCGAAAGGGTTGTCAATCGTTGGAACAGACCACCCAGGGAAGAGGTTGAGTCACCGTCCCTGGAAGTATTTAAAAGATGTGTAGATGTGGCGTTTAGGGACATGGTTTAGTGGTTGGACTTGGAAGTGCTAGGTTAACGGTTGGACTTGATGATCTTAAAGGTCTTTTCCAGTCCAAACAATTCTATGATTCTATGGAGTCTCTGGCAGAAAGCACCAGGGGAGACTCCAGTTCAACCCCTAGGGTTTTGAAGTCAGGGATACAGAGGATCCGAGGCCCGCTCCATCACACATAACATTTCCTTAGGAAGACAAACGCCATAACTCCAAATGTCCCCCCTCTTCCTTCTTCTTCCCCCAACTTTATATGCTGAGCATGATGTCATATGGTACGGAATATCGGAATATCCTCTTGGTCAGTTGGGGTGAGCTCTGAGAAGCAGAAAAGGTCTTGACCGTGTAAGAACTGCTTAAGCAATAACAAAAACATCCCCATATTATCAACACTGTTTTCACCACAAATCTGAATTATAGCCCCATACTATGAAGAAGATTAACACTATCCCAGTCAAAACCAGCACAGTACTGAAGCAGAGCTCCTCCTGGCACCCCTAATGCCAGTGCTGGGCTGGATGTTCAAAGGAAGGATCCCCTCTACGCACCATGCAACTGATGCTACATGGAGTAAATGGGTCACACTGATCACACAGCGGGCTAGAATAGGAAACCCCAATCACCCAGGAATCTTAGAAGTGATCATGGAATTGCAAGAAGGCAAAGATTTCAGAATATTGCCAGAAGAGGAGGTGATGCGTGCTGAAGAGACCCAACAATATAGTAAACTACCAGAAAATGAGAAGCAATATGCCCTGTTCACTGATGGATGGATGGGCATTTTGGGAAAACATCGGAGGTGGAAGGCTGCTGTATGGAGTCCTACATGACGAGTCACAGAAGCTGCTGAAGGAGAAGGTGAATCGAGCCAGTTTGCAGAGGTGAAAGCCATCCAGCTGGCTTTAGACATTGCTGATGGTGAAAAATGGCCAGTGCTCTACCTCCATACTGACTCATGGATGGTGACACCCTGTGGGGTGGTTGCAGCAATGGAAGCAGAGCAATTGGCAGCGCAGAGACAAACCCATCTGGGCTGCCCCATTGTGGCAAGATATTGCTGCACAGCTAGAGAAGCTGATTGTAAAAGTACGTCATGTAGACGCCCATGTACCCAAGAGTCGGGCCACTGAGGAACATCAGAACAACCAGCAGGTGGATCAGGCTGCTAAGATTGAAGTGGCTCAGGTAGATCTGGACTGGCAACATAAGGGCGAATTATTTATAGCTCGTTGTGCCCATGATGCCTCAGGCCATCAAGGAAGAGATGCAACATATAGATGGACTCGTGATCAAGGGGTGGACTTGACCACGGACGTTATTGCTCAGGTTATCCATGAATGTCGAACATGCACTGCAATCAAACAAGCCAAGAGGTTAAAGCCTCTATGGTATGGCTGAAATATAAATTTGGGGAGGCCTGGCAGATTGATTACATCACACTCCCACAAACCCACTGGGGCAAGTGCTGTGTACTTACAGTGGTGGAAGGAACCACTGGATGGCTGGAAACATATCCCGTGCCCCATGTCACTGCCTAGAACACTATCCTGGGCTTCAAAAAACAAATCCTATGGCAACATGGCACCCCAGAAAGAATTGAGTCAGACAACAGGACTCATTTCCGGAACAACCTCATAGACACCTGGGCCAAAGAGCATGGCATTGAGCAGGTATATCACATCCTCTATCATGCACAAGCCTCCAGGAAAATCTAACAGTACAATGGACTGTTAAAAACTACACTGAGAGCAATGGGTGGTGGGACCTTCAAACATTTGGATATACATTTAGCAAAGGCCACCTGGTTAGTCAACACTAGGGGATCTACCAATCGAGCTGTCCCTGCCCAGTCAAAACTTTTACGTACTGTAGAAGGGGATAAAGTCCCTGTATTGCACATAAAGAATATGTTAGGGAAGACAGTCTGGGTTACTCCTGCCTCGGGCAAAGGCAAACCCATTCGTGGGATTGCTTCTGCTCAAGGACCCGGGTGCACTTGGTGGGTAATGTGGAAAGATGAGGCAGTCTGATATGTACCTCAAGGGGATTTGATTTTGAGTGAGACTAGTCAATGATTTTAATTGTATGATGTTAATGGTTACATAACATTGCATGTTATTCACTACTATGATTGCTATATGCCATAACAACAGTATTACCGTAAAAATCAGCCAGACTAATGAAGAATGAACTTTGATGGAACCGAGCAATGTACAGAGGTGATGAAGCCAGAACTGGCTTCAGCAACGAGCGCTCAGCAACTTCCTTGATATCGACATCTTCAACCCGCAGAGCGTGAGCATGGACCACACCGAATACATCAGCTACGAGCTCCGGATGCAGCATGCAACAATCCAACATCACACACCATCTCCCCTGCCCTGAGAGTCTAACAGATGGAGCCTAAAATTCATATACTAAATGAACTCAATGGACATTTTAGAGGGATGATCCATAGACTAAAGGAATGATATCTGTGTGTACATATCAGAAGACAGGAAAAGTGATGGTGATTAATTGGAATGTATTAGGAAGTATAGGACCTGGGCATGACGTAGATGGTATGGAATAAGGGGTGGATAATGTCCTGGTTTCGACTGGGATAGAGTTAGTTCTCTTTCTAGTAGCCGGTATAGTGCTATGGTTTGGATTTAGTATGAGAATAATGTTGATAACACACTGATGGTTTTAGTTGTTGCTAGGTAGTTGTAGTGTCTACACTAAGTCAAGGACTTTTAAGCTTCTCACGCCCTGCCAGGTGCACAAGAAGCTGGGAGAGCATAGCCAGGACAGCTGACCCAGAATGGCCAAAGGGATATTCCCTACCTTATAACGTCATGCTCCTTTATATAACTGGGGAACCTAGTGTCATGTAAAGGGTGTGAGTCTGATGTGTGGCTGAGGGAGGCCTTCCCATTGAGTCATGAGATTCAGAAAGGATCCCCTTGCTTTCTAAACTTCTCAGAGAGGAGCATAGGCGCAACTAGGTCCAGTCTTAGTCCCAGACTTTGTCAACGGTTTATGTCTAAAGGATTATATATAGCCACATATCAGAGTTAATGTTTGCCTGTCAGAGCTCCCTAAAGGACTTTCACTGAGACGGTTTCACAAAGTTGAAACAGATAGAAAGTTTATTAAAGTGACAGATATAAAGAGTTCAGAATTGCCATTGATAAATGCACTTAAAGCAATAGCACTAATATATGACTATAATGCCAGAAAAATGCTATCCCAGGTATTCTTCACCAAAAAAGTGAAATTGCAATGCTTACCAAGAAGGCATCCCTATCTTGGGTGGAGGAGAAGGAACACAAACCGTCGACTGCCTCTTTGGGGATATATCCTTTATACCCTAACCTTAGCTGTCCTCTCCCTGGGGTGACATTTAACATGATTTGGGTGGACAGTCGAGTAACTATAGTCATATATGTTTGGCACGTACTTTTTTTAGCTCATTATCATACTTAGGGATGTCAACTACAATATTAATTTCATGGATAATGAAGCGAAAGGTCTCACTCTGGGCACCGTGGCCTTCAAGATTCTGTGTAGAAACTGTCTATCGGTTTATTCCGCGTTCTCTAGCAAAAACAGGGCCGTCCTGTGGCCGTAAGACTTCCTACTTCGGCTGCTTCACATACCAACCTTGGGGATCTCCATCCACAATGTTTGCATAAGAGATAAGCAAACACCAGTGTTTTTAACCTCTTATGTGCAATTGTCACACCTAGTCAGAAGGAAGAATCACTGCTCAGAAACAGACTGTGCATCGGGTTGTTTGTTTTTTTTCCTTCCACATGCAGTGAGCAATTGTATTTGTGCATCACTTGTTGTTGCTATTATCGTTATCATCATCATCATCTTACTTTGTTATCCTATGTGGTGGGTTGACCCTGCCTGGGGGCCAGGTGCCCACCACAGCCGCTCTATCACTCCCCCTCCTTCACTAGACAGGGGAGAAAAGGTATAACTAAAGGCTTGCGGGTCGAGATAAGGACAGGGAGAGATAGTTCACCAATTGCCATCACGGGATAAGCCGACTCAACTTAGAAAAAATTAATCCAATTTATTATCAAGCAAAACAGAGTAGAACAATGAGGAAAAACCCCAAATCTTAAAAGGCCTTCCCCCACCCCTCCATTCTTCCCGGGCTTAACTTCACACCCGATTTCTACCTATTCCCCCCTCAGCGGCACAGGGAGATGGGGAATGGCGGTTACAGTCAGTCAATGACACGTTGTTTCTGCCGCTTCTTCCTCCTCAGGGGGAGGACTCCTCACACTCTTCCCTTGCTCCAGCATGGGGTCCCTCTCACGGGAGACAGTCCTCCATGAACTTCTCCAATGTGAGTCCTTCCCACAGGCCTCGGTGTCTGCAAAGTTTCTCACATCTTCTCACTTCTCTTTCTGGCTGCAAAAGCTCCCCCCAGGGTGTTTTTTTTCCTTCTTAAATATGTTATCACAGAGGCGCTACCACTGTCGCTGATTGGCTCAGCCTTGGCCAGCGGCGGGTCCGTCTTGGAGCCGGCTGGCGTTGGCTCTATCAGACACGGGGGAAGCTTCTAGCAGCTTCTCACAGAAGCCACCCCTGTAGCCTCCCCTCTACCAAAACCTTGCCACACAAACTCAATACATTCTATTAAACTGTCTTTATCTCAGTCCATGAGGTTTTTTTCCATTCTCCTAACCCATCCCCTTGGGAGGGAGAAGGGTGTGTGAGTGGCTGTGTGGTGCTTAGTTGCCAGCTGAGGCAAAACCACGATAGAAGATGTCATGGGTTGACCTTGGCTGGATGGCAGGTTCCCACCAAGCTGCTCTATCACTCCCCCTCCTCATCTGGAGAGGGAAGAAAAATATGACAAAAGGCTTGTGGACCGAGATAAGGACAGGGACATCACTCAGCAGTTACCATCACACTGTTGTCCCAAAACTGAGGGTTCATTTACCCAGTGTGCAATATGCCAATATACACACAGAGCAGAGGTATTTTGTTGCATATTTGCGCAGATATGGGTGTCTGTCCCAAGACAGCACCCCAAAGCTCCAAATCAGTGGTTATTTATACATAAAACATTAACATATTCATCTTTCTAATACATATGTATTATTTATCATTATATGATTGGTTGATAAATGTTCGCCTCCTATGTAAATTAGTGCACATGCCTAATAGTTCTTTCTTTTGAGTCAGTGGTGTAATCAGGGTGGGTGGTCCATGGGTCGGTGGTTGCGATCTCCCCCTGTTGGAATTACCTTTCCCCTAATTTCCTCCTTCTTTGGCAATCCTTTCCCCTAGTTTCCTGGTACTTTTGGCAAGTCCAAATGGTTCTTCAAGGCTTGTTGGTCAAGCTAACAATTTATCAGTTATGCTTCTACTTCTTGACAATCCCATCTTAATTAGTACATTGTTTATATATACATTAACTAACACAGGGGTAGGACTATACAATGATCGCCCTTAGCAGCAATAGTCTTGGTTACATTTGATTTTGCTGCAACAATTTCCCCCCTTTGAGACTTATCAAAGTTCTATTTTTCGACAAGTCTCACCTCTATTTTGTACAACTAACATAGGACTGAGACATCTTTTTAGTAATCAAACTTTTCAAACATCCAAACATGATACAGACAATTATAATGATTATTATAAAGATAACTAAATTTTGTAGCAAACTTGGAAGCCATCCCGTCAGGGAGAATCCTAGGCCATGTAAAATTTTATTAAGCCACCCCGTTTCCATTGCCTCTCTCAGATTTTGACTTGATTTTGCTATTTGCTGAATAGTGTCAAGCTGCCTTTCCACATTTTCGGTTACGTTTGGAATGTGTACACAACATTTCTCATCATTTAATTTCAAATAACCAAGATACATCACTACCTACCCATACAGTATGTCCTACGGGGAGAATAATTTCCCATTCACAATTTATAACTTTGCCCTTAATCGTAGTTCCTGTCCAAGTATCGTTTATGGAAGTTGAATAATTCCAACATAAACACCCCAATTGTAGAGCTCTTGCTAGCGGTCCTGTCCTTTGAAGTTCGGATACATTTGTTGAACAGTCATAGACTCCAGTACAATTCCAATTATAAGCCTTAGGAGAACTTCTATTTTCAGTCAAATTTGAAGGTAAAATGATTTTTTTTAATCTTTTCTTTTGATTGATCTCCTATCCAATCAATAAACCAAGGAGTTGCCTGCATATAATGCCAATCTCCTTCTTCAGCAGTCTTCCAAACAGAGGGAAACTGCATTCCCCAAGGGAATCGATCACAAGACTCTGCCTCTTCAACAAATTCTGTCTGGTGTGTTTCATTAACACACCAACACAGATTTTTAGTTTCATCCCCTAAGATTTTCCACTTTCCTAGCCCAAATACTTTTTCCTTCTGTCCTGTTTTCAGCTGAGAGGGTTAATTTTCTTCATAGTAGCTAGTATGAGACTATGTTTTGGATTTGTGCTGGAAGCAGTGTTGATTATATAGAGATGGCTTTGTTATATAGGGATATTTTTGTTGTTGTTCAGCAGTGCTTACACAGAGTCAAGGCCTTTTCTGCTTCTCGCACTGCCCCGCCAGCAGGATGGCTGGGAGTGCACAAGAAGTTGGGAGGGGACACAGTTGGGACAACTGACCAAAGGGATATTCCATACCATATGACGTCATGCTCAGCTCATAAAGGGCTTGGGGAAGAAGAAGGAAGGGGAGGGACGTTCGGGGTGATGGCATTTGTCTTCCCAAGTAACCGTTATGCGTGACGGAGCCCTGCTTTCCCGGAGATGGCTGAACACCTGCCTGCCGATGGGAAGTGGTGAAGGAATTCCTTGTCTTGCTTTGCTTATGCACGTGGCTTTTGCTTTACCTATTAAACTGTCTTTATCTCAGCCCATGAGTTTTCTCTCTTTCACTCTTCCAATTCTCTCCCCCATCCCACCGGGGAGGGGAGTGAGCGAGTGGCAGCATGGTGCTCAGATGTCGGCTGGGATAAAACCACAACACCTTCTTTAAATTAAACTGCAATATTTCTGTCCCATTAGTCAGCATGGTGTCAAAGGTTCGATTTAAGTCCAAAGTTTAAATTCCCTAGTCTAAAGGGGAGGCAGCAGATTTTGGCAATGGTAAACATGCTGTGATCTGACTAACATTGTGGATTCTCCTGAAGGACCGGATAAGTTGCAAAACTAAATTGCTATGACAGATGTACATGCATTGGTAAATCAATAAGACTAATTCCAATTTCAATTTCATCATGTTTGGATTTACTAAGACAAAATGCACTATAAATTACTATAATCAATAAAATAATAAGTCAAAAATGAGAGAGTATTAATTTTAAAGGTTCTGTTTCTCTAGAAGTCCATTGTTTCTGCTCCAGAGATGATGCTTTCTTGATTCTCGTATAATGGATCCAAGAGTCCACTCTGTCCACTTTCACTGCAGTGTAAGTTTTTAACAACACAGTGTATGGTCCTTTTCACTTTTCCTTTAGTGGTTCATCTTTCCAAGTCCGCATATAGACAAGGTCTCCCGGCTGAAAGGGATGAACAGGGGTGTCCAACAGCAACGGTGCTCTCTGATTTAAATACCTATGTAAAGAAGATAAAATTTGCAAAAGAGAATAATACTTTGACCATTTCCTGTCCTTTGAGGTGCATTTGTTCCTCCTTTATTCTAAGTGTATTAATAGGATATGGTTTTCCATACATTATCTCTAAGGGGCTTACTTTTTCTCTAATTCTGGGGGTGATTCTAACTCTTAATAGGGCTAAAGGTAGAGCTTCTATCCATTCGAGGTGAGCTTCTTGGCATAATTTGGAAATTTGCCTTTTAAGAGTCTGATTCATTTGCTCTACTTTTCCACTAGATTGGGATCTCCATGGAGTATGAAGATCCCATTTTATTTTCAAAATCTTTGATACTCCTTGGACTATTTCTGCCACAAAATGAGGTCCATTGTCTGAAGATATTCCTTCTGGAATACCAAATCGAGGGATTATCTCTTTTAGCCTTACCTTAATCACTTCTCTTGCCTTATTGGTGCAACGGGGGAAAGCTTCAGGCCAACCAGAGAAGTTATCTACCAAGACTAACAAATATTTATAAAAGTTACATCTAGGTAACTCTGAAAAATCTATTTACCAGTACTCCCCAGGTGTTATTCCTCGTTTTACATTTCCTTCTATTGCTTTCTTTTCCACCTTTGGATTGTTAGCACAGCATATTGGACACCTTTTTTTGTACTATGTCAGCAATGCTTTGCATTTTCCATCCTATGACATATTTTTTATGTCTCCCACCCATGGGAGACAGTCCTCCATGAACTTCTCCAAAGTGGGTCCTTACCACGGGCTGCAGTTCTTTATGAACTGCTCCAGCATGGGTCCTTTCCACGTGTCCTTTTCCATGGGGTACAGTCCTTCAGGAACAGACTGCTGCAGTGTGGATCCCCCACGGGTCCACAGGTCCTGCCAGGAGCCTGCTCCAGCAAGATGTGTCCACAGGATCACAGCCTCCTTTGGGCACATCCATCTGCTCCAGTGTGGGGTCCTCCATGGGCTGCAGGTGGATATCTGCTCCACCATGGAGACAGCCTGCTTCACCATTGTCTTCATATGGGCTGCAGGGGAATCTTTTCTCTGGCATCTGGAGCATCTCCTCCCCCTCCTTCTTCACTGACCTTGGTGTCTGCAGAGTTTTTTCTCTCGAATATACTCACTCCTCTCCTCCAGCTGCTGTGCGCAGCAGTTTTTACCACTTCTTAAAAATGTTATCACAGAGCTGCTACCACCGTCGCTGATTGGCTTGGCCTTGGCCAGCGATAGGTCCATCTTGGAGCCAGCTGGCATTGATTCTATTGGACATGGGGGAAGCTTCTAGCAGCTTCTCACAAAAGCCTCCCCGCTACCAAAACCTTGCCACACAAATCCAATATAGAAGATTTGGCATAACTGCAAAGGAACAATTAGGTCTGTGGGTATATGTTTTTCTACCCACTTTGTGTCTTTCCTCAAATGTATTCGGGTCACAAAGTACAGTTAATTAACTGATGTATTTTCTTTGCTGGAAGTGCTACTACGTATTCTGTTAACTTTAATTGTTTCCATGTCTAAAGCTTGAAGGAAAAACTTATAACAACATAATGTATAGTAGTCCAACTGCATAGTAATTATGTACATTATCCCATTGGTTCATGTTGCGTGACAGCAGTGGACAACAAATTTGACAGCATACATCACTTGTCAAATATTATTTAAAGTTGATTAAGTGCCACTTCTTTGTGTGTCACAATCTTAATGATTCATATCACCCATTTATATTGTATTAATGATGTAATACTCATATATAACAAATATAAGATTTTGTTTTCATAGAGCAGGATGGAACATGATATCTGAATGTGACCCACTGATTGGCATGTGAAAATGTTCCTGTTATTAGATTTCTCTTCCACTCTACTCCCTTCTCGTGAGACCTCACCTGGGGTACTGCATCCAGCTATGGGTTCCCCAGTACAAGAAAGACATCAAGCTGTTGGAGTGGGTCCAGAGGAGGGCCAGGAAGCTGATGAGAGGGATGGAGCACCTCTCCTATGAGGACAGGCTGAGAGATATGGGGTTGTTCAGCCTGGAGAAGAGAAGGCTCCGGGGAGACCTTATGGCAGCCTTCCAGTACCTGAAGGGGGCCTACAGGAAAGCTGGGGAGGGACTGTTTATCAGGGAGTGTAGTGACAGGACAAGGGGTTTAAGCTGAAGGAGGGTCGATTTAGATTAGATGTTAGAAAGAAATTCTTCACTGTGAGGGTGGTGAGGCACTGGAACAGTTTTCCCAGAGAGGTTGTGGAGGCCCCCTCCCTGGAAGTGTTTAAGGCCAGGTTGGATGAGGCTTTGGGCAATGTGGTCTAGTGGAGGGTGTCCCTGCCCATGGCACAGGGGTTGGAACTAGATGACCTTTAAAGGTCTCTTCCAACCCAAACCATTCTATGATTCTGTGATTTCAGTGTGTCCATTTGCAAGGGTAGACTGGTGTCTCCAAAGCACCGTCTGGGTGTATGGGCACTGCAAAGGGAAGGAATCTGGATACAAAAAGGAAGGCAGAGGATGTTGTAGAAGAGATTAGACTGGAGAACTTAATAATGGAGTGCATTTTGAAGCAGATATACTTTAGGAAAGTTACTGTGAAATGTAAAAATAGTGGCGAAACTCTGTTTTGAGTCTAATGTTAAGAAAACATGGATTAACTACTCTCCTTGAATATTCTCATGGGCTGTTCTATAAACTTGTCTTTTAAATCTGTTTTAGCAAAATACCTAAGCATGTGCTTAACTTCTAAACTTATGCCTACTTATGTACTGCACTGAATTGAAAGTTTGAGCAAATATTAGAGAGGACTAAGTTATGTATTAGTATAATATGAAGAATTTTCTGAACAAAAGCAAACTGTGAGAAGGTTCAGTAGGAAAAAAGCTTTTACTGAATGTGACTACACTACTTGTATTCACATCCCTGTTGTGAATGAGGAGTTAGCAGGAAAATATCCTGATTAATATACTACAAACCCAGTTTCTACAAGTTTAGTTTACTGCATTCCTGTTGTTGTTAAATCAACATTAAAATCAGAAAAAAATATATGAAATGCTGTTCAGTTAAGGGAAAAAATGTCCTTAATGCTTGTGAGAAGTAATTTATACAGCACTGGTTCAAACTGGCATTGGTGACTGAAAGTTGTTGCCATCACTTCTTGGATGTTAAGCTGAGGGTTTATTCCAGTGCTTAATATTATAAGCCATTCTAAAAACAACCTACTCTTGTTCATTTCAGTAGTTATCACCCATAATTAAGAGTCTTGCAGATAGGCCAACAGCATGCTGGTTTGTATCAGAAACAGTGTGGCCAGCAGGACGCCCTGTACTCGGTATGGGTGAGGCCATACCTCAAGTACTGAGTACAGTTTTGGGCCCCTCACTACAAGAAAGACATTGAGGTGCTTGAGCATGTCCAGAGAAGGCCAACAAAGATGGTGAAGGGTCTAGAAAACAAGTCTTATGAGGAGCGGCTGAGGGAACTGGGGAACTATTTGGGCCTAACACAGTCTTGGAACTGTAATTATACGTAGTCACTCTTCCCAGGAGGAGGGAGAAGGTCTCATCTCATTTTAAACTTTATCTTAACCTGAAGCTTTCCTAGGGTCTTCTAGCATCTTCAAGGACAGTGCAGCTCTCTTCAGCAAATAAAAGTATACATTATATTAAGGGCTGGTTTCAGCCAAGATAGTTAATTTTCTTCATAGTAGCTAGTATGGGGCTATGTTTTGAATTTGTGCTGAAAACAGTGTTGATAATATAGAGATGTTTTTGTTATATAGAGGTGTTTTTTGTTATTGTTGAGCAGTGCTTACACAGAGTCAAGGCTTTTTCTGCTTCTCGCACTGCCCCGCCAGTGGGATGGCTGGAGATGCACAAGAAGTTGGGAGGGGACACAGCCAGGACAGCTGACCCCAACTGACCAAAGGGATATTCCATACCATATGACATCATGCTCAGCTTATAAGGGGCTTGGGGAAGAAGAAGTGGCGGGGGGGGTAGCAGTGGCAGTGGCATTCAGAGTGATCCAGTCATCCTGCTTGTGGGGTGGTGTGAGAAGCAGAAAAGTCTGACTTATCATCAGACTTTAGCTTCAGTAGCTGCAGGCTGAGTTGTGAGCATGAAAAAGGAGGGTGATAGACACTTTGGATGGATGCCTTTGGACAGCAGAACATATTGAGATACATAACCACTTCTGCAAATGAACTTCAGAAGTATTCTGCAAAGGATGGATTCTTTTCAGGAAATTTCTCCTCAGTCTAAAAACTCAAAAAAGAAAAATTGCTGATTTGCCTGCTTAAGGCTTATTTGGTAGCTAGGAACCAATTGCTGCCTTATCTATATCATGTCACGTTATTCTTAGCAGAGGTTGCTCACTACTTGCTGAATTGTTTAGTAAAAATCTTTAGTCAAAGATGTTTGGTCTGTAGTCAGAGCAACTGTTTGCATACGGCAATACCGAAGTGCCAACGAACTCTGTGGGCCGGAGGTGAAAATACTTACCTGTCCCAGGGCATGCATGGTTTGCACCATTTAATGCAAATGGAGAATGTACATGAAAACACATTAAGTGAAGCATCAGCCTCTTCCCTTCGTATTAGGGTGTATTAAGTCTGAGCAACCACTTGCATGACAAATTTTCCGTTTTCAGCCCTCCAGGGAAAACCTCCTTAGGGTAAGGCCTACAGAGAAGCATGTTGGCTGCTCAGCTGCTTAACCCTCTGCATGTTAAAGAAGCTCCATAGCTTTCATAGTTTCCCCTCTTCTGCCTTCAGTGTTGCTCTTTAGTTAAGAGCAACCTGTTGCTTGCTCATCCAGGGGATCATTATCATAGAATCATAGAATGGTTTGGGTTGGAAGGGACCTCAAAGATCATCTAGTTCCAACCCACCCTGCTGCGGGCAGGGACACCTTCCACTAGACCACATTGCCCAAAGCCTCATCCAAACTGGCCTTGAACACTTCCAGGGATGGAGCCTCCACAACCTCTCTGGGAAACCTGTTCCAGTACCTCACCACCCTCACAGTAAAGAATTTCTTTCTAACATCTAATCTAAATCAACCCTCCTTCAGCTTAAACCCATTACCGCTTGTCCTGTCACTACATTCCCTGATAAACAGTCCCTCCCCAGCTTTCCTGTAGGCCCCCTTCAGGTACTGGTAAGCTGCAATTAGATCTCCCCAGAGCCTTCTCCTCTCCAGGCTGAACAACCCCAACTCTCTCAGCCTGTCCTCATAGGAGAGGTGTTCCAGCCCTCTGATCAGCTTTGTGGCCCTCCTCTGGACTCGCTCCAACAGCTCCATGTCTCTCCTGTACTGGGGCTCCCAGAGAGCTGGATGCAGTACTCCAGGTGGGGGTCTCACAAGAGCAGAGTAGAGGGGCAGGATCACCTCCCTCGACCTGCTGGTCACACCTCTTTTGATGCAGCCCAGGACACGGTTGGCTTTCTGGGCTGCAAGCGCACACTGCCGGCTCATGTAGAGCTTCTCATCAATCAATACCCCCAAGTCCTTCTCCTCAGGGCTGCTTTCAATCCATTCCTCGCCCAGCCTATAGTCGTGCTTGGGATTGCGCCGACCCACGTGCAGGACCTTGCACTTGGCCTTGTTGAAATTCATGTGGTTTGCACGGGCCCACCTCTCCAGCCTGTCAAGGTCCCTCTGGATGGCATCCCTTCCCTCCAGGGTGTCGACCACACCACACAGCTTGGTGTCATCAGCAAACTTGCTGAGGGTGCACTCCATCCCACTGTCCATGTTGCTGACAAAGATGTTGAACAGTGCCGGTCCCAGTACCGACCCCTGAGGAACACCACTCATCACCGTTCTCCACTTGGACATTGAGCCATTGACGACAACTCTTTGAGGGCGACCATCCAGCCAATTCCTTATCCATCGAGTGGTCCACCCATCAAATCCATGTCTCTCCAATTTAGAGACAAGGATGTCATGCGGGACAGTGTCACATGCCTTGCACAAGTCCAGGGAGATGATGTCAGTTGCCCTTCCCTTATCCACCAATGCTGTAACCCCATCCTAGAAGGCCACCAAGTTTGTCAGGCACGATTTGCCCTTAGGGAAGCCGTGTTGGCTGTCACCAATCACCACCTTGTTTTCCATGTGCCTGAGCATAGTTTCCAGGAAGATCTGCTCCATGATCTTGCCAGGCACGGAGGTGAGACTGACCGGCCTGTAGTTCCCTGGGTCTTCCTTTTTACCCTTCTTAAAAATGGGGGTTATGTTTCCCCTTTTCCAGTCAGTGGGAACTTCGCCAGACTGCCAGGACTTCTCAAAGATGATGGAGAGTGGCCTGGCCACTTCATCCGCCAGTTCCCTCAGGACTCACAGATGCATCTCATCAGGTCCCATGGACTTGTGCACCTTCAGGTTCCTTAGATATTCTCGAACCTGATCTTCTCCTACAGTGGGCGGTTCTGCATTCTCCCAGTCCCTGCCTTTGCTTTCTGCGACCTGGGCAGTGTGGCTCAAGCACTTGCCAGTGAAGACTGAGGCAAAGAAGTCGTTGAGTACCTCAGCCTTCTCCATATACTGGGTAACCAGGTCACCCATTTCATTCCGGAGGGGACCCACATTTTCCCTCGTCCTCCTCTTATCACTAACATACCTATAGAAGCTTTTCTGGTTGTCCTTGACATCCCTGGCCAGACTAATTTCTATCAGGGCTTTGGCTTTCCTAACCTGATCCCTGGCTGCGCAGACAGTTTCTCTGTATTCCTCCCAGGCTACCTGCCCTTGCCTCCAGCCTCTGTAGGCTTCCTTTTTTTGTTTAACTTTGCCCAGGAGCTCCTTGTTCATCCATGGGGGCCTCTTGGTGTTTTTGCTTGACTTCCTCTTGGTTGGGATGCATTGCTCCTCAGCTTGGAGGAGGTGACCCTTGAATATTAGCCAGCTGTCTTGGGCCCCTCTTCCTTCCAGGGCTTTGTCCCATGGTATTCTACCAAGCAGGTCCCTGAAGAGGCCAAGTCTTCTCTCCTGAAGTCCAGGGTAGTGAGCTTGCTGCGTGCCCTCCTCGCTGCCCTGAGGATCTTGAATTCCACCATTTCGTGGTCACTGCAGCCAAGGCTGCCCTTGAGCTTAACATCCCCTACCAGGCCCTCCTTATTGGTGAGAATAAGGTCCAGCATGGCACCTCTCCTCATGGGCTCCTCTATCAGTTGGAGGAGAAAGTTGTCATCAACACATTCCAGGAACTTCCTGGATTGCTTACACTCAGCTGTGTTGTCCCTCCAACAGATGTCGGGGTGGTTGAACTCCCCCATAAGGACCAGGGCTTGTGAATGTGAGGCTGCTCCTATCTGCCTATAGAGGGCTTCATCTGCTCGGTCTCCCTGGTCAGGTGGCCTTGTAGAAGACCCCACTATAGTGTCCCCTGTCCCTGCCCTCCCTTTAATCCTGACCCATAGGCTCTTGGTGTGCTCCTCATCCATCCCCAGGTGGAGTTCCATGCACTGCAGCTGGTCATTGACATAGAGGGTGACACCCCCTCCTCACCTGCCCTGCCTGTCCTTCCTAAAGAGCCTGTACCCTTCCATCCCAACACTCCAGTCATAAGAGCTGTCCCACCACGTCTCTGTAATGCCAATAAGATCATAGCCCTGCAGGCGTGCACACGTCTCCAACTCCTCTTGTTTGTTCCCCATGCTACGTGCGTTTGCATAGAGACAGTGAAGTTGGGCCCACAATGAAGCTGACTTACTGGCTGGAGTGGCTGGAATTCTTTTGATGAATTTTACCAGTGTTTCCCTGTTGGTTCCTATTACCTCAGGAGCCCCCGGCTCATCTCCTCTAGGCTTCGAGCGTGCTGTAGTGCATCCAGCACGTCTCTGAGCAGTAGGCCGAGGGACCTTGCCAGCACCCCGTCCCTCCGACCTGGGCACGTCATCCCACAACATGTCGCTGGCAAGCCTGATGATGTTATCCCCCTCCTCCTTTGAGCCTAGTTTAAAGCTCTGTCAATGAGCCCCGCTAGTTCCTGGGCAAAGATCCTCTTTCCCCTTTGAGAGACATGAATCCCATCAGGGTTCATCAGGCCTGGTGCCGTGTAGGCCGTCCCATTTTCCCAAAGAACCCAAAGTTGTGGCATTGACACCAGCCATGGAGCCATGCATTTATGGACTGTGTCTGCCTGTTCCACCCACCATTGCTGCCCTCAACTGGAAGGAGGGAGGAGAATATTACCTGCGCCCCCGAATCCTTCAGTGACTGTCCCAAGAGCCTGAAGTCCCTTTTGTTCACTTTCGTGGTACGTGTCTCTGCTTCATCCCCACCCACATGGAGGAGCAGCAGTGGGTAATAGTCAGAGGGCTGTACCAGGCTGGGGAGTTTCCTAGCGATGTCCTTAACATGGGCCCTGGGGAGGCAGCAGACTTCCCTAAGAGGAGGGTCTGCCCTGCATATCGGGCCCTCTGTACCCTTCAGAAGGGAGTCCCCTACGACTATAACTCTCCTTTTCTTCTTTGGGGGGGTGGTCACGACCCAAGGCATGGGCCTTTTTGGCCTAGGTGCTACCTCTGGCGTAGCTTGACTGTCATCCGTATCCTCGCTCGAGTGGCCTTCCACAGCCAGAGCCTGGTACCTGTTGCACAGGGTTACATGGGAAGGCGAGGTGTGTGAGGAGGAGAAGGTTCGCCACCTGCCGAATGGGAGGAGAGGGCTCCCCATCCTGCCTGTTGCTTGGTCAGGTGCTTGACATGTGCTGTGCTCCATGCCAGCATGTTGTACATCTTCTCTCACCATCTGCGGAGATGGCAGCTCTGTGCTAATTAAAGAGCTATGCCAATTAGCTACATCTAGTCTGTGAGTCAGAGCAGCAGATTATAGACTCTAGCTCCAGTGTGGATCATTTACTGTCAGAAGTGGCTTTCTTTTTGGTTCCTTTTATTTTGCCTTGACTTGCCTCAGATGCACAAGTCTTACAGAGGAATGCACAGTGAAGCAGCTCCTTTCTCCATTGCTACTGATTTATACCTGGCTTTGAGACACTTGTGCTCCCTCCTCCCTCAGGTAAGCACTGAGCTCTCTCCAAGGCACACATCAGCGAAGGGAAGACTACATTTGTTTATAAAACTCTCACAGCCAAGTCAAACAACTTGCTTCTCATTTAAATTGTGCAGAATTCTGAGCTATAAGCTGCATGAGTGGCAGAAAAACATGGCCCTTAGCATCTGCGAAAAGAAATTGAATTAAAGTTGTTTTATCTCTTGCAGGTGTTCACCAATATTGTTGTCAGGTAGTAGTTAAATTGAAAAGAAATATCTTTTTGGGAATGGAAAAATGAAATACTAATGTTTGCTAGTGTCATCTCATGAGGTTAAGTCACTAGATAGATGATATGCTAGGATGAAATTATACTAATGATACTGAGATTGCCTGCAATGTTGGATAAAGGGAGTTCAGATCATGGTCTCTGTGGAGGGAGAGAATTGACGTAGAAAGTAAAAAGGATGAAATATAGATATATAGATAACATTGTGAACTGATATATTTCCTAATTCCAAATTTTTCAGACAAAGAAAAACTTGCACTAAAAATTCCTGGGGTGTGATATAAAACTAGTTTAGACAAATCCTTAGCCATTCAGGCTTTTAAAGTCTGTATGGAAGTGATGTGAGCAATGGAAGTTGAGGGGACCTCATTTCGGTAAGGATCTGTCAGAAGAACAATTGACTTTCCTAGAAAACCTAGCAAAGCTCTTCTGTTGGAGCCAGTGGGGTAGTCTCATAATTCAGAGTTTAGAAACATACGTAGAGGTTGCAGCCAAAACCGTGGTTGAACGCTCTTGATCCACCCTTATAAATATAGGCTTCCCTCCTGGAAAAATGGATACCCTCTTGAGCTTTTTTTCCAGCTGGGGTTAGACCAAGCAGCTGAGACCAAAGGCTGCTTTTCTCACTCTTCCCACACCTTAGTCCAGCCAGTTTGCACTGAGTTTGACTCCCACAAGGGGATTTGTTCCCAGTCAGAGAGGATTGCAGAAGGCTTCTGGTGAGAAAACCCTTTCAGGCAGAGCTGAGATACCAGCAGCTGATGGCCCTGCTGTGGCCTGTGGTGGCTAAACCACAAACAAGGTGACCAGGCACTGGCTTTTCAGCAGCGCCCAAGGGATGTGGGCAGCTGGGTGAGACACAGCTGGCTTAACATCAGCACAGGGAGGATACAAGCAGGGGTGAGGAGAGGGGAGAGTAGAAGGTGAAACTGGGAAACTCTGTCAGGATCCAAATTTTAGCATGAACGAAAGACAACAGACTGCCAGCTGTGAGGGACAGTGGTCCTCCTCAGGTTTAACCATTCTGGGATATATACTTTGCTATGACTGCAGAAAATTTCTTCCTCTGTTGTCAGTCAGTGGAGTGAGTGTGACCTTTTCTCTCAAATAAAGGACTATGATCCTTCTCAAGATGGTTGCAATTCACTACAGGTGGCACTTATTTTAATCATCATGGAGGAAAGGCAGCAGGTATGGCTCACACTGGGCTATATCTGAAGAGGTGTTGTCCCAAAACTGGGGGGTTGTTTACCTGGTGTGCAATACACCAATATACACACAGAGCAGAGGTATTTTATTGCATATTTGCGCAGATATGGGTACCTGTCCCCAGACAGCACACCAAAGCTCCAAATCAGTGGTTATTTATACATAAAACATTAACATATTCATCTTTCTAATACATATGCATTGTTATTCTATGAAATGATTGGTTTAGATTTCTTCATCTAGCATGCAAACTAGAACACGTGCTCAGTTCTTTTCTCCGCCTTTATCTTTTGAGTAGATGGTATAATTGGGGTAGGTGGTCCATGGGTCGGTGGTCGCAATTCCCCTTGCCAGAATTACCTTTCCCCTAGTTTCCTGGTACTTTTGGCAAGTCCAAATGGTTCTTCAAGGCTTGTTGGTCAAACTAACAATTTATCAGTTATGCTTCTGCTTCTTGGCAATCACATCTTCATTAGTACATTGTTTGGATAAACATTAACTAGCGCAGGGGTAGGACTATACAATGGTCGTCCTTAACAGCAATAGTCTTGGTTATATTTGATTTTGCTATAACAGAGGGAGTACATTCCATAGGCTAACAGGCCCTTCATGATAAGAAGATAGAATAGAACAGAACAGTTCAGTTCAGTTGGAAGGGATCTACAAGGATTATCTAGTCCAACTGCCTGACCACAAGTTAAAGCATATTATTAAGGGCATTGTCTAAATGCCTCTTAAACACTGACAAGCATGGAGCATCGACCACCTCTCTAGGAAGCCTGTTCCAGTGTTTGACCACCCTCTCTGTAAAGAAATGTCAAGTCTGAACCTCCCCAAGATATGTCAATAGTTACCTAGATTTCATTTCAACTGCTACATCATGCACCCAGTACTTATCTGACAGATTAGCAGGACACAAGCTAAATGGGAAAATCTCTTTCTAGCCCTGGAATGGCTTCTGCAAGCTACCAGTGCATGTTATTGCAGCTGTAACTGTCACTGCTTCTCTCTGGGATGGGAGAGTCCCACCTCTGGTTCTGTCAGTCAGGAGGCTTTAAATGTACAAAATGGTTTTGCAAAAAAAATCCCCAAAACAAAAAAACCTGAAACCTCCCCAAACTGTTTTCCCTGCTGTGAATTGAATAATTCATTTTTAATATACCAAGCCATTAAAAAAATTAAGCTTCTTTCTTTAACACCAAAGCAAGGCAACTGCACTTTATTTGGAGAATGTGGATGTCTCAAGCTGCAATTTCTCTTTCACCAGCTCTTAGCAAGTGGCCATTTAGTATTAATTGCTCCTCACAGTGTAGTCCAATTAAGAATGGTATTAGCAGGGCAAGAACTATTTGTTAATCCATAAAAGGTATGAGAGACAGTTCTTGTTTTGCCTGAGGTTTCAATTCACATGTTTGGGTGAAAATCTAACCACCTGGAATGCTCTTCAAGCAATATATGAGTATTAGCAAGCTATTGGTTGCAAGCAAGATAAATGTACATATATAATTGAGTAGAGCAAAACTTTATAAAACATTTGTTTATATTTGGAAAGACACATGTTGCTGAACTGACAGAGCCAAATTATGAAGTGACAGTGTTGACATTTAACTTGAGATGTTTCTGAGCTTGCTTGGACTGGAAGTGACTAGGAGGAAGATGACAGTTCATGCACCAGCCACCTCAAGGTGCTTGTGCAAACAAAATGGACAGTCCCTTGCTGCTGGAAGAACATTTTGCCCAAGATAGGAATATGAGGTAAGTTGTGGAGTCCCTGTGATCCTTTCTTCTATACTTGGAGTGAGCGGTTCAAAAGTCACACCTATCCATCTGTCTATTTCCTATTACTACTGACAGTTGCAGTGCAGCTCCACTAAAGTATATTCATCTAGTATTTTTTTTCTAAAAGAATCCCACAGTCTGCATGGTCGTTTTGTGCTCAAACTTTATTGTTTCAAATGGATAAATACATTGAGTATGCCCATTTACACAAGTGAGATACTTTGGGGGTTTTTTGTCTAAGAGATGTTAAGGTCTTATATGCCATCTGGTCTAAGGCCATCATATTTTTAATAGCAGAAAAAGGGGACAACAAAGTGGGCAGGTAGAAGAGGGCAGAAAGTTGGATGCAGTTTGTTGCAGGGTGTGGAAGAATGTGTGTGCGCCATGGAAGCCTGCAATGGGATCACTTTAATGGGCCTGGACAAGTGTTAACCATGGCCTTTACCACAGCAAACTCAATCCACTCTCCCTTGACTTGGGGCGAATGGTACCATTGTCTGAAAAGCGGATTCATTACTCAGTGTGCAATAAGCCAATTCTCACACACACAGGAGAGGTATTGCTTTTTATTCAGGCCTGGGTGCTTGGTGGATTTCCACAAATCAAGCACACCTAACGCCAGTTCTCTTGTCATATTTATACAGAAATGTTACAAATTAGTACACTCCCAGTTACAATGATTGGTTCATATTTCTCCACCTAGTATGCAAAGTAGAATGAATGCTCAGTTCTTTTCTCCGCCTCTATCTTTTGGGTAGGTGGTATAATTTGGGTAGCGGGCTCATGGGTCGGTGGTCACAGATACCCTGGCCCAAATTACCTTTTCCCTAGTTTCTCAATACTTCTGGCACTTCCAAATGGTTCTTCAGGGTCTGTTGATCAGACTAATGATTTATCATTTATGCTTCTACCTCTTGACAATCACATTTAATTGATACATTGTTTGGACAAATATTAACTAACATAGGGGTAGGACTGTACAATAGCCATCCTTAGTAGTACCTAGCAATTATCTACAAAGCTATCTGTAACATCCTTAACTATGAAAAACTATCTGGAACTTCTTAGCTACAGAATCATGATTAACTTTTAAATTTGATGCAAGATATCAGTACATGCACCAGGGCTGAGCAAAGAGAGGTTCTGCCTGCAGAAAGCTTTATATGGTAACCAAATTTAGGAAAATACACCTGAACAAAATCAATGCAGAAGTGTCTACCATCACCTGGATGCAAGGCGGTCTTTTACCCACTGAATTTTATGAAACTCGCCAGATTTCAGTCATTCTGAGGCTTAGACAAGAGTCTAAGACCTGGCTAATGAAGAAAGATTCTTTATTCCTACAAGAAAAGTGTTTTATTTTGTCCTCTCATTATTCTTAAGAAATAAGAATGAGATTCTGTTTATCAGCAGTGTATACCCTCTGTCCTGGTTCTGGCAAGGATAGAGTTAATTTCACAAGGAGCCAGGACAGGTGAGCCAAGCTGGCCGGGGGCTATTCCATACCTTGTGATGTCATGCTCACCATAAAAGGGGGCTAGTCAGGCAGGGGCGGTTCGGCATGTCGGTGTGGCTCCCGGACGGGTGGAGCGCTGGTCGGTCGTGGGATCGGTAAATCGTTCTCTGTTATCACCCATTGTTACTATCTGTTATCAGTACTGTCGTTGATTGTTTTACCTCTCCCTTGCTGTCCCAGTAAACTGCCCTTATCCCAACCCTCGAGGCTTTGCCGTTGTTTTTCCGTTCTCCTCCACATCCCGCCGGGGGAGGAGTGAGCGGCGTGTGGCACTTAGCTACCGGCTGGGGCTAAACCACGTCAGTCCTTTTTGGCGCCCAACGTGGGGCTCGAGGGGTTGTGATAACAACAAGTCTGACCCAAGTGTGTTAAAACAAAGTTGTTTTATAAGCATTTATGATGTTATTGAAACAGTCACTGGTCATAATGATGTTCTGTTTGGTCACATGGCTCTGGTTTGTAAACCCGTGTTTACTCTATGCAATCCCTGCGGCGCTGTTTATCACCTCTGGGAGAGGGGTTCGTGTTCTCATGTTGTTATATTGTGTGATAATGACTTATGATAAGATATCATTGACAGTCATGGGTCTGAGCTGGTATGTGTATGTAGCATTTCGGTCAGGCCCGTACCTCGGTCAATACCTTTCAGAATTAATTAATAATTGGACCCAATCTATGGGGAAGACAGGGGGGGATACCTTCTCCCACTCTTTCACCTCCCCTTTTCCCTTTTGGTTGGTTACAACAATTTTTGAGAATTTTGAATACCCTTGGAATGTTCAGGCCAGTATATTCCTATTGCTAGGTCTCCTGAATGTTTTCCCACTCCTGTTCAGGGTTAGCAAAAATTTTTTCAAGAGTACCACCCAGGGATCTTCCCCAAGGCTGAATGGTCAGGGCTGGCATGGCATGTGGGAGAGTATGGGCAGGTATCTAGAGACCTTTTCACCCCCAATGGCTTGGAGCTTCACTCCCGAACAATTGCAAGACCATGATAAAATGGTGGAATATTTGAAAGGGAAATGCTGTGGGGATTCTAAGGAGACACAACTTACTGCGCTGTGCTGGGCCCTGGCCACAATCTATCAAACACTGCTTGATAGTAGACAGCACCATCCAGAGGGAGAGAGTGGACTCACAGGCACTGCAGCTGCCCAAACCCCTGCAACAGGCACTGTAGTCGAGCCAAAAGATCAACCCATACCAGTATCAGTCACCCCTATACACAAGAAGAAATACACAAGGGAATCGGTTCGCTTAGTGAAAGATGATGATGAATCGGGGCCATCACGAGAACAAGAAGAAGAGCCAGAACCAGAAGTGATCACTCGATCCCTGTCCCTGAGGGAGCTGCGAGATATGCGGAAAGATTTCAGCAGCCTTCCAGGGGAGCACATTATTACCTGGCTGCTCCGCTGCTGGGATAATGGGGCCAGTAGCCTGGAACTGGAGGGCAGGGAGGCCAAGCAGCTAGGATCCTTGTCTAGGGAAGGGGGCATTGACAAGGCAATTGGGAAGAAGGCACAGGCCCTTAGCCTCTGGAGGCGACTCCTGTCAAGTGTGAGGGAAAGGTATCCTTTCAGCGAAGATGTCATATGTCGGCCAGGCAAGTGGACCACTATGGAGAGAGGTATTCAATATCTGAGGGAATTAGCTGTGCGGGAGATGGTTTATTATGATCTGGACAATGCACAGTTGCCCACAGACCCCAATGAAGTCCACTGTACCCGACCCATGTGGGGAAAATTTGTACGAAGTGCACCATCATCGTACGCCAACTCACTGGCACTAATCGACTGGAAGAGTGAAGAGGCACCCACGGTGGACGAAGTGGCTGGCTGACTCCAGCAATATGAAGAGAGCCTTTCTTCCTCCCTCGTCTCGGCTGTGGAGAAACTGTCTCAGGACATCCGGCAACTCAAAGAGGATGTATCTTACTCCCCACCTGTACAGACCCGTATTTCAGCTGTTAGGAGTAAGCGTTTTTCTGCTCTGGAGAGGGGATATAGAGCATACACACCACGAGGTATCCTGTGGTTTTTCCTGCGTGACCACGGAGAAGACATGAGGAAATGGGATGGGAAGCCCACCTCAACCCTGTGGGCACACGTACATGAGCTACAAGGCAAGACAGCTGTAAAAAGGGACTCTTCCAGAAAGAATGCTGCTCCAGTTTCCACCAGGCAGCCCCCCAGACCAAGTGAAAGGCCTGATCGCACTTCTGATCCTCTTGAAGGGACTTCTAAGTCCTTTTTGCAAGAGGTGAGTAGTGACTATGATGAGCAGGATTAGAGGGGCCCTGCCTCCAGCCAGGTGGAGGAAAGGGACAATAGGGTTTATTGGACTGTGTGGATCCGATGGCCTGGCACATCGAACCCACAAGAGTACAAAGCCCTAGTGGACACGGGTGCACAGTGTACCCTAATGCCATCGAACTATGAAGGGGTGGAACCCATCTCTATTTCTGGAGTGACAGGGGGATCCCAACAGTTGACTCTGTTGGAGGCTGAAGTAAGTCTAACTGGGAATGAGTGGCAAAAGCACCACATTGTGACTGGGCCAGAGGCTCCATGCATTCTGGGCATAGACTACCTCCGGAGAGGGTATTTCAAAGACCCAAAAGGTTACTGGTGGGCTTTTGGAATAGCTGCCTTGGAAGCGGAGGAAATTGAACCATTGTCTAGTTTGCCCCATCTCTTGGAGGACCCTTCCGTTGTAGGGCTGCTGAAGGTTGAAGAGCAACAGGTGCCAATTGCTACTACAACTGTGCACCGGCGGCAATACCGCACCAACCGAGACTCCCTGGTTCCCATCCACAAACTAATTCATCAACTGGAGGGTCAGGGAGTGATCAGCAGAACCCACTCACCCTTTAACAGCCCCATATGGCCAGTGAGGAAGTCCAATGGAGAGTGGAGGCTGACAGTAGTCTATCGTGGCCTGAATGAAGTCACACCGCTGATGAGTGCTGCTGTGCCAGAGATGCTGGAACTTCAATATGAACTGGAGTCAAAGGCAGCCAAGTGGTATGCCACAATTGATATTGCTAATGCCTTTTTCTCGATCCCTTTGGCAGCAGAGTGCAGGCCACAGTTTGCTTTCTCTTGGAGGGGTGTCCAGTACACCTGGAATCGACTGCCCCAGGGGTGGAAACACAGCCCCACCATTTGCCATGGACTGATCCAGACTGCACTGGAAAAGGGTGAAGCCCTAGAGCACCTGCAATACATTGATGACATCATTGTATGGGGCACCTCAGCAGAGGAAGTTTCTGAGAAAGGGAAGAAAATAATCCAAATCCTGCTGCAGGCTGGCTTTGCCATAAAGCGAAGTAAGGTGAAGGGGCCTGCGCAGGAAATCCAATTTTTAGGCATAAGGTGGCATGATGGGCAGCGTCAGATCCCAATGGATGTGATCGACAAAATAGCAGCCATGTCCCCACCAACCAACAAAAAGGAGACACAGGCCGCCTTAGGTGTTGTGGGTTTCTGGAGAATGCACATTCCGAATTACAGTTTGATAGTAAGCCCTCTCTACCATGTAACCCGGAAGAAGAATGATTTCAAATGGGGCCCTGAGCAACGACAAGCTTTTGAACAAATTAAACAAGAAATAGTTCATGCCGTAGCTCTTGGGCCAGTCCGGGCAGGACCAGATGTAAAAAATGTGCTGTACACCGCAGCCGGGGAGAA
Organism: Balearica regulorum gibbericeps; assembly: GCF_011004875.1. Classification (NCBI taxonomy): domain Eukaryota; kingdom Metazoa; phylum Chordata; class Aves; order Gruiformes; family Gruidae; genus Balearica; species Balearica regulorum. Next base: position 9,181,198 of record NC_046219.1, on the reverse strand, counting down.
TGGCCCTACCTGGAGTCTCTGGCAGAAAGCACCAGGGGAGACTCGAGGTCGACCCCTGGGGTTTTGGAGTCGGGGATACAGAGGATCCGAGGCCCGCTACACTCCAACGGAAAAGGAGATATTGGCAGCATATGAAGGGGTTCAAGCTGCTTCAGAGGTGATTGGCACTGAAGCACAGCTCCTCTTGGCACCCCGACTCCCAGTGCTGGGTTGGATGTTCAAAGAGAGGGTTCCTTCTACACATCATGCAACCGATGCTACGTGGAGTAAGTGGGTTGCACTGATCACACAGCGGGCTAGAATAGGAAGCCCCAATCGTCCAGGGATTCTGGAAGTGATCACAGACTGGCCAGAAGGGAAAGATTTCGGAATGTCGCCAGAGGAGGAGGTGACACGTGCTGAAGAAGCCCCACCATATAATAAACTGCCAGAAGATGAGAAGCCATATGCCCTCTTCACTGATGGGTCCTGTCGCATCATGGGAAAGCATCAAAGGTGGAAGGCCGCTGTATGGAGTCCTACACGGCGAGTTGCAGAAGCTGCTGAAGGAGAAGGTGAATCGAGCCAATTTGCAGAGGTGAAAGCCATCCAGCTGGCTTTAGATATTGCTGAACGAGAAAAGTGGCCGATGCTCGACCTCTACACTGACTCATGGATGGTGGCCAATGCCCTGTGGGGGTGGTTACAGCAGTGGAAGTGGAGCAACTGGCAGCTCAGAGGCAAACCCATCTGGGCTGCCCCATTGTGACAAGATACTGCTGCCCGGCTAGAGAAGCTGATTGTAAAGGTACGTCATGTAGATGCCCACGTACCCAAGAGTTGGGCCACTGAGGAACATCAGAACAACCAGCAGGTAGATCAGGCTGCCAAGATTGAAGTGGCTCAGGTGGATTTGGACTGGCAGCGTAAGGGTGAATTATTTCTAGCTCGGTGGGCCCATGACACCTCAGGCCATCAAGGAAGAGATGCAACATATAGATGGGCCCTTGATCGAGGGATGGACTTGAGCATGGACGCCATCTCACAGGTCATCCATCGATGTGAAACGTGCGCCGCAATCAAGCAAGCCAAGCGGGTAAAGCCTCTGTGGTATGGAGGCCGATGGTTGAAATATAAATATGGGGAAGCATGGCAAATCGACTACATCACACTCCCACAAACCCGCCAAGGCAAGCATTATGTTCTTACAATGGTGGAAGCAACCACCAGATGGCTGGAAACATATCCTGTGCCCCATGCCACTGCCCGGAACACTATCCTGGGCCTTGAGAAGCAAGTCCTGTGGCGACATGGCACCCCAGAGAGAATTGAGTCAGACAATGGGACTCATTTTCAGAACAACCTCATAGACACCTGGGCCAAAGAGCATGGCATTGAGTGGGTGTATCACATCCCCTACCATGCACCAGCCTCTGGGAAAGTTGAAAGGTGCAATGGGCGGCTAAAAACTACCCTGAGAGCAATGGATGGTGGGACCCTCAAACACTGGGACACACATTTAGCAAAGGCCACCTGTTTAGTTAACACTAGGGGATCTGCCAATCGAGCTGGCCCTGCCCAGTCAAAACTTCCACGCCCAGTAGAAGGGGATAAAGTTCCTGTAGTGCGCATGAAAAATATGTTGGTTAAACCAGTTTGGGTTATCCCTGCTTCAGGCAAAGGCAAGCCCATCTGCGGGATTGCTTTTGCTCAGGGACCAGGGTGCACTTGGTGGGTGATGAGAAAGGATGGGGAAGTCCGGTGTGTACCCCAAGGGGATTTGATTTTGGGTGAGAATAGCTAATAAATTAAATTGTAAGATGTTAATAGCGATATACTGTATCAATGGTATGACCATAAGAATCACCCAAAACTAATGAAGGATGGACTTTGAAACTGAACAAAGTGCCACGATGATGGAACTAGAACTGACTTCAGCAACTGGTGCCCAGGAACTTTATCGAAAAATCACATCTTTGGCATCCAGACTGTGAGCATGGACCATACCAGATACACCGGCTGTGAAAACTCCGGATGCAGCGTGCAACAATCCAGCAGCATGCACCATTGTTTCTGCTCTGAGAGACTGTAATGGCAGATGGAACCCAAAGCCATGGACTAGAACTCGACAGTCATTTTAGAGGGATGGCCCATAGAGTAAGGCAATGAGATCTGTAAAATAATCTGGGCATGACGTAGATGGTATGGAATAAGGGGTGGATAATGTCCTGGTTCTGGCAAGGATAGAGTTAATTTCCCAAGGAGCCAGGACAGGTGAGCCAAGCTGGCCGGGGGCTATTCCATACCATGTGATGTCATGCTCACCATAAAAGGGGGCTAGTCAGGCAGGGGCGGGCGTGTCGGCGTGGCTCTGGGGACAGGTCGAGTGCTGGTCGGTCGTGGTAAATCGTGGTAAATCGTTCTCTGTTACCACCCATTGTTACTGTCTGTTATCAGCACTGTTGTTGATTGTTTTCCCTCTCCCTTGCTGTCCCAGTAAACTGCCCTTATCCCAACCCTCGAGGCTTTGCCGTTGTTTTTCCATTCTCCTCCCCATCCCGCCGGGGGAGGGGTGAGTGAGCAGCGCGTGGCACTTAGCTACCGGCTGGGGCTAAACCAGGTCACCCTCCCAACCAAGAGTTTTACTAATGTTTCTTATGTGTGCCCTTGTTTTTTCACAGTGTTTTCTTTCTGTCTGATAGCTTTATTTGTGAGAGGACATGTAGGGATCCACAGGGTAGGCTGCAAATGCTTGAGAGAGAGCTGATCTGATGGTTGGACTTCTCTCACCCTCTTCCCTGGGAGGGGTGTCTTTCTGTGCAGTGCCAAGGATCATTCAGAGAAGCTTATTTTTCAAAGACATTTTATTTACTGTCTAACATTTGGGTAGATCTAAAATTCAGTATTACAGAAGAAAATCCACTGTATTCTTGTTCTGCACGGTTTATATGTCACTAATGGACCTGCTTCTCTTGGGAAGGTCATTAAATGACAAATGACTCCCTGGCAGGCTGTCAGTAGAGAGCTTCGCTTCTGCTAATCTAAGGTGAAACTGTGGGTCTTTCCTACATTTAGAGTTCAATTTCTTACCTTTCTGCTCTCTTTGGTGCAAGAGTTCTTTGCACTGATGCTCTGGCCCAGGATGTTACACTGTCACCTATAGCTGTCCAAAGGCCTTTCTACCCCCTGAGACAGACTGCTGTTATTGCTGCTATCCTTCTCCACAACAGAGGGCTGATGCAAAGCTCTTCCTTTTCTTTCCTTGCTCTTCTCCCTTTATTAATTTTCGAGGATTTTTCCAATCTATTGATGTATAGGTCTTAAAAAAGTGAATAGGTATAGTAGTAGTTGACAGCTTCATGAATCATGATTATTAGGAGCTTTTCAAAGCCAAAGTTAATGTAATATTCACATGATAATCAACAATAGGTTTAAAATGATGAAATGGGTATGAAATAACCCCCCACAATGCACACTGCTGTCCCTTAAGACTTTGAGCTGCCTCTCTTTGTAATCTACTTTGTGAGATTAATAAACATATTGATCCAGAACCCTATTCTGAAGTGATGTAAATCACTGGAGGCACCAAGTAAAATAGTGGCACAAGCACAGTTAACAGAGGTTTTGGTATTGATTTCACCATGGTCAGGACTTCATTCCTAGTCTTAGAAGAAACTATTTGCTGATTTATCTGAGGTGAGAAACTGGTGCTGAGCAGAGTTGTGAGATCACCACCACCTAATCTACCTGCAGGTTTCCTTGTCCTGGCTAGGGATGACAGCTGTGCTCCTTCCCATTTCCAAACCCCAATGAGAACTTGTTTATACATTGCTTTGTCTAGCTCTGGGCTCTTTGTTGGTTAGTTGATGCTGCTGCAAGCATGACAAAGTGTGGGCATAGGGCTACCTGCTTAGAATAAAGTGACTGATTAGTTGTAGCAGTTAAGCATCATTTTTATGCCTTTTATAATTGAAAAGTTTATTGTACTGCATATAGAAATTAATATCTAACAATTTTCAAGTGGAACATTTTTCAATTAAAATGCCTGCAATATGATGGCATTGGTTTTCTCTTGAGTTATGATCTCACAGTGCTTTTACTTGGCTAAGTAACATCTTGCCACATTCAGAGGCATTTTCAGAGGCTTTATTCTTTGTGTACTTTCCACTTGAAATTCCCTTTGCATTTTATCACGAAGGCCCTGAAAGAACATGGCGTTCACCCTTCAGTTCAAGGGGCACCAGACAAATCAACCAATTCTAGGGCTACCACACAGAAAACACAGGGTTTCTCTTATTACACTGTTGACTTCCCTGATTCAGCTGGAAAACATAGTTGTGGTTTCTCCCTTATTTTCATGCCACTTCATCTGAGCTGCTGGGCATCCAGAACTGTGACTCTGGTGAATCACAGGTGTGCAGTGGCATTGACCTTGAAACCATTGGACTTGTATGTGCCTCATTGCATTACCTTGTGTGTGTGTGTCCCTCTCTGACTGTGCCACATTTGCTATCTAATTTGCTTCCGCACTGTAAAAACCTTTGATCAGTGTTGTACCCAGAGTCTCCAGAACCGTTAAGATGGTTTTGGAAACTCCTCACTTGAGTGTGGGTTTTAGGCATGCAGCTTAAAACAGCCTAATGGATTTAAACACAAAGACCAAAGAAATAAAAAATATTTGGGTACCTGGTTAACAGGATCTTCTTTCCAGAATGTGCATATTTCCATCAAAATTAACACATGGAAATCCCAGCCCTTTGCAACTAGGTAGTAACTGTTAAAGAAAAATTCTACCAGACATGAGTTTCCCTAGGTTTGCTTTATTGCAGCACTGGATGCACGGGGGAAATAGCTCCACCAAATGTGCATGCCAGGTGATCACCAACATACAGGTTATATAGAATCAAAATATACATATTCATTATTTTTCCGAGAAAAGGCAGTCCTATGATAATCATTTCTTGGAATCCATTTCCATATTCACCTCCCCATCACGCATGCTCAGTGATTTGAGTTGGTGGTCCTCAGGGGTCTCCGGTGGTCGTCAGTGGTCTCGCACCCGTGTTCGCTGGATGACCCTCTTCTTGCAGGCATGCGCAGTATCCTTGCTGTGGATACACTTGTCCATAGCAACTTACTTCATAAGATTAATATTCCCGGGCCTATTGTCCGGTTGGGTAGGGACTGTACAAGGAACGTAGCAGCATTGTACATTGCCATGGTCAGTTAGCTTCATTACCTATTACCTTGATTAGAAACCCCTTTCCCATGATTATAGGCTTTAAGCAGTTTTCTAGTTAACATAAGTTTTCTTATAGCTAAGCTTCTGTATTTTTACAATTCCCTCCTTTTGTTTTCATTGCATCCCTGCAATTATTTATATCTCCAAGCTCCTTGTAATTTTGCTACTCTACTAGAAAAACAGGTTATGCAACATTGAAAAATCACTATTATACATACAATCCCTATGATCACTAAGGCTGCTACAGCAAGCGCCTTTTTGAGCCACACAGATAAATCAGGAGCCCAGGAAGTCAACCACGACACAGTATCAATAAAACCCCAGGATGTATCATCTTTTTGTACTTGTCGCATTTGAGAACTAATCTCCCAGATTTTATGTACGTCAGTCAATAATTCCCCTGAATGATCTACATACATGCAACAACTCACATTTAGCATTGTACAAACTCCACCTTGTGATGCTAACATCATATCTAAGGCCATATGATTTTGTAGGGTAATTTTTGAGAGTTCTGCAATTTCAATTTGCAAGGTTGTTAACCCATGAGCAGTATAATTTGCCAATTTTTCAATTTCCCCTGATATGTTTAAAATCGCTTTTTCCAGTTCACTCACCCCTAAAGATGGTATGAACCATCGGAGAAAAGAGTGAAATCCTGAGGGTTTTTCTATTAGTGGGTTATTGGTCCTTTTAACACGAGTTAAAAAGGTGCGATGCCAGATTGGAACATTTATAGTTTTAGGGAGAATTTGTAAATCCACAGTTACCAGTCCTAGAGTGCAAATTCCTCCCCAGCGTGGTGGGAGTACTTTATAAGCTTTGTCACCACATAACCAAAATAGTCCTAGTGCATTTGGTCCCCTCCAAGCCCAGCTTAAGCGAGATTTAATATGATTAGTTGTGTTGCATTTAGTCCAATTTCCCACAAAAGTGTGATTAAGACAAAACTGCCGAGTCCAGTTCTCTGGGGGGTAACATCTTTCTACACAGAGGATGTTATGATATTCGTCTAAAGGAGGAATTCTGATGGTTAATATTTGCTCCTCATATTTAGTCGTTATAGAGGTATTTCTCCAAAACTTTTCCCAAACTGAATCCTTCGGAATTGGAATACCAATTAAATCAAACCCTCGACCTACAGATTTTGGTAAAGATGCACAAAGCCAACATTCAGTATAATTCAAATTCTTCGCAAAGGACTTCATTAAGGAAACGTGAGTGTTATTTAACCAAAAAGTTTCTTCTTCATTTCCAACTAAACTTCGTTTACTTAATCTAGATTTGGTCATTATTTTGTCAGTATCAGAAATGCCAGTTTGAAAACCCCATGGAAATTCATAATCATGTGCTACCAGAAAATTCCTAAACCCATCTTTGATAATGTAATACATTACAAAAAAGGATGGACTCGTCAGATTCAAATTGATACAACACCAATCATTGTTTTTACCCTCTGTCATTACCCATAAGTGATGGTTGACACACCAGGTTCCTGTTCCTGTTTGCGGCTCATATATATATGTGTGATATGGATACATATTCCATGTATAACTTCTTGATGATTCCGTTCCATTCTCAGGATCTCCCATCACAAATCCAACACAAAATTCTAGAAAAACATTAGGATTAAAAAAAGGATTCCATACAATCTCAGTATCTCTACCCACTACAATATTTTCCCCTTTTGCATTCTTAGTTCCCCAAACTTTACAAAAGGTTTGCTCCCAGAGACTAGTATTACTATATTGTATTATGGTTCCTTTTGTAATTGCATCTCGGTATCGCAGGATGAACTTTGTCCACAAGGTATCACTCTTACTCAAGAGAAAACAAATCAGCAAATACAGCAGTGCGTTGATTTTCATTCTGTCACGGAATCTTTAAGCACATGTGAGTGATGGATCCACATCTCTTTTCCTTGTACCTTTAAAGCATAAAAGGAGGTTAATAACACCATGTAAGGTCCTTCCCATTTGGGCTCAAATCTATTTTTCCGTTTAAAATTCTTTATATACACTTTATCCCCTGGTTGAATATTATGTACCTGAATTTCAGGTGTTATCCCTTGATACCAATAAGCATGATTTCATAATTGCATAAAAGAATTTTGCAAATACAATAAATATTGAGTTACCTGTTCATCTCCATCCAAAAGGCTTGTTTTTGCTGGAATATAAGTTCCAGGTACTGCTAAAATTCTCCCAAATAAAACTTCTGCTGGAGATACACCTACTGGTTGCCTTGGTGTATTTCTAATGTCCCAAAGTACTAAATTTAATGCTTCTGGCCACTTCAAGCCAGTTTGTTTACAGGTCTTAACCAATTTGTCTTTGATCGTCCTATTCATCCTTTCTACTTGTCCTGACGATTGTGGATGATAAGGTGCGTGCAATTGCATCTTGATATTTAATGAATGATAAATTTGCACTAAAATTGCGGCAGAGAAATGTGCTCCCCTGTCCGAGTCAATTATTTCAGGAACTCCATATCTAGGTATTATCTCTTTTAACAGAGCTTTAACCACTGCTTTTGAGTCATTCTTTCGAGTTGGGAAAGCCTCCACCCAGCCCGAAAGCTGATCAATGATCACAAGTAAATAAGCATATCCCATAGCCCTAGGCATCTCCGCGTAGTCAATTTGTAGTTTTTGAAAAGGATATGTTGCTGGAGGTCGCTTTCCTGCTGGTGCCTTGATTTTCAAAGAGGCATACTGTTTGCACAGTCGACACCCTTCGCAAACTCTCTTAATAGCAGTGTAAATCCCTGGTGCTGCCCACAGTCTCTGTACTCTCAAAGCTATATTCTCAGGTCCACCATGGGTTTTCTCATGGTGCCATCGCGCGATCGGTATTAAATACCTTTTTGGGAGTAATGGTTTCCCCCCTAGAGACCATTGTCCATTCTGCTGTTCAGCTCCCAGCTTCTCCCAGAGCTGGCTGTCTTCCTCAGGAAGTTCCTCATACAGCTTTTGCGTGTCTGGCAATTCCCGGTCGAGCTCTCCTTGATGGGTCAGTGTCATTGCAAAGATGACTTGTCGGGCTGCTGCTTTTGCAGCCTGGTCCGCGAGCTCGTTCCCTTTTGCCAATTGATTCTCTTGGTTGGTGTGTGCTTTAATATATATTACTGCTAGTTCAGATGGTAATTGGATCGCCTCCAAAAGTTCTTTAATCTGTTGTCCATGGGCGATCGTTTTACCTGCTGATGTGAGAAACCCCCTTTCTTTCCACAGCATTCCTGTAGCATGACAAACTCCAAACGCATACTTAGAGTCAGTATACAAATTAACCCGTATTCCGATCTCATATTGTGCAGCTTTCGTGAGGGCAACGATCTCTGCGCCTTGAGCACCTAGACTGGGAGGCAAAGGTCCTGCTAACAATACCTTAGTTTCCATGGTAACAACAAACCCTGTACATTTCCATCCTTCTTCATAATAGGAGGAGCCGTCGGTAAACAAGTTCATATCTGGGTTATCCAAAGGCTGATCTCGTAGGTCGTCTCGTGGTTTGCTCGTCATTTTGATCACCTGTTCACAATCATGTTCATCCTTTTCTCCATCCGTGGGCAGTGGCATTAAGGTGGCAGGATTCAAAGTGTTACATCTTTCCAATCTTCAATTGTCAGCAAGCAGAAGTATTAGTTCATGTTTATGTGCCCTTTGTGGAGAAAGTGCTTTCTCGGCATATTGTTTCAATAATATTTCAGCTTCATGTGGCACACAGACTACTAGGGGATGTCCCAAGACTATGTTCCGGCTTTTTTCTACTAACTCAGCAGCAGTAGCCACAGCTCTTATGCAAAATGGAGTTCCTCTTGCTACTGAATCTAATGTGCAAGAATAATAGGCTATAGGTCTTTCATGTGGCCCTAAAGTTTGAACTAAAACTCCATTTGCTGTTCCTTTGTTTTCTGTGCAATAAAGTTTAAAGGGTTTAGAATAGTCTGGAAGCCCCAAAGCTGGAGCTTGCATTAATGCTCCCTTTAATGCACAAAAGGCTTTTTCTCGTTCAGGACCCTAAGCTATTGGTTCCACTTCCTCATTTTTCGTTGCCTCATTAAGAGGTTTTGCTATTTCACTGAATCCAGGAATCCATGGCCTACAATATCCTACTTGTCCTAAAAAATCCCCTTAATTGTTTCTTTGTTACTGGTCTGGGAATTTCTTGTATAGCTCTTACCCGTTCTGGATCTACTTCTCTCCTCCCTGGTTTAAGAATAAACCCCAGATACTTTACCTGTTGTTGACAGAGTTGCAGTTTGGATAGAGATGCACGGTGACCCTTTTTTGCAAGTTGGATGCACAGATATTCAGTCTCCCGCATACAATCTTCAGCCGTATGGCTTGCTAGTAACGAATCATCAACCTATTGAATCAAAACAGAACCCCCAGAAAATTTTAAGTCTCTTAGATCGTTTCTGAGAATTTGAGAAAAGATGGTTGGTGAACTAGTAAACCCTTGTGGCAAGCATGTCCAAGTCAACTGTTTCCCTTGCCAAGTGAAGGCAAAAATCAATTGACTTTCTTCAGCAATAGGTATACTGAAAAATGCTCCTGTTAAATCCAAAACAGTAAAATATTGTGCCCATACAGGTATTTGGGTAAGAATTAAACTCGGGTCAGGGACAACAGGGTGTGGGGAAATTACATGCTCATTTACTGCACGGAGATCTTGAACAAATCTAAATTCTGGATCCCCATCTTTATCTAATCGATGTTTACTTACTGGCAAGATTGGAGTATTATATGGACTTTGACATTCCTTGAGTATTCCTTTTTCTAAGAAAACTGCAATCTGTTTTTGAATACTCAGAATAGCCCCATCTGCAATCGGGTACTGTTTAATTGATGGAGGTGACCCTCCTTTTGTTTTGATTATTACCAGTTCTGCGGATAACAATAATCCTATATCATCACCAGAGCTGCTCCATAGTTCCCGGGGAACTGCTTCAAGTCCTTTTGGAATTTTAAAAGCCGATTCTTCTTCTTGTGGAATTTGCACAATTTCTGATCCCATGATTATTAACTTGATTCCAGCCGGAGCAAGGAGAGGAGTATTTGAGTACCAAATTCCTGCAAAAGATCACGTCCTAGCAAAGACACAGGTGAATTTGGAGATATCACAAATCTTCCCCATACCATTTCCTCTGCAATGATAATTGGAAGTGGGGTTGAAATATATTTTATTTCTTGTCCAACAACCCCTCTTATAAGTACCTTCTCTTTAGAAATCAATGTTTGTGGGAGTGCGTAATTCAAAAGGGACAAAGTTGCTCCTGTGTCTACTAAAAATTCAACAAAAAGTCCGTTTACCTTTGCAGTAATTTGTCCATACTCATTTACCTTCACTCCTTCATTCGACATTTTCGCAGTCCTTCGGCAAGCATGGAATTCAGCTCATTAATTTTCTATTGTGAGTGAGGGTGCGGTGGATATGGTGGATTTGATCCTCATCCAGCACTTACTGGGCGGAGTGGGCACTCCCGCTGGATATGTCCTATATTCCCACAATAAAAACCCTCTAAAGTATTAGGATTAGATTGGTTAAGAGAAGAAAGAAAGGGAGCCCTTCCCCCACGTCCCCTTCCTCTTGGCGTTCCCCTTGAAATTCCTCTGCCCCTTCCTCTTGATTGATAATTCTGTGTAATTGCTGCAGCCAACAAACTAATTTCTCTCTCTTTTTCCTGTCGCTCTCGTTTTCTTTCCTGTTTATTTCTCTCGTTCTCTCTCTTTTGTTTTTCTTCATCTCTACCATCAAAAACAAACGCAGCAATACGCAGTATTTTAGTCAGGGTTTCCCCTTGCCACCCGGGCATGTGCTTTTTAAAATACTTATTTATATCAGGAGAAGACTGCTCCACAAATACACTAATAGCCAATGGTTCTTGAAAATTTTCTCTAGTCATTCCCCCGTATTTCAACAAGGTAGTTTTCAATCTTATCCAATAATTGCTGGGGTGTTCATCAGGTTTTTGTCTGCATTCAAGGACCTTTGTCCAATTTGTAACTCTTTCGCCACATTGCCATATGGCCTCCAATAATTGTCCGATGGCTGCCCGATAAGCTTGCATTCCATCGGTTGTGGCTAAATTCCAATTAGGGTCCTCAGTGGGCCAGGGATTTAATCCTTGGCCCCTCTGAGCAATTTCTTGGTCCTTTTGAAAAATTTTATCTCGCTCATCCATCTGGAATAGTTCTCTCAACAAAGTTTTCATGTCACTCCAATTAGGTGTATAATCAGTGACTATTCCAGATAGCATTTGCGCACATTTTTCTGCATCATCTCTTAATCTTGGCATTTTGCTTTGCCACATAATCAAATCACCTTGTTTCCAAGGTTCGTGGCGCATCACAGCAGTCACTGCAGGGACATCAGGAGGAGCTCCTGGTCCTGCTCTGGGATTTGGGATGTAATCCAATTTCATGGGAAACATCCCTGCTTGGGGAAGGTAAGTTTCCTCGGCCTCAGGGGCAGAGGGAAGTGGGCTTACCCATGGTTTAGATGGCTTACATCTTTGACAAGACCAATCATACCAAATATACCAATAATCAATATTTTGACTTGCAGTATCTTCTGAAATAGTCCTTAAAAACTTTAACTTATGGGGCTTAAAAGTTCCTTTGGAAGGCCAAATATCCATAGGTCCTCCCCCTCGAGATCGAGTTAGGAATGGCCATTCCTCCTGACACAACACAATCAGTCTTTTCTTTTGCAAAGTCTGTGCCCCATAAACCTTATTCCAGTTTTCCAAAACCTCAGCAAGGGGCGTCCCCCTTTCAATGCTGGGTGTATTTCCCATTTCTTACTTCTTTTCCTCTTACCAAATCTTTCAGCAAGTTTAAACACAAGAGTACTCCCAGTATCGTCTGGAAAGACCCGTGTCCAAGTCTCTTAGGTGAACTCACCAATTTTTGCCGGCAACGAGCGTTGGTCACAGGTTTGTCCAGAGAATTAACTGGTGCTTCTTCCTCTTGCGTCCTAAGGTCCCATCTGGGTCGCCATCTGTTAAAGAAAAATTCTACCAGGCGTGAGTTTCCCTAGGTTTGCTTTATTGCAGCGCTGGATGCACGGGGGAAATAGCTCCACCAAATGTGCATGCCAGGTGATCACCAACATACAGGTTATATAGAATCAAAATATACATATTCATTATTTTTCCGAGAAAAGGCAGTCCTATGATAATCATTTCTTGGAATCCATTTCCATATTCACCTCCCCGTCACGCATGCTCAGTGATTTGAGTTGGTGGTCCTCAGGGGTCTCTGGGGGTCGTCAGTGGTCTCGCACCCGTGTTCGCTGGATGACCCTCTTCTTGCAGGCACGCGCAGTATCCTTGCTGTGGATACACTTGTCCCTTACAACTTACTTCATAAGATTAATATTCCCGGGCCTATTGTCCAGTTGGGTAGGGACTGTACAAGGAACGTAGCAGCATTGTACATTGCCATGGTCAGTTAGCTATTACCTTGATTACAAACCCCTTTCCCATGATTATAGGCTTTAAAACAGTTCTAGGCCTTAAGCAGCTTTCTAGTTAATATAAGTTTTCTTATAGCTAAGCTTCTATATTTTTACAGTACCCACATAAAGCATTATGTTTCTCTCTCAGTTGTATACATGCTCTTGTTTGCAGATAAGGTTTGGTCTGAATGCACTTGTGATAGTTTATGTGAATGCTAAAGTCTGTAAGTTTTCCCTAGTAAAGAACCTTAATATGCTTCAGATAGTTATCAGATAATCACTCCTTGTGATTGGCTTCAATTGATTTGATATAGAACAGAACTCAGGTCCTGGTTAAGGGATGGTAAAATTTAGGCCAATATTAAATATTGGAGATTTTCATAGTCAGGTATCTTTTCAGGAGGCAAAAACACTTGTATCTGGAGTATAGAAGTTAGCCAGGCAGTTCTCCTTCCTGGACTGCTACCTGGTAACTACAAACCTCCTTTCTCCCTAAACCCCTCTGGGTAGATGGGAAAGGACCTCAAGGCAGCCAGGTTTTTCTCTCCTTGGGAAAATGATGATTAAAAAAGGATGAGGTAGAGATTCAAGGTTATTGATCACATGCTTCTAGTTTTGGTCAATATTTTTTCACCTGATGGACAAATATAACTGGTACTGTCACTGAAATCAGGAATAAAACTCCTTAACACCAATGTAGTATTAAAGAGCAGGCATTCTTTATTATGGCGCCAGATGCACGGCCTATCATGCATGCCGCCAGCTACAACCAGTGAGGTTTATATTGCCCCAAATCATACATATTCATTATGTTTCCCAGAACTCATTATAATATTTGCATCTTAATTACGCGAGCGCTTTAAGTCTCTGGTGGTCCCTAGTGGTTTGTTGAAGAGGCGCTTTTGGTGTCCTTTTTCATGAGAGTCTTTCTTCCATATATGGTCATGAGTTGGCTCATCGAGCAATCTTGTCACAGTGTGTTGCAAGAGGTGTTTCCTGACTCTTATCTGGCATCTGTTGTTGGGTCGTTTGTAAGTAATCCCCCAGGATGGAAGTTCTTGCAACAGTTCCCCCCTTTTGAGATTTCTCTATCTCATTAGAGAGATCTCAATACTTTATATATTTTGACTCACCCAGGGTCCTAATTATAGGAATACATTGTATTAATATACAAGTTACCAAGATGATTATAATAATAAGAATGACAGCTATGAAGATTTGTTTAACCCAGGCTAAGTTTGGTAACCAATTTGTCAGCCATGACCAATCCAGCCCTTGTCTTTCTTTAATATCATGGGCTACGTGTTTCAGGTTCTGTATTTTACTCTCTATCAGCTCTGACTTGTCTGTTAGGTTGAAACAGCACATGCCTTCGAATTCTTCACATCCATGATTGTGACGGAGTAATAAATAGTCTATGACTGCCCTATTTTCTAAAGTGGCTTGCTTTATCTGGCTCAGTTCTTCCTGTATAGCGGATAGTGCTTGAGAGGTGTAATTGATATTTTTCACTAAGGCACGACAGTCATTTCATTATATTATAATTCATAGCAACCCCTACTCCAGGGGCCAGAAATGCAGCTGCTGATATTTCTTCAGGACTAAAGAGCATTACTTCCGCATCACATTCTTCCCCCAATGAGTGGACTGACCTTCTGGGCCTAGTTTCCTGCCTTGTGATATCAGCTGACCTATATAATCGGGGAACTAATCTTCCCGGAGAACAGGGACCTCCGGTACAGTTGGCCGGGATATATGTGTAAGCCATTCTACCACACGGTAAAAACCACCCTTGAGGTAACATGACATGTTTGCGATTGGTTGACATGTCGTATGTCCGATTACAATGTAATGTAGGCTTAGGTCTAGATAATTTATGCAGTTTTGGGAGCAATTAACAAACCTCATGCAACTCTCAGCTGGAAATGAGTTTCCTAGTCTAACCTTGAGCATTTTCCTATTAAACTCTTGACTAACTTTTCCCAAAGCCTCCACTGTGGTTTCACTATGTTGTAAGTCATCTCCTGCTATGGCCCAACACAGTATTTCCCCGGTTGGAAGCCCGGTCTGACGTTGCAGACAATTTTTATTAACGACTTCCCATTATATGGTTTCTCTGGTTGGGCTTGTGCTGTTGTATTGGAAGTGATAATGTTTCAAGGTTCTCAGAGGGGTGGGCACTCCAACAAGGCAGGAAGTGAACACTTTACTAACCAAACTACCAGAATGTAAACAAAAGTTAGAAGTATTAACTACTTTAGTGGCTAATTGTTCCCATAAATTTTCCTCTGGATCCCAGATGGGAAGTTCATATGCATGCCCTTCTGACTCTAAGCTTCTTTTTGATCTCTGTTTCATGTTATTGTGCCCTTGAAGGGAATTTGCCAAATTAATTAAGATCCCTATGGTCAAGAGGAACCTATTGTAAGTTTTAAAATAGCTCTGGGTTACACAAAGATAATTTGTATGATGCATGTCCGTCAGATAGTATAGGTCCTATAATCCCAACCAAGGTAAACAGCAAATACACTGTTTCACATGACTTGATTGATTTTTATCTTCAAGGGTCCTTCAGAAGTAATTTTCCATTGATCTGGTGGCGCTTTCTTTACCCGTGTATAATGAATCCAAGGTTCAATCTCTCCTACCTTGACTGCTGTATAAGTCGTTAGGAGTACCTGAAAGGATCCTTTCCACTTTTCTCGTAGAGGTTCAGAGTTCCACGTTTTTATGTATACAAAGTCTCTGGGTTGATACTGATGGACAGGAGTGTCCAATGTGAGTGGTCCTGTCAGGACAATGTGTTGTCAGAGAGCTGTAAGGACTTATCCTAGAGAAATCAGATAAAGTTTTAAATCCATTTCCCCCCCTACATTTACTTCCCCTGGGATCAGTGGTGCTTGGTATGGTTTCCCATACAATACCTCATAAGGACTAATTTTGTCCTTAGTCCTTGGCTATATTCTGATTCTTAGAAGAGCTAATGGAAGGGCCTGAGGCCATTTTAAAGAGGTTTCTTGACATATCTTACTAATTTGTCATTTCAGGGTCTGATTCATTCTTTCTACTTTTCCACTTGACTGAGGCCTCCATGGGGTATGTAAATCCCATTTGATACCAAGGATTTTACTTAACTGTTGGACCACATCTGCTACAAAATGTGGGTCCTGATCAAAGGACATTCCTATCAGTACCCCAAACCTTGGTATTATTTCTTTGAGTAACAGCTTAGTTACTTCCCTAGCTTTGTTGGTGCGACAGGGGAAGGCTTCCAGCCATCCTGAGAAGGTATCAACCAATACCAGGAGATATCTATTGCCATTTTGGTAATTCAGAAAAATTAATCTGTCAATATCCAGGGGAATTTCCTTTCCTAGTGGTCCCTGGGAGCGGACTTTTCCTGTTAATGGGATTATTTTTTAAACGAACGAGACATTTTGACTTTACTATCCCAGTCATCCCTACACATATAATCGAATTTTGTAGACTAGAAATCATAGCCTCACTTCCCCAGTGTGTTTCCTTGTGTCTCTTTTCTACAATCTCAGTCATTATCTGCAGTGGAACAATGACTTGTTTCATGGGAGTTATTAACCAACCCTCTCCATTTGTGGTTGCCTTTAACAGTGATGCCAATTGTTGATCTGCCTCATTATAATTAGGGATGCTTTGTTCAGCTGCTTCTTTAGCAGTTTTATCAGCCAATCGGTTGCCCACATTTACTGCGGTTTGCCCGAATTGATGTGCTTTGCAATGCATTATTGCCACCTCTTTAGTTTTCTGAATTCCCTGTAGTAGTTGGAGAATTTCTTCCTTGTATTTAATAGGTGATCCTAGAGCTGACAACAAGCCTCTTTCCTTCCAGATAGCCCCATGTGCGTAGACTATTCCAAATGCATATTTTTGAATCAGTCCATATATTTACCTTTTTCCCTTTAGCTATCTTTAGGGCTTGCTTCAACGCCACCAACTCCGCCTTCTGGGCTGACGTGTTAGTGGGTAGGGTCCCAGCCTCTATTACCTGTGTGGTTGTAACCACTGCATATCTGGCCATCCGTTTTCCATCTTGGACAAAGCTGCTACCACCTGTAAACAGCTCCAAATCAGGATTAATTAATGGTTCATCCCTCAGATCCTGTCTGCTCGAATATATGTGCTCAATGGTTTGCAGACAATCATGGTGCAAGGGTTCAGAGTCCCTCAATTCTGAATTTAAAAACATCACTGGGTTGATTGCTGTGGTGGTTTTAAGTTCCACATCATCCTGTTCTAACAAGAGAACTTGATATTTGAGCATACGGCTTGGAGACAGCCAATGCCCCCCCCCTTTTGCTCTAAGACAGAAATCACCATGTGTAAAACATACACAGTGATTTTTTTGTCCTATAGTTAATTTTCTGGCCTCTTGGATTAAAAGGACGGTTGTGGCTACAGCATGCAGACACCATGGCCATCCTCTACTTACACTGTCCAATTGTTTGGAGAAATATCCCACAGCACTTCTCCATGTTCCCAGTCTCTGATTCAGCATGCCCAGGGCAAGATGTCATCGTTCATGTACAAATAATTCAAAAGGTTTAGACAGATCTGGAAATCCCAATGCAGGCACTGACATCAAAGCCTTTTCCAAGTCCTTAAAAGCTACTTGGCATTCAGGGGTCCATAGTAGGTGGTTCTCTTTTGACCCCTTCAAAGTTTCATAAAGGGGTTTTACCAACAGTCCATAATTGAGGATCCACAGTCTGCACCATCCGACCATACCCAGAAACGCCCTCAGCTCTTGTACAGTTCTTGGTTCTGGAGTTTGGCAGATCGCCTGTTTTCTATCGGCTCCCAGTCTCCTTTGTCCTTGTGAAATCTCGAAACCTAAATAAATCACAGTCTCTTTTCCCACCTGAGCTTTGCTCTTTGATACACAATATCATCCTTGTCCTAAGAAATTCAACAGGCTTATAATCATCTATAGACACTCTCCCTGAGTCTCTGCAGCCAACAAAATATCATCTACATATTGCAGTATTGTTCCCTCTGGGTTTTCTTTCTTCCATAATTCCAGCTGCTTTGCCAGCTGGTTGCCAAATATTGTAGGACTACTTTTAAACCCTTGAGGTAGCACCGTCCAGGTAAGTTGTGTTTTGCGCCTGGTGGTGGGGCTTTCCCATTCAAAGGTGAATATCACCTGGCTATCTTTATCTAGAGGTATGCAGAAGAAAGCATCCTTGAGATCAAGTACAGTAAACCACTTATGTTTTTCCTTCAAGGATGTTAGCAAGGTATATGGATTAGCCACTATGGGGTGAATATCTTGAACAATTTGATTTACAGCTCTTAAAATCTTGAGCTAATCTATATTCCTTGCCATTTTGCTTTTTCACTGGCAATGTCAGGGTATTATATTGAGTCACACTCTATCAATAATCCATAATCCAAAAATTTCATTAACTCTTCCCATCCCTTCCTAACCTCCCACTTGATAGGATACTGTTTTTGCCTTACGGGTTGACGTGGTTTAGCCCCAGCCGGTAGCTAAGTGCCACGCGTCGCTCGCTCACCCCTCCCCCGGCGGGATGGGGAGGAGAACGGAAAAACAACGGCAAAGCCTCGGGGGTTGGGATAAGGGCAGTTTACTGGGACAGCAAGGGAGAGGGAAAACAATCAACAACAGTGCTGATAACAGATAGTAACAATGGGTCATAACAGAGAACGATTTTACCGATCCGACGACCGACCGACTGGACGCTCGACCCGTCCCGGAGCCACGCCGACACGCCGAACCCGCCCCTGCCCGACTAGCCCCCTTTTATGGTGAGCATGATGTCACATGGTATGGAATAGCCCCCGGTCAGCTTGGCTCACCTGTCCTGGCTCCTTGGGAAATTAACTCTATCCTTGCCAGAACCAGGACACGGGTTTAGTTCCAGATTTTAGGAGGGACAACTTCTACTGGTTTCACCAATTTAGACCAACCTGGGATTCCACCAGCCCATACCAAGGGTGTTACTGCATCCTCTACTTCTGCAGGAATTTCTTCCTCTGGTCTTTGTGCATCCTGTAACACAGAAATTCTTGCTTCCACAGCTTTTGATTCAGGTATTAACAGTTGCACTTCTCCATTCTTAAAAGTTGTCTGCACGTCTAATTTGCTCAATAAGTCTCTTCCCATCAAGGGCATCGGGCATTCAGGCTTATATAAAGATTGGTGAGTATCGTGGTTTTACCCCAGCCGGCAGCTGAGCACCATGCAGCTGCTCACTCACTCCCCCCGTCAGGATAGGGGAGAGAATTGGAAGAGTGAAAGTGAGAAAACTTGTGGGTTGAGATAAAGACAGTTTAATAAGTAAAGCAAAAGCAACACGTGCAAGCAAAGCAAAGCAAGGAATTCATTCACCACTTCCCATGGGCAGGCAGGTGTTCAGCCATCTCCAGGAAAGCAGGGCTCCGTCACACGTAATGGTTACTTGGGAAGACAAACATCATCACTCTGAACGCCGCCCCCCTCCCCCCATCCTCTTCCTCCAGCCCCTTACAAACTGAGCATGAGGTCATATGGTATGGAATACCCCTTTGGTCAGTTTGGGTCACCTGTCCTGTGTCCCCTCCCAACTTCTTGTGCACCCCCAGCCATCCCACTGGCACGGCAGTGCAAGAAGCAGAAGAGGCCTTGGCTCTGTGTAAGCACTGCTCACCAATAGGTCCATAGAACAAAACCATCTCTATATTATCACCACTGTTTCCAGCACAAATCCAAAACATATCCCCATACTAGCTACTATGAAGAAAATTAACCCTCTCGGCTGAAACCAGGACAGTGAGTTACCCATTGTTTTCTTAATTTAAGTTTTAGGGGCTGCACCAACAACATTTACAGTTTCATGGCTGAAATTCCCCTTACACGTGTTAAGTACAGAATAAGTTGCGTGTTTCTTTTCCTTCTCCCTATTATTAAAAACTGTCCATGCTACCTCTAACATCTTTCCCAAATCTCTTGAATCTGCCCCCTCCAGTTTTTTGGAGTTTATTTCTTATATCTGGGGCCGATTGTCCCATAAAGATAGAGGCCAATTGAACAGCCTCTCTTGGTTTCTCAGGGTCCAGATCAGTATATTTCCTGGTAGTGACTTTTAACCATTCCATGAAGGTGGATGGAGATTCATTTGGTTCCTGCTTAACTTCATATAATTTAGACCAGTTGATCACTTTTGGCATGGTGTGCCTTATGCCAAATAGTATCCATCTTTGCTATCTTGTTAAAAGCCCCCGGGGTTCCGGTTGGTTGGGACCCCACCCTGGATCTGTGGCAGGAAAATTCTGATCTATTGTCCCCTGCAAATCCCCATTAGCATGTGCACCTTCTGCCTGTTTTCGGGCAGTGTTTAATACCATTCTTTTCTCAGTATTGTAACCGTGGGATAGGGGCCGTGAAACAGAAACTATAGAATCAGGTTGAGATAATTAGCTTGTAACCAAGGTAATAGGTAATGAAGCTAACTGACCATGGCAAGGTACAATGCTGCTATGTTCCATGTACAGTCCCTACCAAACTGAACAATAGGTTTGGAGATATTAATCTTATGAAGTAAGTTGCTATGGATAGGTGCACCTACAACAAGGATACTGCGCATGCCTGCATGAAGGGGGTCACCCAGCGGACACGGGTGTGAGACCACTGACGACCACCAGAGACCCCTTGAGGACCACCAACTCAAATCACTGAGCATGCGTGATGGGGAGGAGAATATGGAAATGAATTCCAAGAAATGATTATCATAGGACTGCCTTTTCTGAGAAAAATGATGAATATGTATGTTTTGATCCTACATAACCTGCGTGTTGGTGATCACCTGGCATGCTATCCCAGGTGCTATAGGTGGAGCTATCCCCCGTGCATCCAGCGCTGCAATAAAGAATGCCTGCCTTTTAACACTACATTGGTGTTACGAGGTTTATTCCCGGGTTTCGGTGACAGTATCATTTGATAATGTATCTAATACTGCCTGTAAATCATTCCGATCAGGATCAGGACCCTCCCCCAGCCTCTGCCAAGGAGTAACTATCAGTTCCAAATCCTCTTCCTCCTCCCGTCCACATTTTAAACACCACTTCCCAATGCTACAAGCAGAGCAACACCATTTTAAATTCTTTCTCCTCCCCTCCTTTTCTAAAGTCAGGACCATAGGGTCCTGTGGAATTATTCCACACTTCCTTTACCATTCTGTATGGTTTCTCAGGGTAAAAAAAAAATAAATCCACATATGGTACTTCATCCCATTTACCCTCCCGTCTACAAAATAACATCAATTGCAATATAGTATTATATCTCAAGGTTCCATTCCTTGGCCATTTCTCCTGATCTTCAAGAGTATACTCCGGCCACCAATTATTGCAATATTCTATTAGCTGTTTCTGAGTGAGGGGGTCCCCCCCAATCTTTCCCCAATGCTTCAACACACATCCTAGGGGGGGATCTTTTCAAAATCCCCCCTTCTGCCGAGGGCTTATTGCCCATTATAAAAAAAACCACAAAACACGAAGGCAATACAAAAACAATACAAAACAACAACAGAACAAGAAGACATCCAAGCCAAATACAAATTCCAAACCTGGGTGTCCTACAGACTTTCGCCCGATAGGATCAAATCCTTCCCTTAGGTACATTTATAGCCCAACCCTGCGAGGCTTTTGCCATGCCTTACAGGCAGGCAACCTTAACCCATGCTCTTGATGCGGGCCTGTCCCGCCACGGTGGTAAGAGCAAATATACAGATCAAATAAGAATGCCTTTACCTTTTCCAGGGGTCTTGCTCAGAGCTCTTCGGTCCGGGAATTGGAGGTTCTCCCCGAGAATTCCCCGGTGCCAGCTGGAGGTCCTGCAATCCTGCAGATCCATTGAGGTCCAGAAGCAGTGTCCCATCTGGGTCGCCAAAAACTACCACCAAAATCGGGAATAAAACTCCTTAACACCAATGTAGTATTAAAGAGCAGGCATTCTTTATTATGGCGCCAGATGAACGGGGGATAGCTCCGCCTATCATGCATGCTGCCAGCTATAACCAGTGAGGTTTATATTGCCCCAAATCATACATATTCCTTATGTTTCCCAGAACTCATTATAATATTTGCATCTTAATTACATGTGTGCTTTAAGTCTCTGGTGGTCCCTAGTGGTTTTATTGAAGAGGCACTTTTGGTGTCCTTTTTCATGAACTTCTGAGTCTTTCTTCCATATATGGTCATGAGTTGACTCCTTGAGCAATCTTGTCACAGTGTGTTGCAAGAGGTGTTTCCTGACTCTTATCTGGCATCTGTTGTTGGGTCATTTGTAAGTAATCCCCCAGGATGGGCATTCTTGCAACACTATCTCGGCTTTCTTCTTGGAGACTCTGTAGCCTGCTAAAGCTAGAAAATTAAGCGAGCTGATTGTGGTTTCCAAACACTCTTCATAGGTATCAGAACCAATCAGCAAGTCATCTACATACTGTAACAGTGTGATGGTGTTATACTCACTGTGCCATTGTTCTAGTTCCTTCGCCAATGCAAAGGTGGGGCTATTTTTGAATCCTTGGGGAAGGACAGTCCAACAGAGTTGCATCTTTCATCCTGTAGTCAGGTTTTCCCATTCAAAAACAAAAATGGTCTGACTCTGTTCATCCACAGGTATACAAAAGAAAGCATCCTTCAAGTCCAGTACCGTAAAATAAGTATTGCTGTCAGGAATTGAGGCAAGGAGGGTGTAAGGATTTGGAACCACAGGGAGCACATCGATAGTTCTCACATTAACTTCTCGTAAATCTTGTACCAGTCTATATCCCTGGGAGTGAGATTTCTTTACAGGCAAAATTGGAGTATTAAATTCTGATTGACATTCCCTTAGCTGTCCATGTTCTAAAAAAGAATTTATCGTAAGTTCCAGTCCCCTCCGAATTTCCAATTTAATAGGATATTGTTTCTTTCTTACCGGCTGGGCTCCTGGTTTCAGTTCAATCTTTACCCAAGTCACATTCTTGGCTCATCCTGTAGTTCCCGAGGACCACGCTATAGGTATTACCGCGTACAACACTTCATCGGGAATATCTCCCTCTTCTGTAGGATTCTTCTCAGTCAATAGGCACATCTGAGCTCTCCACACATTCTCTGGGGGAATATGTAACTGAACAGAATTTTCAGAGAAGGTTAATTGTGCATTTAATTTACAGAGTAAATCCCATCCAAGTAATGGTAAAGGGCATTCTGGCATATAGAGGAATTTGTGTGTTAATTTAGTATCCCCAATTGCGAGTTCCATAGGCTGTAAAAATGGCCTCAAAGTTTTTTTTCCCTGTAGGACCAGCAATGCTTATCTTAGTCTTACTTAATGGTCCCTTACAATTAGTTAATACAGAATGGGTGGCCCCGTTATCAATCAGAAAATCTATTGTTTCAGTCCCCAGCTTAATTGGAACCAGAGGATTGGCTGGGGAAACTTTAATGGATTCCTCCAGTCCCCTTCCACCTAATCCAGTCTCTGCCATTATCCTCACATCTTCCTCCCTCTCTTCCTCTGGCTATTCAAAAGACATTCCCTTTTTCCAATGACCCTCCTGCCTACAATACGCACACTGATTTGTTCTTAGAGAAATTTCACAGCAACTTCCTCTGCTACCTCCATGACCCCTGCCTGTGCCTCTAAATCCTCTTCGTACACCTCCTCTTCCCCGTCCTTCTGTCAGGGCAGCCAGCAAAGAAGCCTGCAATTTTGCTCGCCCTCGCGTCTCCTTTTCTTCCACCTCTTCTCTATTATTATATACTTTACATGCAATCAACATCAACTGTGAAATTGGCATTCCATCCACACCATCCACCTGTTGCAGTTTCCTTCTAATGTCTGACACAGATTGACCAATAAACAACATATTAAACAATTTCATATTGCTAGCATCCTCCGGATCTAAATCTGTCCATTTTCGAGCTGCCTCACACAATCTTTCATAAAAAGCAGATTGGTCGTCTTTGTCTCCTTGCCTTATTTCATACAACTTGATAAATTTTTGGGCTTTTCTACTCCCTTTTGGATTCCATACAGAATTAGTTCTTGGTATTCCCTTATTCCCTGTAATCCTTTATCTGTATTAGGATCCCACTTTGGATCTTCCCTCGGGAGAGATATGTCAGCATTAGGTACTCCTCCATGCTTCTGGTACAATCCTTCCCTAGCTTTTTCTAAGACTGTCCTCCTTTCCTCTTGGGTAAACAAATATTGCATAAGGACTTGTATCTCTCTCCAATTAGGGTCATGAGTCGTCATCATCACAGTCTTAACTGTGCTATACAGTCCCTCTGGATTATTCTGGTAAGACCCGACTGCCTGTTTCCAGTGTAATAAGTCCGAAGTGGTAAATGGTACATGAACATACACTGGGGCTCCGTCGGGTCCTACAACCTGCCTAAGAGGGGCCTGGAGTACAGCTCTCTGTCTCTGTCCCCTAGGTCTTCCAGAAACAGGACCAGTAATTTCCTTTTCCTCCTCACTTGTGGAATCTGATTCTAATTGTTTTGGGGTGGGGGGGGGGTGTGTGTGGCTACCAATAGCTGAACATCTTCCTCCGTGTCTTCTGACCTGTTTTTTCCCATCTTACAATTGGTACAACACAAACACTCTTTTCCCTTTTCTTTTTTTTCCTCGGTTAAAGAATATATTCCCTTCTGGTATTCCAAATCCATCAAACCATATTTCTTTCTAACATTCAAATCACTTCTCAATGCAAAGAACAAATCAAAGGCTCTTTTTGCTTCTCCTGTCCAGGTCAACTTTAACCGATTATCTTTTAGTAATTGATACAGCGGTTTTACTAAGAGTCCATAATTATATATCCATAATCTGCACCATCCTGTCATACCTAAAAAGGTCCTAAGTTCTTTTGCAGTTCCCGGCAATGGCGTGCGGCAAATAGCTTCTTTTCGACCTTTACCGAGTTCTCTTTGTCCTCCTGAGATCTCAAATCCGAGGTAAGTGACTTGTTGCTGAATCACTTGGGACTTTTGCTGGGAAACTTTGTACCCACTCGATCCTAGAAAATTTAACAAGCTCACTGTCCATTGGGCACAGTCCTCCTTAGTAGTTGTAGCCACTAGTAAATCATCCACATACTATAATAAAGTCTCTGTCTGAGATGGAGGAGTCCATGTTTCAAATTCTCGGGCCACCTTGTCACCAAAATCCGGGAATAAACCTCGTAACACCAATGTAGTGTTAAAAGGCAGGCATTCTTTATTGCAGCGCTGGATGCACGGGGGATAGTTCCACCCAACGTGCATACCTAGCCTACGAACATGCACATATTTATATTCTCAATACACACATGGTTACAATTACATCACATAGTTACATAGTTACTTCATTATGATTGGTGTAAAACTTTCTCGCTTTGCTTTTAAAGCTACAGACTTAAAGAAATTCAGAGAGCATGCCCAGTGAGGGGTGGTCGTACCTTGGAGGTGGGTAGCTTTTAGCATGGAGGTGTGTTTTGGTATTATAATGAGATTATAATGAACAAAGTTCACTCAAAGGACATGATTTTGACAAAAAATGAAATATTACTTGGCTCATGTACCAACCACACAGTTTATCAGTTCCATGGTACCACCAAGCTCTCAGGTTCTCATTCCTAAAATGTTTTTCTCATTCCCTACTACTGCTAATAATCTCATCTTGATCCTATCACCATGGTTAAAAAGTTAAACACATCGGTTACAATCCCCCCTTTGGAAGTTTTGAAATAATCACCTTTTCAATACTTCCACTATACTAATTATTTTCTGTGTGTTGGAGGAAACTCTGGGATTATTTGTTTATTTTGCTGTTTCGCAACAGCTTGGATGATCATATGAGTGAGAGAAGTTTCACGAGTAATTTGTTTTTTCAGATGTGTTAACCGATTCATCATTTTCCAAGTTATGACATATAGTATTACTGACAAGGTCATACTGATCAAAACCAATGTTAAAAGAATCACGATGGGGTGACACAACTTGTTTAGGATGCCTGTAGCAGTAGGCGACCATCCGAAAAGTGTGTCCCACCATTTAAGTTCTGCATCTCTCTGCACTCTTTCAAAAACTCGATGTATTTCTTTCACATTGTGATGAACAGTTATCAGGGTTTTCTGCCCGTTTCCCTTAATTTTTCCCAGAATTTCAATCAAATCCTTGCATCGTAATAACTTACTAAAGTGAGATTCATTCCAATGGGGATAGGTAATAATTCATGAATCAACATGTAGTTAGACTGCAAAAGTTGGTGCGATGTGACTGGGGTCGAATAAGAAAAGTCACATCCATCAATCTTAGTAAAATTATAAATACAAAAATTTGAATGATTTTTAATCTCTACCACTACCGCATCTACATATAAAAAATCACAAACAGTTCTCAAGCATACACAGCCCTTGCCAATATATATAAGTATGGTTTCAGGGTTTTCGTTAGGATGAACCTCAAAATGGCAAATATTTTGTTCAGTGTCCAAACAAATGTCTTGTGCCTCAATTGCATTACCTTCACAGACAAATCCTTGTTGTTCTCGCACGATGCAAGATTCCAAATTAACAGTTTGCCATTTTTCATTCATCTTTCGGGCCCATACTCTATGCTCAGAAGGATAGAGTATAGTTCCGTTATGGTTTATCCCTAATGCAATGATGGGATAAATTGAGTATTTAGTAGCATTAGATATAGTGAGCACAAAGGTTGTAGCTGTGTTTGTAACGGGATCATAAGTAAAGTTTACCAGGCTCCACCAGGACTGGAGTTCTTTCTCAAAATCAGTAGCACTGTCCCAAATTACTTTCTTAATTTCAGTAGGGAGAGTGCCTTCTTCGCCTTCTCTTATAATTGAGGCAGCTACCGACTGCATCCATAATTGAGCCTGGATACAACTGAGAGCCAAGGAGAGGTTATTTTGGATCACCCCAAGTGCGTCCGTAATTAACTCGTGGTCCCTTACATTTATTCTTTCCCATGTGGGTAATATATTTGACAACAGCCACTGGTTAGTTCCTTTTATAAATTTTCCATTTTGAGAACCAGTTCTTTTAGCTTTCCAGTTCCCTGTCAAATTTTCTACACAGTCTGAGTTTTAAAGGTCCTTTTTGCATAGATGTCCACTGCTCTGACGGTGCCTTCTTTACTCGAGTATAATGAATCCACGGCTCCACTCCTTCTACCTTAACTGCGGTATAAGTTGTCAACAGTACCTGGAAGGGTCCCTTCCACTTTTCTTGGAGTGGTTCAGAACTCCATGTTCTTATATACACAAAGTCACCCGGCTGGTATGGATGTACAGGCGTATCAAGAGCAAGTGGTCTGGTCAGCACAATATATCTTCTGAGCGCTTCGAGGGTCTTTCCTAAAGAAATCAGATATGTTTTCAAATCTGTTTCCCCTGTTACCCTCATGTCGCCTGGGATTAAAGGAGTTTGGTAGGGTTTGCCATATAATATTTCATATGGACTTACACCGCCTTTAGACCTTGGTTGGATTCTTATTCTTAACAGAGCTAATGGCAAAGCCTGTGGCCATTTCAAAGATGTTTCTTGGCAAATTTTACTCATTTGTCTTTTCAAGGTCTGATTCATTCTTTCAATCTTCCCGCTTGATTGCGGTCTCCAGGGAGTGTGTAAGTCCCATTTTATCCCCAGAATTTTACTTACTTGTTGGACTATTTCTGCTACAAAATGTGGTCCTCTATCAGAAGACATGCCCAATGGTACCCCAAACCTTGGTATTATCTCTTTTAACAATATTTTAACCACTTCTCTCGCTTTGTTGGTGCGACAAGGAAAAGCCTCCGGCCATCCAGAAAACGTATCAATCAGTACCAGCAGATATCTATACCCATTTTGTCTGGGTAATTCAGAAAAATCGATTTGCCAATAATCTCCTGGGGAATTACCCTGCTTTGTTACTTCTAAAGGTGCTTTCCTCTGGTTTAAAGGATTATTTTTAAGACAGATCGGGCACTTAGCTATTATTGACTT
Source organism: Balearica regulorum gibbericeps (assembly GCF_011004875.1). Lineage (NCBI taxonomy): Eukaryota > Metazoa > Chordata > Aves > Gruiformes > Gruidae > Balearica > Balearica regulorum. Next base: position 9,153,503 of record NC_046219.1, on the reverse strand, counting down.
AATTATTCCTGTCATTCCTACGCACACTACAAATGTTTTCAAATTTGTAACCATGGCATCTACACCCCAATGTGTCTGTTCATGTTGCTCTTTTGCAAATTCCAACATAATTTGTGGGGTCACTATTACCTGATTTTCTGGTGTTACCCACCATCCTTCTGCATTTTGGGATGCCTTTAAATGCTCTGCCAATTGTTCGTCTAATTTACCATATCTTACTTTTACATTTGGAATTTTTACCTGTTTTACTGGTACCAGTGCAAGGATACCTCATTCTGCAGCCTCTTTTGCAGCTTTATCCGCCAACCGATTACCTATATTGACAGCCGTCTGACCAAACTGATGAGCTTTGCAATGCATTACGGCCACTTCCTTCGGTTTCTGCACATCTTGTAGGAGCTGAAGAATTTCCTCCTTATGTCTTATAGGTGATCCTTGGGCTGATAACAGCCCTCTTTCTTTCCATATGGCTCCATGAGCATGGATCACACCAAATGCATATTTGGAGTCAGTCCATATGTTTACTCTTTTCCCTTCGGCCATTCGTAAGGCCTGCTTCAGCGCCACCAATTCTGCTTTCTGTGCTGATGTATTTGCAGGTAGTGTCCCTGACTCCAATATCTTGTCGATGGTGACAACAGCATACCCGGCCATTTGCCTTCCTTCTTGCACAAAACTGCTTCCATCCGTGAACAGTTCCAGATCAGGATTCTCCAAGGGTTCGTCCTTCAGGTCCGGTCTGCTGGAATAAACTTGTTCAATGGTTAACAGACAGTCATGTTCCAATTTCTCAGTAGGATTTTCTGTTGACAGGAACATTGCTGGATTTACAATTGCTGTGGTTTTTAATTCCACATCATCTTGTTCCAATAGGACAACCTGGTATTTCAACATTCTGCTAGGGGATAGCCAGTGACCCCCCTTTTGTTCTAAGAAGACAGTTATTACCATATGCGGTACATATACCACTATCTTTTGGCCCATAGTCAATTTTCGGGCTTCCTGAATCAGCAGCACCGTTGCTGCCACGGCACGCAAACATCCCGGCCGTCCTTTACTCACGGTGTCAAGTTGTTTAGAGAAGTACCCCACCGGCCGCTTCCAAGATCCCAGCCGTTGCGCCAGCACTCCAAGGGCCAGATGTTGCCTTTCGTGTACAAACAGCTCAAAAGGTTTGGTTAGATCAGGTAGACCCAGTGCAGGGGCCGTCATCAATGCCTTTTTGAGTTCTCTAAATGATTTATGGCATTCAGGTGTCCAAGTCAGGTATTGGTCTTTAGATTCTTGCAGGGCTTCATATAGGGGTTTCACATACAGTCCATAATTTAGAATCCAGAGTTGGCACCATCCAATCATTCCCAAAAAGGCTCTCAGTTCCTTTGGGCTGTTAGGTTCGGGAATCTGACAAATGGCTTCTTTCCTTTCGTTTCCCAATTGTCTCCGTCCTTGAGATATCTCAAATCCCAAATAAATTACTGCTTCTTTCCCTATCATCTGAGCCTTGTTTCTGGAGACTCTATATCCTCCCTGGACCAGGAAATTCAATAAACTGATAGTCATTTCGAAACATGTTTCTTTACTTTCTGCTGCTATCAGGATGTCATCCACATACTGTAGTAATATGCCTTCTCCTTGATTCTGTTTCTTCCACATTTCTAATTCCTTTGCCAATTGGTTTCCAAATATTGTAGGGCTATTTTTAAATCCTTGTGGAAGTACAGTCCATGTTAATTGCGTTTTCCTTCCTGTAGTGGGACTCTCCCATTCAAAGGCAAATATGCCTTGACTTTTCGTATCCAGAGGTATGCAAAAGAAGGCATCCTTTAAATCCAGCACAGTAAACCATTTATGTTCCTCCCTCAGAGATGTCAGCAAGGTATATGGATTGGCCACTACTGGGTGTGTATCTTGAACTATCTGATTTATGGCCCTTAAATCCTGAACTATTCGATATTCCCTGCCTCCTGATTTCCTTACTGGTAATATAGGGATATTATATTCTGATTCACATTCTACTAACAGCCCATATTCTAAAAATTTTGTGATTAATTCCTCTAGCCCCTTTCGGGCTTCCCATTTGAGAGGGTACTGTTTTTGTCTTACCGGCTTGGCTCCAGGTTTTAAAGTCACCTTTACCGGTTCTGCCAGTTTGGATCGTCCCGGAACTCCACTTGCCCATACCAGGGGGATAACTGCATTGTCCACTGCTTCTGGAATCTGTTCCTCCTTGGGGGAATCCTGTAACATAAACACTCTCGCCTCTATAGCTTTTGATTCTGGTATTAGTAATCTAATTTCTCCATCTTTAAAAATAATGTGTGCCTCTAATTTGCTTAATAAATCCCGCCCCAATAAAGGCAATGGACATTCGGGCATATATAAAAATTGATGTGTTACCCACTGTTTTCCTAATTTAAATTTTAATGGTTTCAGAAAGGGCCGGTTCTCTTTCTGCCCCGTCACACCAACAACCTCTGCAGATTTACAGCTGAGTTTTGCTTTACATGTTTATTATTCTAGTCAAGATTGCCAGAATTTTTCCATCCCTTTGCATTTGACTGACTTCTTTTTCTTTTTCTCTCTGTTGTTATACACAGTCCAGGCTACTTCAAGCATTTTACCTAAGTCTCTGGACTCAGCTCCTTCCAATTTCTGGAGGTTTTTTCTAGGGCCGATTGTCCCATAAATATATAGAGGCCAATTGTGAAGCTTCCTCGGGTTTTTCTGGGTCCAGATTAATATATTTTCTAGCAGTCACCTTCAGTCTTTCCATAAAGGCCGAAGGGGATTCGTTTAATTCTTGTCTTACTTCATATAATTTAGACCAATTAATTGCTTTTGGCATTGCATGTCTAACGCCAAACAAAATCCACTTCTGGTACCTAGTCAACATTCCTCTGGGCCCCGGCTGATTAGGGTCCCATTCAGGGTTTGTGGATGGAAAATTCTGGTCCACCGATCCTTGTATATTTCCATTAGCATGGGCACTTTCTACTTGTTTTCGGGCTGTGTTTAATACCATTTTCTTTTCAGTGTCTTCCAATAATGTATCCAATATTACTTGCAAATCTTCCCAATCAGGGTTTTGGGTTCTAATTATTGTTTCCATTACTTTGGCAACTCTTTCTGGGTCATCCTGATAGGTGCCTGCAGTTTCTTTCCATGCTCTTAAATCGGTTATGGAGAAGGGGACTTTCACCATTACCGGACCCTTGTTGCCAACAGCCTGTCGAAGAGGGGCCTGGAGGGGAGTTAATCCGTTTCCTCCCCCTCTTCCCCTTGTTCTCCCAGCAATTGGGCTAAATCCTTCCGCCTCCTCTTCCACAGGAGGGGCGGAAGCATTATTGACCCCCAGATTTTGATCCCCTTGATCATTTCCTAACCTCCTGCGAGGCGCAACTAACAGTTCAACATCATCATCTTCAAATTTACATTTAAAACACCGTTTACCACTATCACAAGATGAGCAACCTGTTTTTAAATCTTTATCAGGTTCCTACCCCTTTAATGCCATTACCGTAGAACTAGATGAAACCAGTTCACATTGCCTTTGCCATTCTGGATGATTTTGCAGTGTGAAAAACAAATCCACATATGCCATTTCATTCCATTTACCTTCCCTTTTACAAAATAACATTAGTTGCAAAATTGTGTTATACTGCAATGTCCCGTTTTCCGGCCACTTTTCCCCATTCTCTAAAGTATACAGTGGCCACCAGTGATTACAATATTCAATCAACTGTTTCCAAGTCAAAGGATCAATGTTTCCCAGATCTTTCCAATGTTCCAAAATACATCCCAGTGGTGTTTTTCGTGGGATTGATTTCTTACTCGGAAAAGTACCCATGTCTCAAGGACTCAGTGGTTGTGATTGTGCACTATCACAAGCACTAGTCAGAGGGGCCCCAACCCGTGTTAGAGCTCCCTCAGGGATTTCCCCTGCCACTGGAAATCCTGGGGATTTCTGCTACGACCAGAAATCCCAGTCTTGGAGGCTTCCCCTCCCCGGTGGGCCCTGCTCCACAGGCTTTCGCCTAGCAGAGACTTTTACCTGAGACGTCTCCCCAGCCCAACTCTGCGCAGCTTTCACCGTGCCTTACGAGCAGGCCTCCCGTGCTCCTAGTGTGGGCCTGTCCCAATGCGGGCCTGTCCCGGAGAGCCACGGGGCTCCTTGAATAAGGCCTTCAACTTGTGCTCTTGGTGCGGGCCTGTCCCGCCACGATGGTAAGAGCAAGTATTCATAAAAAACCCCAAATATTCAAATCAAATGAGAATGCCTTTACCTTTCCCAGGGGTCTTGCTCAGAGCTCTTCGGTCCGGGGATCGGAGGTTCTCCCCGAGAATTCCCCGGTGCTGGCTGGAGGTCCTGCGATCCCACGGATCCGTCGAGGTTCAAAAGCAGGGTCCCATCTGGGTCGCCAGAAACTGTCACCGAAATCCGGGAATAAACCTCGTAACACCAATGTAGTGTTAAAAGGCAGGCATTCTTTATTGCAGCGCTGGATGCACGGGGGATAGTTCCACCCAACGTGCATACCTAACCTACGAACATGCACATATTTATATTCTTCAGTACACACATGGTTACAATTACATCACATAGTTACATAGTTACTTCATTATGATTGGTGTAAAACTTTCTCGCTTTGCTTTTAAAGCTATATACTTAAAGAAATTCAGAGAGCATGCCCAGTGAGGGGTGGTCGTACCTTGGAGGTGGGTAGCTTTTAGCATGGAGGTGTGTTTTGGTATTATAATGAGATTATAATGAACAAAGTTCACTCAAAGGACATGATTTTGACAGAAAATGAAATATTACTTGGCTCATGTACCAACCACACAGTTTATCAGTTCCATGGTACCACCAAGCTCTCAGGTTCTCATTCCTAAAATGTTTTTCTCATTCCCTACTACTGCTAATAATCTCATCTTGATCCCATCACCATGGTTAAAAAGTTAAACACATCGGTTACAACCTGGTTCCCAAAGATAGTAGGGCTATTCTTAAATCCTTGAGGTAACACTGTCCAAGTTAATTGTGTTTTTCTGCCTGTTTCAGGATTTTCCCATTCAAAAGCAAAGAGCTTCTGACTTTCTACTGCCAAGGGCAGACAGAAAAAAGCATCCTTTAGGTCCAGTACGGTAAACCAAATTAGATCATTTTTCAATTGAGTTAATAATGTATAGGGGTTTGCAACCACTGGGTGCAAATCATCTACAATCTTATTTATTGCTCTTAAATCCTGTACTAGCCGATAATTCTTCCCATCCGGTTTCTTCACCGGTAAAATTGGGGTATTAAATTCTGATTCGCATTATATGAGCAACCCATATTCTATAAAGTTGAGTGTTAACCTTTTTAATCCCTTTTTGGCCTCTATTTTCAATGGGTATTATTTTTGTCTTACCGGATTTGTTCCAGGTTTAAGGATAATTCTTATGGGTTCCGCTCTTCTGGATCTACCCGGGACCTCATTAGCCCATACCAAAGGTGTCACTGCATTCTTCACGTCCTCGGGAATTCCTTTGTTAGTCTTAGGTTGTTCCTGCAACATAAAAACTCTTGCCTCGATGGCTTTAGATTCAGGGATTAATAATTGAACTTCCCCATCTTTAAAGGTGATCTGCGCTTCCAATTTACTCAATAGGTCCCGTCTCAAGAGTGGTATAGGACATTCAGGCATATATAAAAATTGGTGAGTTACCCATTGTTTTCCAAGCTTAAAATTTAAAGGATGGAAAAAGGCACGCTGTTCCGCTTTCCCTGTGGCACTCACAATGTTTATTGTATTATCGCTCAATTTTCTTTGATAAGTATTTAACACAGAATAAGTTACCCCAGTATCTACAAGAAAATCTATTTTCCTTTTTCCCAGCTCTACTGTAGCCAGGGGTTCTGCTGGGGAGGTTTCCCCTGGTCCCCTTCAGGACTTAGTTAAGGGGAACTGATGTGGAAAGGGAGTTGCTTCTTGATTGTATCGTGCCTCCTCCAGAACCTCTCGACTGATAGGAATAGGACCCCTAAAACGGTCCTTAAATTTCTGACAATCCCATTTTCAATGTCCCAGTTCTTTACAATATGCACACCGATTATTTCCTAAGGTATTCCTGGTATTTTGTGCTGGAAGGGCCCCGCTTCTCCCCCATAGTATTGTTGTCCTCCCCTGAAGTTACTGTTTGCTGACGCTCCCTGCAGCACAGCTCTCAGGTTACTGTCTCTTTCCCTGTCTCTCCGTGCCTGTCTCCGCTCTCTTTCGTTTTCTCGTTGCTCTTCTCTCATTTCCTTCCCTTTCTCCCTGTTATCAAAAACCATCCATGCAACCTCCAACATCTTTCATTAATTCCAAATCATCCTCCTCATCACGCCCGCACTTCAAACACCGTTGCCCTGTACTACAAGCAGAGCAACACCTTCACAGCCTCTCGCTGCCTTTTCCTGCTTTTCTAATGCTGATGCCAGGGGGTCTTGCAGGGTAAACCCACAGTCCTTCAGCCACTCAGGATGATTTTGCAAGGTGAAAACCAAATCAACATAAGGTACCTCATCCCATTTCTTCTCCCTTCTACAAAACAACATCAACTGTAATATTGTATTATATTCCAAATTCTTATTCTTGTGCCATTTTTCCTGATCATCCAATTTATACATCGGTGATTATAATATTTTATCAGAGTTCTCTTATCTGTTACACCTCCCAGTGAACCTTCTATTTCTTTCCAATGTCTCAGTATGCATCCTAATGGACTCTTTTTTCAAGACTTCTCTGCTCTGATTACTTCCCATTTTACTATCTCGCCAACCACAAACAATCTTTGCTATTTCAGTAGCATGCTCCTTCTTTTCCCAAGGCATCCACACTTTACACTTAGCACACTCTGTCTGTCCCAGATTGAATCCACAATCTCTGTTTATACTGTCACTGAAATCCGGGAATAAACCTCGTAACACCAATGTAGTGTTAAAAGGCAGGCATTCTTTATTGCAGCGCTGGATGCACGGGGGATAGTTCCACCCAACGTGCATACCTAGCCTACGAACATGCACATATTTATATTCTCAATACACACATGGTTACAATTACATCACATAGTTACATAGTTACTTCATTATGATTGGTGTAAAACTTTCTCGCTTTGCTTTTAAAGCTACAGACTTAAAGAAATTCAGAGAGCATGCCCAGTGAGGGGTGGTCGTACCTTGGAGGTGGGTAACTTTTAGCATGGAGGTGTGTTTTGGTATTATAATGAGATTATAATAAGCAAAGTTCACTCAAAGGACATGATTTTGACAGAAAATGAAATATTATTTGGCTCACGTACCAATAATGCAGTTTATCAGTTCCATGGTACATACCGACCACACAGTTTATCAGTTCCATGGTACCACCAAGCTCTCAGGTCCTCATTCCTAAAATATTTTCTCATTCCCTACTATTGCTAATAATCTCATCTTGATCCTATCACCATGGTTAAAAAGTTAAACACATCGGTTACAATCCCCCCTTTGGAAGTTTTGAAATAATCACCTTTTCAATACTTCCACTATACTAATTATTTTCTATGTGTTGGAGGAAACTCTGGGATTGTTTGTTTATTTTGCTGTTTCACAACAGCTTGGATGATCATATGAGTGAGAGAAGTTTCACGAATAATTTGTTTTTTTCAGATGTGTTAACCGATTCATCATTTTCCAAGTTATGATATATAATATTACTGACAAGGTCATACTGATCAAAACCAATGTTAAAAGAATCACGATGGGGCGACACAACTTGTTTAGGATGCCTGTAGCAGTAGGCGACCATCCGAAAAGTGTGTCCCACCATTTAAGTTCTGCATCTCTCTGCACTCTTTCAAAAACTCGATGTATTTCTTTCACATTGTGATGAACAGTTATTAGGGTTTTCTGCCCGTTTCCCTTAATTTTTCCCAGAATTTCAATCAAATCCTTGTGTCGTAATAACTGTTTTACTAAAGTGAGATTCATTCCAATGGGGATAGGTAATAATTCATGAATCAACATGTAGTTAGACTGCAAAAGTTGGTGCGATGTGACTGGGGTCGAATAAGAAAAGTCACATCCATCAATCTTAGTAAAATTATAAATACAAAAATTTGAATTATTTTTAATCTCTACCACTACCGCATCTACATATAAAAAATCACAAACAGTTCTCAAGCATACACAGCCCTTGCCAATATATATAAGTATGGTTTCAGGGTTTTCGTTAGGATGAACCTCAAAATGGCAAATATTTTGTTCAGTGTCCAAACAAATATCTTGTGCCTCAATTGCATTACCTTCACAGACAAATCCTTGTTGTTCTCGTACGATGCAAGATTCCAAATTAACAGCTTGCCATTTTTCATTCATCTTTCGGGCCTATACTCTATGCTCGGAAGGATAGAGTATAGTTCCGTTATGGTTTATCCCTAATGCAATGATGGGATAAATTGAGTATTTAGTAGCATTAGATATAGTGAGCACAAAAGTTGTAGCTGTGTTTGTAACGGGATCATAAGTAAAGTTTACCAGGCTCCACCAGGACTGGAGTTCTTTCTCAAAATCAGTAGCACTGTCCCAAATTACTTTCTTAATTTCAGTAGGGAGAGTGCCTTCTTCGCCTTCTCTTATAATTGAGGCAGCCACCGACTGCATCCATAATTGAGCCTGGATACAACTGAGAGTCAAGGAGAGGTTATTTTGGATCACCCCAAGTGCGTCCGTAATTAACTCGTGGTCCCTTACATTTATTCTTTCCCATGTGGGTAATATACTTGACAACAGCCACTGGTTAGTTCCTAAAGCCAGTAAAGAGGATCGTAAAGGTTGTTGTAATCTAGCCAAATCACTAATTGAGGCTGCCAATTTGTTCATTATTACTTCTGAATCAATGCTATTTAAAACTCCCAATCCTGTTCCCAAAACACCGGTCAAGTCTCTTTGTGTTCTTTTCGTAGTAAGAGTTCGTTTTTGTAGCCAGGTTGTCCACCCCTCATATGAGATTTTTAAGAAAGGTGAACAAGCTGGTTGAATATCCGAAACATTGTTTTGCATTGACAATTCAACTTGTTTGAGAGACCATGCCGGGTTAAACAACATTTGTTGCAAGCCTGTATTTCTGATCACGTATGGTCCAATTTCAAAGATTTTCGGGTTAAGCGCAACAATTGGTTGGGTAGTAGGTATTATAACGTCTATTTTAAGTTCTCCCCAGTATTTGGTGTTATTTTTACCACAGATCACTTTACGGGAGTATTGTACAGCAGTCAAATTTAACCAACAGTCTAAATTTTGATCTTTACACAAAATAGGGCCATGTGATCCATTTTCATAACTGTTTATAGGTTCAATGCGAGATTCAGTGATTAATCTGCATCTTATTGTGATGTCATTCCCTTGTGGTACCATAAAAGAGGGGGTGACTTCACTTTTACTAGTTAACGTAAAAAGGGTATCTGTGCCAGCGTGCGTGACTACTGCAACAAGCATCACTAGGGGTTTAGTTACAACATTTATCTTGAATTTGAATGTAAGGCTTCGTAATCCTCCTGTCAATGGATTAGGTCGCCAATTGCATATCACATAAACTGGCTTAGTCAAAGTAAAATTGTGCCAACAATCTCCTTGTTCCTTAATACAGAATTTGGTGATTTCAACATTATTGGTACTAGGGTCTAAGGAGTAATTACCGACATTCTGCTGGCGGCAACACGTAATGAGAGAATCTTGTTTGTTACATTTCCATTCTGTGGTGGGACAGAGTCTCGTTGTAAGATTAGAACTAGGGTCTAATAGATTTCCGGTGATGGTAACTGAAGAAGCTTTCTCATGAAGAGATCCTTCCATCTTTCTGCATCCTACTTGGATTTTTTCTCCAATTGTTCCTGTTAAGACACGGACCCAGTCCTTTCTGTCCCATTCCCACTCAGGTGGGTGGTAAACTTCAGATTCATGCATTACCACAGTGGCTAAATTTGGGGAACGGTCTTTGGGATATGGTCCCATCATAGCTTGGGACCATGGCCATTCTGTATTTCTTTGGCTACGGATCAGCGACAAAACACAAAAAAGTGTTATTAACCCAATCAAACAATTCATAATATTCATAGTTCAACACATAACATGCAAACCCTTTATAAATCTTCCATTCTGAAAACCAGTTCTTTTAGCTTTCCAGTTCCCTGTCAAATTTTCTACACAGTCTGAGTTTCAAAGGTCCTTTTTGCATAGATGTCCACTGCTCTGACGGTGCCTTCTTTACTCGAGTATAATGAATCCACGGCTCCACTCCTTCTACCTTAACTGCGGTATAAGTTGTCAACAGTACCTGGAAGGGTCCCTTCCACTTTTCTTGGAGTGGTTCAGAACTCCATGTTCTTATATACACAAAGTCACCCGGCTGGTATGGATGTACAGGCGTATCAAGAGCAAGTGGTCTGGTCAGCACAATATATCTTCTGAGCGCTTCGAGGGTCTTTCCTAAAGAAATCAGGTATGTTTTCAAATCTGTTTCCCCTGTTACCCTCATGTCCCCTGGGATTAAAGGAGTTTGGTAGGGTTTGCCATATAATATTTCATATGGACTTACACCGCCTTTAGACCTTGGTTGGATTCTTATTCTTAACAGAGCTAATGACAAAGCCTGTGGCCATTTCAAAGATGTTTCTTGGCAAATTTTATTCATTTGTCTTTTCAAGGTCTGATTCATTCTTTCAATCTTCCCGCTTGATTGCGGTCTCCAGGGAGTGTGTAAGTCCCATTTTATCCCCAGAATTTTACTTACTTGTTGGACTATTTCTGCTACAAAATGTGGTCCTCTATCAGAAGACATGCCCAATGGTACCCCAAACCTTGGTATTATCTCTTTTAACAATATTTTAACCACTTCTCTCGCTTTGTTGGTGCGACAAGGAAAAGCCTCCGGCCATCCAGAAAACGTATCAATCAGTACCAGCAGATATCTATACCCATTTTGTCTGGGTAATTCAGAAAAATCGATTTGCCAATAATCTCCTGGGGAATTACCCTGCTTTGTTACTTCTAAAGGTGCTTTCCTCTGGTTTAAAGGATTATTTTTAAGACAGATCGGGCACTTAGCTATTATTGACTTAATTATTCCTGTCATTCCTACGCACACTACAAATGTTTTCAAATTTGTAACCATGGCATCTACACCCCAATGTGTCTGTTCATGTTGCTCTTTTGCAAATTCCAACATAATTTGTGGGGTCACTATTACCTGATTTTCTGGTGTTACCCACCATCCTTCTGCATTTTGGGATGCCTTTAAATGCTCTGCCAATTGTTCGTCTAATTTACCATATCTTACTTTTACATTTGGAATTTTTACCTGTTTTACTGGTACCAGTGCAAGGATACCTCGTTCTGCAGCCTCTTTTGCAGCTTTATCCGCCAACCGATTACCTATATTGACAGCCGTCTGACCAAACTGATGAGCTTTGCAATGCATTACGGCCACTTCCTTCGGTTTCTGCACATCTTGTAGGAGCTGAAGAATTTCCTCCTTATGTCTTATAGGTGATCCTTGGGCTGATAACAGCCCTCTTTCTTTCCATATGGCTCCATGAGCATGGATCACACCAAATGCATATTTGGAATCAGTCCATATGTTTACTCTTTTCCCTTCGGCCATTCGTAAGGCCTGCTTCAGCGCCACCAATTCTGCTTTCTGTGCTGATGTATTTGCAGGTAGTGTCCCTGACTCCAATATCTTGTCGATGGTGACAACAGCATACCCGGCCATTTGCCTTCCTTCTTGCACAAAACTGCTTCCATCCGTGAACAGTTCCAGATCAGGATTCTCCAAGGGTTCGTCCTTCAGGTCCGGTCTGCTGGAATAAACTTGTTCAATGGTTAACAGACAGTCATGTTCCAATTTCTCAGTAGGATTTTCTGTTGACAGGAACATTGCTGGATTTACAATTGCTGTGGTTTTTAATTCCACATCATCTTGTTCCAATAGGACAACCTGGTATTTCAACATTCTGCTAGGGGATAACCAATGACCCCCCTTTTGTTCTAAGACAGTTATTACCATATGCGGTACATATACCACTATTCTTTGGCCCATAGTCAATTTTCGGGCTTCCTGAATCAGCAGCACTGTTGCTGCCACGGCACGCAAACATCCCGGCTGTCCTTTAATCACAGTGTCAAGTTGTTTGGAGAAGTACCCCACCGGTCGCTTCCAAGGTCCCAGCCGTTGCGCCAGCACTCCAAGGGGCAGATGTTGCCTTTCGTGTACAAACAGCTCAAAAGGTTTGGTTAGATCAGGTAGACCCAGTGCAGGGGCCGTCATCAATGCCTTTTTGAGTTCTTTAAATGATTTATGGCATTCAGGTGTCCAAGTCAGGTATTGATCTTTAGATTCTTTCAGGGCTTCATATAGGGGTTTCACATACAGTCCATAATTTAAAATCCAGAGTCGGCACCATCCAATCATTCCCAAAAAGGCTCTCAGTTCCTTTGGGCTGTTAGGTTCGGGAATCTGACAAATGGCTTCTTTCCTTTCGTTTCCCAAGTGTCTTTGTCCTTGAGATATCTCAAATCCCAAATAAATTACTGCTTCTTTCCCTATCATCTGAGCCTTGTTTCTGGAGACTCTATATCCTCCCTGGCCCAGGAAATTCAATAAACTGATAGTCATTTCGAAACATGTTTCTTTACTTTCTGCTGCTATCAGGATGTCATCCACATACTGTAGTAATATGCCTTCTCCTTGATTCTGTTTCTTCCACATTTCTAATTCCTTTGCCAATTGGTTTCCAAATATTGTAGGGCTATTTTTAAATCCTTGTGGAAGTACAGTCCATGTTAACTGCGTTTTCCTTCCTGTAGTGGGACTCTCCCATTCAAAGGCAAATATGCCTTGACTTTTCGTATCCAGAGGTATGCAAAAGAAGGCATCCTTTAAATCCAGCACAGTAAACCATTTATGTTCCTCCCTCAGAGATGTCAGCAAGGTATATGGATTGGCCACTACTGGGTGTGTATCTTGAACTATCTATCTGATTTATGGCCCTTAAATCCTGAACTATTCGATATTCCCTGCCTCCTGATTTCCTTACTGGTAATATAGGGGTATTATATTCTGATTCACATTCTACTAACAGCCCATATTCTAAAAATTTTGTGATTAATTCCTCTAGCCCCTTTCGGGCTTCCCATTTGAGAGGGTACTGTTTTTGTCTTACCGGCTTGGCTCCAGGTTTTAAAGTCACCTTTACCGGTTCTGCCAGTTTGGATCGTCCCGGAACTCCACTTGCCCATACCAGGGGGATAACTGCATTGTCCACCGCTTCTGGAATCTGTTCCTCCTTGGGGGAATCCTGTAACATAAACACTCTCGCCTCTATAGCTTTTGATTCTGGTATTAGTAATCTAATTTCTCCATCTTTAAAAATAATGTGTGCCTCTAATTTGCTTAATAAATCCCGCCCCAATAAAGGCAATGGACATTCGGGCATATATAAAAATTGATGTGTTACCCACTGTTTTCCCAGCTTAAATTTTAACAGTTTCAAGAAAGGCCAGTTCTCTTTTTGCCCTGTCGCACCAACACCCTCTGCTGATTTATAGCTGAGTTTTGCTTTACATGTTTATTATTCTCGGTCAAGATTGCCAGAATTTTCCATCCCTTTGCATTTGACTGACTTCTTTTTCTTTTTCTCTCTGTTGTTATACACAGCCCAGGCTACTTCAAGCATTTTACCTAAGTCTCTGGACTCAGCCCCTTCCAGTTTCTGGAGGTTTGTTTTTTTTTTTTTTTTTTTTTTTTTAGGGCTGATTGTCCCATAAATATACAGGCCAATTGTATAGCTTCTTCCGTGGTGGTTTTTTGTTTTGTTTTGTTTTGTTTTTTCTCTGGGTCCAAATTAGTATATTTTCTAGCAGTCACCTTCAGTCTTTCCAGAAAGGCCGAAGGGGATTCGTTTAATTCTTGTCTTACTTCATATAATTTAGACCAATTAATTGCTTTTGGCATTGCATGTCTAACGCCAAACAAAATCCACTTCTGGTACCTAGTCAACATTCCTCTGGGCCCCGGCTGATTAGGGTTCCATTCAGGGTTTGTGGATGGAAAATTCTGGTCCACCGATCCTTGTATATTTCCATTAGCATGGGCACTTTCTACTTGTTTTCGGGCTGTGTTTAATACCATTTTCTTTTCAGTGTCTTCCAATAATGTATCCAATATTACTTGCAAATCTTCCCAATCAGGGTTTTGGGTTCTAATTATTGTTTCCATTACTTTGGCAACTCTTTCTGGGTCATCCTGATAGGTGCCTGCAGTTTCTTTCCATGCTCTTAAATCGGTTATGGAGAAGGGGACTTTCACCATTACCGGACCCTTGTTGCCAACAGCCTGTCGAAGAGGGGCCTGGAGGGGAGTTAATCCGTTTCCTCCCCCTCTTCCCCTTGTTCTCCCAGCAATTGGGCTAAATCCTTCCGCCTCCTCTTCCACAGGAGGGGCGGAAGCATTATTGACCCCCAGATTTTGATCCCCTTGATCATTTCCTAACCTCCTGCGAGGTGCAACCAATAATTCAACATCATCATCTTCAAATTCACATTTAAAACACCGTTTACCACTATCACAAGATGAGCAACCTGTTTTTAAATCTTTATCAGGTTCCTGCCCCTTTAATGCCATTACCGTAGAACTAGATGAAACCAATTCACATTGTCTTTGCCATTCCGGATGATTTTGCAGTGTGAAAAACAAATCCACATATGCCATTTCATTCCATTTACCTTCCCTTTTACAAAATAACATTAGTTGCAAAATTGTGTTATACTGTGTGGTGGGTTGACCCTGGCTGAGGGCCAGGTGCCCACCAGAGCCGCTCTATCACTCCCCTCTTTCATTAGACAGGGGAGAAAAGGTACAATGAAAAAAAACTTACGGGTCGAGATAAGGACAGGGAGAGATCATTCTCTAATTATCATCATGAGCAAAACAGACCGAACTTAGAGAGGGAATTCATCTTATTTATTACTAAGCAAAACAGAGCAGAGGAATGAGAAATAAAACCAAATCTTAAAAACACCTCCCCCCACCCCTCCCATCTTCCCGGGCTCAACTTCACTCCCGGCTTCAACCTCCGCCCCCCCAGCGGCACAGGGGGACGGGGAGTGGGGGTTACGGTCAGTTCATCATGCGGTGTTTCTGCCGCTTCGTCTTCCTCAGGGGGAGGACTCCTCTCATCGTTCCCCCGCTCCAGCATGGAGTCCCTCTCACGGGAGACAGTCCTTCACGGCCTTCTCCAACGTGAGTCTCCTCCACGGGGTGCAGACCTTCAGGAGCAAACTGCTCCAGCGTGGGTCCCCCACGGGGTCACAAGTCCTGTCAGCAAACCTGCTCTGGCGTGGGCTCCTCTCTCCACGGGTCCACAGGTCCTGCCAGGAGCTTGCTCCAGCGCGGGCTTCCCACGGGGTCACAGCCTCCTTCAGGTGTCTCCACCTGCTCCGGCGTGGGGTCCTCCACGGGCTGCAGGTGGAATCTCTACACCCCCTCATCCTCCCTCCATGGGCTGCAGGGGGACAGCCTGCTTCACCATGGTCCTCACCACGGGCTGCAGGGGGATCTTGCTCCGGCGCCTGGAGCACCTCCTCCCCCTCCTTCTTCACTGACCTTGGTGTCTGCAGATGTTCTTACATCTTCTCACTCCTCTCTCTGGCTGCAAAAGCTCTCTCTAACTGTTTTTGTCTTTCTTAAATATGTTATCACAGAGGCGCTGATTGGCTTGGCCTTGGCCAGCGGCGGGTCCGTCTTGGAGCCGGCTGGCATTGGCTCTGTCAGACACAGGGGAAGCTTCTAGCAGCTTCTCACAGAAGCCACCTCTGTAGCCCCCCCGCTACCAAAACCTTGCCACGCAAAACCAACACATTCCACCCCTCGCCTCTGTGAATCACATATTTAAGAATTATCATTAAAATATACATTCAACACAAAACTTCACAAACACTAATCACATCAACAAAGGAAAAGAAAAAAGAATTCCACACACCAACATCAAAACAACACTATCACAACACCAAACAAGAGTGGACAATCTACACACAAAATCTATCTCTAGTCCCTTCACAAATATATCACTCTCAAGTTACGTTCAGTCAATGTTTTGCCCGTTACCTCTTCCAATTACTATCCTTATCTCGAGTCTCTCGTGCCCCACGTTGGGCGCCAAAAAGACTGTGGTGGGTTGACCCTGGCTGAGGGCCAGGTGCCCACCAGAGCCGCTCTATCACTCCCCTCTTTCATTAGACAGGGGAGAAAAGGTACAATGAAAAAAAACTTACGGGTCGAGATAAGGACAGGGAGAGATCATTCTCTAATTATCATCATGAGCAAAACAGACCGAACTTAGAGAGGGAATTCATCTTATTTATTACTAAACAAAACAGAGTAGAGGAATGAGAAATAAAACCAAATCTTAAAAACACCTCCCCCCACCCCTCCCATCTTCCCGGGCTCAACTTCACTCCCGGCTTCAACCTCCGCCCCCCCAGCGGCACAGGGGGACGGGGAGTGGGGGTTACGGTCAGTTCATCATGCGGTGTTTCTGCCGCTTCGTCTTCCTCAGGGGGAGGACTCCTCTCATCGTTCCCCCGCTCCAGCATGGAGTCCCTCTCACGGGAGACAGTCCTTCACGGCCTTCTCCAACGTGAGTCTCCTCCACGGGGTGCAGACCTTCAGGAGCAAACTGCTCCAGCGTGGGTCCCCCACGGGGTCACAAGTCCTGTCAGCAAACCTGCTCTGGCGTGGGCTCCTCTCTCCACGGGTCCACAGGTCCTGCCAGGAGCTTGCTCCAGCGCGGGCTTCCCACGGGGTCACAGCCTCCTTCAGGTGTCTCCACCTGCTCCGGCGTGGGGTCCTCCACGGGCTGCAGGTGGAATCTCTACACCCCCTCATCCTCCCTCCATGGGCTGCAGGGGGACAGCCTGCTTCACCATGGTCCTCACCACGGGCTGCAGGGGGATCTTGCTCCGGCGCCTGGAGCACCTCCTCCCCCTCCTTCTTCACTGACCTTGGTGGCTGCAGATGTTCTTACATCTTCTCACTCCTCTCTCTGGCTGCAAAAGCTCTCTCTAACTGTTTTTGTCTTTCTTAAATATGTTATCACAGAGGCGCTGATTGGCTTGGCCTTGGCCAGCGGCGGGTCCGTCTTGGAGCCGGCTGGCATTGGCTCTGTCAGACACAGGGGAAGCTTCTAGCAGCTTCTCACAGAAGCCACCCCTGTAGCCCCCCCGCTACCAAAACCTTGCCACGCAAAACCAACACAACTGCAACGTCCCGTTTTCCGGCCACTTTTCCCCATTCTCTAAAATATACAGTGGCCACCAGTGATTACAATATTCAATCAACTGTTTCCAAGTCAAAGGATCAATGTTTCCCAGATCTTTCCAATGCTCCAAAATACATCCCAGTGGTGTTTTTCGTGGGATTGATTTCTTACTCGGAAAAGTACCCATCTCTCAAGGACTCAGTGGTTGTGATTGTGCACTATCACAAGCACTTAGTCAGAGGGACCCCAACCCGTGTTAGAGCTCCCTCAGGGATTTCCCCTGCCACTGGAAATCCCAGGGATTTCTGCTGCCACCAGAAATCCCAATCTTGGAGGCTTCCCCTCCCCGGTGGGCCCTGCTCCACAGGCTTTCGCCTAGCAGAGACTTTTACCTGAGACGTCTCCTCAGCCCAACTCTGCGCAGCTTTCACCGCGCCTTACGAGCAGGCCTCCCGTGCTCCTAGTGTGGGCCTGTCCCAATGCGGGCCTGTCCCGGTGCGGTCCTGTCCCAATGCGGGCCTGTCCCGGAGAGCCACGGGGCTCCTTGAATAAGGCCTTCAACTTGTGCTCTTGGTGCGGGCCTGTCCCGCCACGATGGTAAGAGCAAGTATTCAAAAAAAACAATATTCAAATCAAATAAGAATGCCTTTACCTCTCCCAGGGGTCTTGCTCAGAGCTCTTCGGTCCGGGGATCGGAGGTTCTCCCTGAGAATTCCCCGGTGCCGGCTGGAGGTCCTGCGATCCCACGGATCCGTCGAGGTTCAAAAGCAGGGTCCAATCTGGGTCGCCAGAAACTGTCACCGAAATCCGGGAATAAACCTCGTAACACCAATGTAGTGTTAAAAGGCAGGCATTCTTTATTGCAGCGCTGGATGCACGGGGGATAGTTCCACCCAACGTGCATACCTAGCCTACGAACATGCACATATTTATATTCTCAATACACACATGGTCACAATTACATCACATAGTTACATAGTTACTTCATTATGATTGGTGTAAAACTTTCTCGCTTTGCTTTTAAAGCTACAGACTTAAAGAAATTCAGAGAGCATGCCCAGTGAGGGGTGGTCGTACCTTGGAGGTGGGTAGCTTTTAGCATGGAGGTGTGTTTTGGTATTATAATGAGATTATAATAAGCAAAGTTCACTCAAAGGACATGATTTTGACAGAAAATGAAATATTATTTGGCTCACGTACCAATAATGCAGTTTATCAGTTCCATGGTACATATCGACCACACAGTTTATCAGTTCCATGGTACCACCAAGCTCTCAGGTCCTCATTCCTAAAATATTTTCTCATTCCCTACTATTGCTAATAATCTCATCTTGATCCTATCACCATGGTTAAAAAGTTAAACACATCGGTTACAATACCATAAACATTCAAAAAATAATTATTGATTCACAATATTTTTAGGGTGTAAAAGGCAATATTCTGGTTCCCACATTTACCAACAATTTTACTTCAGGGGCTGCATCATTCAGATTTTTAGTTAGTGTTTTAACACGGCAATAAAGGACATCCAAACTTACACGTCAATGATGCTATTAATCTAATTACCCACAAGGGTATCATTCATCATTCGCTTTGTCCTTCTCTGGCTGTTTCCCTCACGGGATAACAGAACCACAGATCCGGACTCCACATTCGCTTCGTACGTGATTGTACGTCTCACACACTCACACAAATTCAAACACATCAAGTTATATTTGAGAAAGAAAAAAAAACTTCTTGAAACAGTAACTGTTAAGCTCCTAGACAACCAGTACCTCCAGACAGTTACTTCTCAAGTGTGTGTGTATCAGTAACTGTTAAACTCCTAGACAACCAGTACCTCCAGACAGTTACTTTTTAAATGTATGCGAAGAAGACGCTAGCAGTCCCGCATACGCTCACCCTGCGTTATAACGTAATGACCTACGGGGAGTTAACAGACGAACCGGTTCCAGAAACAGAGTAGTAACTGTTAAACTCCTAAACAACCAGTACCTCCAAACAGTTACTTAAAAAAAAATAAATAAAAAAAGCAAAATATTTTAAAGAATACCTTTGAATAGTGATATCTGTGAATATTGAAATAATAAGATCAATTCAAGCAATTAGAGCCATTGCTCAATAGATGTAACCAAACAAAAGGGAAAACATTGTAACTTAGAAAATAATTAGTTGTAAGATAAGAAGCTCTGGAACAATCTCATTTTAAACAGCTCCGCCTTGGAAGAACAGATGCGCAAAGATAAGAGAGTTACAAGGTGATCACAAAACCAGCCTTGAGGGATAAGGCTTAGGTGATACCAGGACTGAGTCTGAAGACCCCCCAACGACCACCTGGAGGTGCCAACAAACATGCGCGAAAGACATTAGCATATGCTAACGAGTTCCCGGAAAATCCATGAATGTGATAAGCACTACTCGGAAATATACTGAATATGTATATTAACATAATATAAAAACTTGCTAGTTTTGTCTTTTGGGTGTGTACGTTAGGTGGAGTTATCCTTGGTGCACCCAGCGCTGCAATAAAGAATGCCTGCTTTCTAAAACTTCAAAATAAGTCTTAGAGTGTGAATTATTTTGCCGCTTTCCGGTAACAATAGATGGTCCTTGTCTGTCCCCGCAGTGATCTGATTGAGGAGAGGAGTCTCTCCAGAGAAATCCCCGGGGGTACCCAAGAGAGTCCCAATCTCAATGGGTCCTGCAGCCAGGAAGAGAGGGTCCCATCTGGGTTGCCAATCTGAATCAAAAAAATTCACTCAATAGCCAATGTGACTATTAAGCAGGTATCCTTTATTGCAGCGCTGGGAGTCGCACCGGGATATTTCCACAAATGTGCGTCTCGATGAGAAACAAATTGTACGTGATTTATATTACAAGAGAGTTACATATTCATTAGGTTTCTGATAAATTTAATACATATTCATTATTATTCCGGGAACTCATGAATATATGCTAATGTCCTGATACGCCTGCGCAGTTTCTTTCTCAGGTGGTTGTCAGGGGTCGTCCTCCTCAAATCTTCCTCTTTCTCCTCTTCTTCAGTGTACACAGTTGGGTGACCTCTTCTTCATTATCTCCATTTTGCAAGCTCAGCAACCTTGTTATCCGTCCTGCCCAGATGGTCCCAGGCTTGTTGGCATATTGGGCCCCCTTTATCAGGATGCCTCAAACTTTGTGTCTTTTTCTAGTTTATACCCAAGGACTATTCCCTAACTTACGGCTTCTCTTATCCTGTCTCTACATTCCAACTATTTTACTAATTGTTTCCTTTCATACTGGAGCATGAGACAGGCAAAGCCTGAGTTTGTGGGGCCTGACTCAAGTGTTGCCAAGTTATATATTCTGTTTTAAAATTGTTCTATGCTAATTAGTTTCCCTTATTCAGTATTTTATTTATTTCATGTCTGTGCAGAGATGGGTGCTAGGTGGTAATTCCACAAAGCTAGCACACTACACACCCAATCTACCACATATTTATCTTGTTACAGGATTAGAAAAACCTGCCTAAATTTACACTAATTCGTTATTAATCACCACATCATCTACTATTGGTCAAGCATCTTTAAATTAGCACACATACTCCTTGAGGATGTGTGTGTGTGTGGGTGTAATTTTCATAGTCCTTTAACTGGGTAGGTGGTGGCGAACCGGCTCCCCCCAGCCACCTTTCCTTTCCCCTGGTTACTGGCGATTCTTCTTGACTTCAGGCCTCTCTGGCAATCACCCAGCTCTCGGCACCTTCTGGGGCAGGATGTTTCCTTTTTATCAGTTTTTCAGCTCTCCTTCAAGGATACTCTTTAGCAAAGCATGCTTTTTATCGGTCTTTCGGCTCTTCTTCAAAGATATAGTCATCAGCAAAGCAAGTAGTGCATTTAACCCTAAATTAAACAATGTCTAAGCACTAACCCAAACACATTTCTGTCCCTGTAAAGTGGAAAATTCTACTTTTGGATATCAACCTGAGACCTCTTATTAGGGGATTGCCAGACACTTTGAAAATACATGTTCAGTCTCTGAGAGAAAGAATTCAGAGAGCCAGTCAGAAAGAAATAGCCTTTGGCAAAAGGCATTAGCACTAGGAGTACCTAGAACAATGCTGCATGGGCAGTCCTCGGCTCAGATATGGAAACCGGTGGAATTGCTAGAGGGGAAGATTAAAGAACAACAGGAGGTGCCAGCAACCGCAACCACTGTGGAAAGGAACCTTAACCCTTTTGTGCCTCTGTGAAATTAGAATTTTTAATTGATACAGGAGCCCAAATTAGCGTTTTGAATAAGCAACAGGCTGAGAAATTGGGAATTAAACCCTCAAAAAAAGCTATAAATATAATAGGTGTAACAGGTACAGCAGAAAAATGTCCTTTAGCTCGGATTCAACTTTGGCTACCTGGGGAGAAAAGAATGACAGCTGTGGAAGTGACCCTAAGCCCTCATAAGGAAAATATATTGGGATTTGATGTACTAGAGGGCAGGCAGTGGTGCCTACCTAATGGCAAGATATGGAGTTTTGGAAGTCGATGGGCAAAAGCTGCCCATGTTAGAACCCTGCAGCTTGCACCTGCACTACCACAATCTAACCTGTGTTTCTCAATACCCTTTGCCAACTGCAGCAAAACAGGGCATTACGGATGTAATTAACGATTTTGAAAAAAGGCAAATCATAAGTCGCACCCACTCACCATACAATTATCCAGTTTGGCCAGTCTGTAAGCCTGACAGATGGTGGTATCTAATGATTGATTATAGAAAATAGAATAGTAATACTCTACCCTTAACTGCTGCTGTCCCGAGCATAACATCAGTGGTGATGGCGATCCAGGCAGCTGCTCATGCATGGATGGCCACTTTAGATGTTAAAGACATGTTCTTTATGATACCCCTGAGAGAAGAGGATAAACCCCAGTTTGCTTTCACTTGGGAAGGAGTGCAGTACACCTTTAAACGACTGCCTCAAGGATATAAATAATCTCCTACCATTGCCCACAATGCCAAATAAGGCTCAAGGCCAGCCACCCAAATCAAGCCCCTGCCCAGCATATCAAATGAGGCAAAGGTCTTTGGAGTACCTAGCAAATTGATTATGTCAGGCCCTTGAGAGCTTCACATGGAAAGAGATATATTTTGATAGGAGTAGAGGTGGTATCAGGATTAACCATGGCCACAGCTGTTGGCACAGCCACAGGAGATCAAACAGTTCAAGTGCTGCAAGAATGGTTTGGTATTTTGCCCATTCCTGAATGTATTCAGAGCGACAATGGGTCGCATTTCACAGCCACAGTGGTACAGGACTGGGCGTGGAGAGAAGGTATCAGATGGGTGTTTCACACGCCATATTATCCCCAGGCCAATGGGATAGTTGAGCGAACCAATGGTTTGGTTAAAAGACATGCTGATGTCTCGCACCATAACTGGGACATACGATTGCCACAAGCAGTCTTCACTGTTAATAACTGATGGGGAAATTATGGAAGCCCAAAGATACGAGCATTTTGTCCCACGGGACCATTGATGGGCGACACCCCCATACCTGATGATCAAAAGGACCACTTCCCACTGAGGAGATGCGCAGGCCAACCTGTCATGGTGAAACTACCTTCTATTGGCTTTGTACCCATGACCCTGGCAAAACCAAGAGGCTTATATGCCTGGGAAGCCCTAGATGGGAGTGGAAAGACCCACTGTATTAGTACTCAGTGGATAATCCCTGATTTTTAACCCTGAAAACCCAGTTCAAAGGATCGAGGCTCGATTTTTTGTGCTTTCTTGCAGGACAATGAAGAAGAGGGCTGTCCTGCTGCTGCTCCTACTAGTAATAGTAATACTGGCTGATGCGGACAGCGAAGACCTGGATGATAACATGGTAGCGAAAATGATGATGGGGTTTGCCCGAATGATGAATCTAACCTCAGTGACGGTTTGTCTACCTACCCCCACATCAGCAGACCCCTTACTGATTTTTGTGCAAGACATTAACATATCACTTGCTCTTGAGCTCACATGGAAGCAATATAACAATTATAGCTGGTATTTCAAGAGACCTGAAGGCAAAGGTTACACTTCTGTTGTCTATAGTTGGTCACTGGGTGCGTTAAATGCAAGCTCGGTATGGGATGCAAGATGCAATTATATTCTCCAATCCCCTATTGACACCACGGCGTGGAGTGTGAATGGCACTGTACCATGTCCCTATATTTCATGGGGAGCTACTGAATATAATATTTGATGGAGTGCTGACGATCAGTCTCTACAATATACAAAACCATTAAACGTCTCATGGTGTATTAAACACCCTGAAAGGGATAGTAATGAGTGTCCCAGCACATGTAATCAAAACTCATTTGACTGTCCTCTCAACTGCACATGGACTAGACATATCTATATGCCCAGTTGGGATGGGAACAAGGATAAAATACTCCTAGCAAGGAAATCTCCTCTTTGGAACTGCCAAGTAGAAATTGGATGCAAAAACATCGACAAGATGCCATTACTATGGTTATACCCTCCCATTAAAAGAGCTCTAACACAGGGCTGCTTGTGCAGTAATACCTGTTACTCAGACCCTTTGTCTTAGACTGTAGTAAGAAAGGCTATTGTCCCCCTATTACTACCATACCAGGTTCATGCCCAAACATCCACCATCCTTGCACCCCCTAACTTAGTATGGGCATGCTCTGACGGTCACCTATACTCCCGACTACATTCAACTATTCCTGGGCTAGCCTGTACACTGGCCGTGCTCTCCCTCTGTCCCATTTATCAGGAAGGGCCCATCCCACACCAGTGGTGGGACTGTAGACCAAGGGGTGTACAGAAGGGATGGCAAGAAGCCCCAACACGAATTGGGTGGTGGATGGAATCATTATTTGGAGTAGGAATTGCCCCAGTACGAAACCGACAAGCTATTTTGGCTAAAGCTGATAGTTGTAGGCCAAGATCCAATGCCACATCTGACAGTCTGAAGCTTTTAAATGATCAATTAACAACATAGCAGTAAAATGACCATTCAAAACCAAGTTGTTTTAGACCTGATGCTGCTAAAGGAGAAAGGCATATGTGGAGTTCTGAACCTGTCAATAGATGACTGTTGTGTCCACATCCCAAATGTATCAATACGACTTCAAGACCAAATCAACAAGATGAAGAAAGTAGCCAAAGATTCAGAAGCAATTGTTGCTGGACTAGGAATGAACTGGCTGGGGAAAGTTTTTGACATGTTTGGTTTTTCTCTTGCTGGACGGCTAACCAGTCTCCTTCAGTCTTTGATAATGTTTGCAGTTATAATCATTGTAATCTGTGTTATAATAGGTTGTATTAAGCGCGTGATAGTAAGATCTGTGTCAGTTGTAAAATATACTCCCTTACAACCTGTTCATGTAAATGATATCCCAATATAGCCATAGAACAATTGAGAAATGATGATCCACAATGAGCATCAAGACTGCGCTCCCTTTTAACTTTGGAGGCAAGAGGTGACTGTGCCACCACTCCAAGGAAACCAATCGAATCATGACTGTGGTCATGGGGTGGATTGTGTGGCAGATGCACCCACCCCGACAAAGCCTGCAGGAAAACCTTCCTGCCACAGTTTGAATTATGCCCGCAGGGCATTGGCAGTTTCAGTTGACGGGAGACAAAGCTGAGATCTTTGGCCAATAGGAGGCCTACGTGACCATGTATGACCACAGGCCAGATTCGAATTGGGTATAAATGGGGTCCCGCGAGGGGGCCATCTTGAGTCAGTCTCCCTCAGAGCAGCAGGACTGCGGTCAGAGGCTCTCCCTGTAGGTTGGGACGCCACCTACGGTTCATCTTCTGTACAGATTGAGAGACATCATCTTACATGGATGAGTGATTTTTGCGCATTTTTGGGTCATCAACCATAAACCTTAGGAGCTCTTAAGTCAGTGGTGTAGTACTAATATTCCGACCGACATCCTGAACCTGTGGATTGTTAATGTCTGTTGGAGCCAGAGTGGTTTCAGTTAGAACAAAACTTAGTTTTTCCCCTTCCATCTTGTAAAATAAATATGTTTGATTGATTGTTTGTTAACTGAACTGGCCTAGTTTGTGTGGTTCCGTGACACCCATGCTGGAGCAGGATAAGAGTGTGAGGAGTCCTCCTCCTGAAGAGGAAGGAGGGGCAGAGATAACCCCCATTCTCCATCCCCCTGTGCCACTCAGGGGGAAGAGGTAGAGAAAATCAGGAGTGAAGTTAAGCCTGGGAAGAAGGGAGGAGTGGAGGGAAGGTGTTTTTAAGATTTGTTTTTATTTTTCTCATTACCCTACTCTCATTTGATTGGCAATAATTAATTTTCCCAAGTTGAGTCTGTTTTGCCCATGACGGTAATTGGTGAGTGATCTCTCTGTGTCCTTATCCCAACCCATGAGCCTTTTGTTATATTTTCTCTCCCCTGTCCAGCTGAGGAGGGGAGTAATTGAGTGACTTGGTGGGCACCTGGCATCCAGCCACAGTCAACCCACCACAGTGTCCTAGTTTTGGCAGGGATAGAGTTAATTTTCTTTCTGGCAGCCAAAACCAGGACACACAGTTACCAATATTCCTACCTTGCTGTCTAGAGGCTACTGTGATATTTTAATCTATGTTTTTCTATTATTTCATCTGCTCTGCCTCCACAGACCCAGGAGATCTGGCATTGCTAGATGAGGAGCTGCCATATTCAGACTCCAGGTCCATCTAGGTTTAGACTCTATCTTTAATTATGGCTGATATTTTTTTCAGGAGAGGCAGTAACAATCCTATATGTTTGGGATCTGTATTTGAGATTAGAGATCCTGTTCTGTAGCAGTCAGGCCTGGAAAGCATGGTTTAGCATTCTTTAAGAAAATGTTTGTCGTCAGTGATTGTGACCATCCTGGATAGTCTAGTATCCATATACTACCAAATCGCATTTTAAACTGTATGTATTTCCAGATTCTACTTTTACTCCCTGTCGCTGTGTGGTGGGTTGACCCTGGCTGAGGGCCAGGTGCCCACCAGAGCCGCTCTATCACTCCCCTCTTTCATTAGACAGGGGAGAAAAGGTAAAACTTACGGGTCGAGATAAGGACAGGGAGAGATCATTCTCTAATTATCATCATGAGCAAAACAGACCAAACTTAGAGAGGGAATTCATCTTATTTATTACTAAGCAAAACAGAGCAGAGGAATGAGAAATAAAACCAAAATCTTAAAACACCTCCCCCCACCCCTCCCATCTTCCCGGGCTCAACTTCACTCCCGGCTTCAACCTCCGCCCCCCTCAGCGGCACAGGGGGACGGGGAGTGGGGGTTATGGTCAGTTCCTCACGCGGTGTTTCTGCCGCTTCTTCATCCTCAGGGGGAGGACTCATTGTTCCCCTGCTCCAGCGTGGGGTCCCTCTCACGGGAGACAGTCCTTCACGGCCTTCTCCAACGTGAGTCTCCTCCACGGGGTGCAGACCTTCAGGAGCAAACTGCTCCAGCGTGGGTCCCCCACGGGGTCACAAGTCCTGTCAGCAAACCTGCTCTGGCGTGGGCTCCTCTCTCCACGGATCCACAGGTCCTGCCAGGAGCTTGCTCCAGCGCGGGCTTCCCACGGGGCCACAGCCTCCTTCAGGTGTCTCCACCTGCTCCGGCGTGGGGTCCTCCACGGGCTGCAGGTGGAATCGCTACACCCCCTCATCCTCCCTCCATGGGCTGCAGGGGGACAGCCTGCTTCACCATGGTCTTCACCACGGGCTGCAGGGGAATCTTGCTCCGGCGCCTGGAGCACCTCCTCCCCCTCCTTCTTCACTGACCTTGGTGTCTGCAGATGTTCTTACATCTTCTCCCTCCTCTCTCTGGCTGCAAAAGCGCTCTCTAACTGTTTTTGTCTTTCTTAAATATGTTATCACAGAGGCGCTGATTGGCTTGGCCTTGGCCAGCGGCGGGTCCGTCTAGGAGCCGGCTGGCATTGGCTCTATCAGACACAGGGGTAGCTTCTAGCAGCTTCTCACAGAAGCCACCCCTGTAGCCCCCCCGCTACCAAAACCTTGCCACACAAAACCAACACACGCTGATACTGAAGTGTGCAAATATTTGCCTTAGTGTTTTCTTCATGTGCATTTTCCAGGACTGGTAGGAGTTGAAAATGTGCTGGGTGTTTCAGGACAGAGCCAGAGCCAGCAAGCTTGTGTGTGTATATAAGAAATTCAGTTCCAGTTTTTAAAAATAATGAACACCATTCACATCTCCAGGGACTGTCAACGATTTACCACACTGCTCGGTGCAAGAGAAGTGAAAGAGCAGTCCTTGTTTCCTTCTGCTGCCAGACCCGTACCTTCGCCCACAGAGAGCAGCCTGGTTAACTACCAGTGCAAGCTCTTAGGTGAGGCAAACTGTTGTGAACCCTTTGCTAGTGGTGTGGAAAAACCCCAGCTAGAAATCTCATTGTTTGATCTTATTTGTACAAGCAGGAGGAGGGCTTGTACTCCCTGCCTTCCCAGCCTTGCTTTCAAGCTGCAAGGAGAGAGGGAAGAGGAGAACGAAGATGGAGGGAAAGGAGGGAGTATAGGAAGTGATTACATGTGTTCAACTGAAG
Organism: Balearica regulorum gibbericeps; assembly: GCF_011004875.1. Taxonomy (NCBI): domain Eukaryota; kingdom Metazoa; phylum Chordata; class Aves; order Gruiformes; family Gruidae; genus Balearica; species Balearica regulorum. Next base: position 9,125,628 of record NC_046219.1, on the reverse strand, counting down.
CGTAACATTTGCTCATCTTCCGCTTCATTGCTACAGTCCTGTTGTGCTGTTTCCTCCCCCTTTTCATTAATTGAAGGTTAATATCAGAACTATTCAAGCACCGTTCTTGCTGTTTCGGTGACAAAAATCACTGACTTGCCTCATACATGACAAATGCCTGCCTTTTATTGCTGCTCATTTTTTCCTGCCAGAGCTCCCTCTGCAGCAGATATCCTTCAGCACAGGGAGAGAGGGCCTTGTTGGTGCTGAACCTGCTTGAGTGTCTGGGGACATGTTGCACTTATTATTTAATAACTTGCAGTGGAAATTGTCACTTATCTCACTGCAAGTGTGTGGCACATCACACAGAAAATCAAATTGCTGAATGACTGCCTGCTGCAAGTGGCACTGTGAGCCTTCCCAGCTTAGGTATTCCCTCCCCAGAGGAAAAAAAATTGGAAGGAAACATGCCATCCTTTGCAGCCATGGTTTGGGCCATGGCCAGCCATTTTGTCAAGGCCTGTGTATCTCAAGGCACTCTGAGCCTCAGGTTCTGCTTGCAAAATGAATAGACTCAGGCCATGACTGACCTACTAGCCTCAACGATGGCATGAATTCTGGTTAAGGTCTCCCACAGCAGAGTCTTTTCTGTTTCTTCTCCTGTCCTCTTGTAGAAAGCCAAAACAGTAGAAAGCCATTGCACTTAGCCAAGAAAAATAACTACAAATCTTGTATGATTCAGAGCTCAAGACAATTGTTGTGCAAGCTCTCCCATGGCTGCATCTTCATCCTCACCATGCTGCTCTCAGCCACCTTGCAGCTCCCTCCTGAAGGCAAGGTGGGCACGCAGGGAAAATATTGTCATCACTTGAATCACAGGGTGCATTTAGATAGCATAGTAAATGTCATAAGATTGGAAAGATGGAGTATTTTGCTACAGCGAGATAGTGAGCATGAGTGAGAGAGAGAGATGGTTTCATGGGCTGCCAAGTGCTGAATCACGGCTGTGGATGTATCTGCTAAAAGTGACTGCAGAGCCCCCGCAGCCTGTGAGTGCCCCACTCCACACATGCTCACAGACATGTGCACATGCACACACACAGACACACCTAGAGGCTCGCTGTGCCTTTCAGCTCACCAACAGTAGAGCTGGCAGCATGGGAAGAGAGCGAAAAGCCACAGATGGGATGGCTGTACTGTTGGGGAATTTTTATGGTACCCCTTGAGGAGAATTAAATACATGTTTGTGCTTAAAAATATATACACACACACAAAAGAACATTACATTGTGCAGGGTCCTACCACCATAAGTGGTGCCTTATATCCACTTGTACCAGCATCAATCCTGTGAGCAGTTGCATGGGGCACCTAAGCCTGGCCCTGGGTCCATCCCCCAGCCCAGCTCTGCTGCAGAAAGATGGCCCCTGAGCTTGGGCCCCTGAACACTCACATTCCAGAATGGTTTACAAGACAATAGCTGAGGCTGTTTCTTATCTTATCACCCAGGGAAACTTCACTCCCTTGCAAAGAGGGAGTATCTCTGGCATTCCTGCTTCCAGCCAGTTTAACCCCTTCTGCAGTTGGGCCTTCTTGCCCGCTGTGCCAGATCATTCCTCTGTCACAAATTACCACTGCTGAGCAGTTACAGTTTGAATTTCCCCTTCAGTACCTTTATACCAAAGTCCAGAGAACAGGGTTTCTCTATAAGAGCATCCCAGAACATCATATCCGGAAGCAAGTAAGCTCCATGCTGCACACTGTGATAGCATCTTTGGGAAGAGACCTTTCTGTGCTCTGCAGTCTTCACAGTGCACATGCTAGATGTTTTTCTCATGGGAATTGGTCCCTGTGTCCTTGTCCAAATGTCATTTCTACCCCAGTCATATAGCATGTGGTGCAGCATCTGCCACTCTTCAACTGCAAGGAGGTAGCATTTCAGCACTCTCACTGGCTTGCTTTGGTTTGACAGGTGCCATGGAACGGTAAATTGCTATAATGATGGTATAAAGTCACAGAGCTGCTGGGATAAGGGCAGTTAACTGGGACAGCAAGGGAGAGAGAAAACAATCAACAACAGTGCTGATAACAGACAGTAACAATGGGTGGTAACAGAGAACGATTTACCACGATTTACCACGACCGACCAGCACTCGACCTGTCCCCAGAGCCACGCCGACACGCCCGCCCCTGCCCGACTAGCCCCCTTTTATGGTGAGCATGACATCACATGGTATGGAATAGCCCCCGGCCAGCTTGGCTCACCTGTCCTGGCTCCTTGGGAAATTAACTCTATCCTTGCCAGAACCAGGACATTATCCACCCCATATTCTCTACCATCTACGTCATGCCCAGATTATTTTACAGATCTCATTGCCTTACTCTATGGGCCATCCCTCTAAAATGACTGTCGAGTTCATTTAGTCCATGGTTTTGGGTTCCATCTGCCATTACAGTCTCTCAGAGCAGAAACAATGGTGCATGCTGCTGGATTGTTGCACACTGCACCCGGAGTTTTCACAGCCGGTGTATCTGGTATGGTCCATGCTCACAGTCTGGATGTCAAAGATGTGATTTTTCGATAAAGTTCCTGGGCACCAGTTGCTGAAGTCAGTTCTAGTTCCATCATCGTGGCACTTTGTTCAGTTTCAAAGTCCATCCTTCATTAGTTTTGGGTGATTCTTATGGTCATACAGTTGATACAGTATATCGCTATTAACATCATGCAATTTAATTTATTGGCTATTCTCACCCAAAATCAAATCCCCTTGGGGTACACACCGGACTTCCCCATCTTTTCTCATCACCCACCAAGTGCACCCTGGTCCCTGAGCAAAAGCAATCCCGCAGATGGGCTTGCCTTTGCCTGAAGCAGGGATAACCCAAACTGTCTTCCCCAACATATTCTTCATGCGCACTACAGGAACTTTATCCCCTTCTACAGGGCGTGGAATTTTTGACTGGGCAGGGCCAGCTCGATTGGCAGATCCTCTAGTATTGACTAACCAGGTGGCCTTTGCTAAATGTGTGTCCCAGTGTTTGAGGGTCCCACCACCCATTGCTCTCAGGGTAGTTTTTAGCAGTCCATTGTACCTTTTGATTTTTCCCAGAGGCTGGTGCATGGTAGGGGATGTGATACACCCACTCAATGCCATGCTCTTTGGCCCAGGTGTCTATGAGGTTGTTCCGAAAATGACTCCCGTTGTCTGACTCAATTCTCTCTGGGGTGCCATGTCGCCACAGGACTTGTTTTCAAGACCCAGAATAGTGTTCCGGGCAGTGGCATGGGGCACAGGATATGTTTCCAGCCACCCAGTGGTTGCTTCCACCATTGTAAGGACATAACGCTTGCCTTGGCGAGTTTGTGGGAGCGTGATGTAGTCGATTTGCCATGCTTCCCCATATTTATATTTCAACCATCGTCCTCCATACCACAGAGGCTTTACCCACTTGGCTTGCTTGCTTGTGGCACACGTTTCACATCGATGGATGACCTGTGAGATGGCGTCCATGCTCAAGTCCACCCCTCGATCACGGGCCCATCTATATGTTGCATCTCTTCCTTGATGGCCTGAGGTGTCATGGGCCCACCGAGCTATAAATAATTCACCCTTATGTTGCCAGTCCGGATCTGCCTGAGCCACTTCAATCTTGGCAGCCTGATCCACCTGCTGGTTGTTCTGATGTTCCTCAGTGGCCCAACTCTTGGGTACGTGGGCATCTACATGACATACCTTTACAACTAGCTTCTCTAGCCGGGCAGCAGTATCTTGCCACAATGGGGCAGCCCAGATGGGTTTGCCTCTGAGCTGCCAGTTGCTCCGCTTCCACTGCTGTAACCACCCCCACAGGGCATTGGCCACCATCCATGAGTCAGTATAGAGGTAGAGCATCGGCCACTTTTTCAGCAATGTCTAGAGCCAGCTGGATGGCTTTCACCTCTGCAAACTGGCTCCATTCACCTTCTCCTTCAGCAGCTTCTGTGACTCGTCGTGTAGGACTCCATACAGCAGCCTTCCACCTTCGATGCTTTCCCATGATGTGACAGGACCCATCAGTAAAGAGGGCATATGGTTTCTCATCTTTTGTTACTTTATTATACGGTGGGGCTTCTTCAGCATGTGTCACCTCCCCTTTTCCCTTCTGGTTGGTTCCAACAATTTTTGAGAATTTTGAATACCCTTGGAATGTTCAGGCCAGTATATTCCTATTGGTAGGTCTCCTGCATGCTTTCCAAGTCCTGTTCAGGGTTAGCAAAAATTGTTTCAAGAATACCACCCAGGGATCTTCCCCAAGGCTGAATGGTCAGGGCTGGCATGGCATGTGGGAGAGTATGGGCGGGTATCTAGAGACCTTTTCACCCCCAATGGTTTGGAGCTTCACTCCCGAACAACTGCAAGACCCTGATAAAATGGTGGAATATTTGAAAGGAAAATGCTGTGGGGATTCTAAGGAGACACAACTTACTGCGCTGTGCTGGGCCCTGGCCTCAATCTATCTATAATGTCCTGGTTCTGGCAAGGACAGAGTTAATTCCACAAGGAGCCAGGACAGTTTAAAAGGTTAAAAATAAGGGATTTGATGCTATCTACATGGAAAGACACATTTCTTTCATGATTTTTTTCAAGTGGATTTAGAGTTTATGGAGTCTCAGGCCAGGCAAAGACCTTGAGCCAGCCACAGAGGAGATGAAGAGCAGCCCTGGTCATGGGAGATGCACCTCCAGTCTGTCCAAACAAAGGTCCCTCTCTTGGTGCACAGGGGATGCTTGGAGGAGTACATGAAAAGAAGTTAATTTTTAGTTCAATAATAGGCTGCTAAAAAGATGCCAACCATGTATATCCAGTCAGAGTCAGGATCACAGATTTATTTAATACAAAATAAGCAGTCTGCAGGCAGCAAAAAATTTCCCTTGCTCTTGAGGTCATTCATATGAGTTGGAGTTTTGAGCAGAACTCATTTTCGAACTCATTTACAAAGTCCAAAGCAGTAAAACTTGGATTTCTTGTTGAGTTTCATCTTGTGAACAATGTGGCAACTATTCTTCATAGAATCATAGAATCATAGAATCATAGCATGGTTTGCGTTGGAAGGGACCTCAAAGATCATCTAGTTCCAACCTCCCTGCAATGGGCAGGGACACCTTCCACTCGACCAGGTTGCCCAAAGCCTCATCCAACCTGGCCTTAAACACTTCCAGGGAGGGGGCATCCACAACCTCTCTGGGCAACCTGTTCCAGTGCCTCACCACCCTCACAGTAAAGAATTTCTTCCTCACATCTAATCTAAATCGACCCTCCTTCAGCTTGAACCCATTACCCCCTGTCCTGTCACTACACTCCCTGATAAACAGTCCCTCCCCAGCTTTCCTGTAGGCCCCCTTTAGGTACTGGAAGGCTGCAATAAGGTCTCCCCAGAGCCTTCTCTTCTCCAGGCTGAACAATCCCAACTCTCTCAGCCTATCCTCATAGGAGAGGTGCTCCAGCCCTCTGATCAGCTTCGTGGCCCTCCTCTGGACTTGCTCCAACAGCTCCATGTCTCTCCTGTATTGGGGCCCCCAGAGCTGGGTGCAGTACTCCAGGTGGGGTCTCACCAGAGCGGAGTAGAGGGGCAGGATCACCTCCCTCGACCTGCTGGTCACACCTCTTTTGATGCAGCCCAGGGCACGGTTGGCTTTCTGGGCTGCAAGCGCACACTGCTGGCTCATGTTGAGCTTCTCATCAACCAACACCGTGTTGTCAGCAAACTTGCTGAGGGTGCACTCGATCCCACTGTCCATGTCGCCGACAAAGATCTTGAACAGTGCCGGTCCCTGTACTGACCCCTGAGGAACACCACTCATCACTGGTCTCCACTTGGACATTGAGCCGTTGACCACAACTCTTTGAGTGTGACCATCCAGCCAATTCCTTATCCACCGAGTGGTCCATCCATCAAATCCATGTCTCTCCAATTTAGAGACAAGGATGTCATGCAGGACAGTGTCAAATGCTTTGCACAAGTCCAGGGAGATGATGTCAGTTGCTCTTCCCTTATCCACCAATGCTGTAACCCCATCATAGAAGGCCACCAAATTTGTCAGGCACGATTTGCCCTTAGTGAAGCCATGTTGGCTGTCACCAATCACCTCCTTGTTTTCCATGTGCCTGAGCATAGTTTCCAGGAGGATCTGCTCCATAATCTTGCCAGGCACGGAGGTGAGACTGACTGGCCTGTAGTTCCCTGGGTCTTCCTTTTTTCCCTTCTTAAAAATGGGGGTTATGTTTCCCCTCTTCCAGTCAGCGGGAACTTCACTGGACTGCCAGGACTTCTCAAATATGATGGAGAGTGGCCTGGCCACTTCATCCGCCATTTCCCTCAGGACACATGGATGCAACTCATCAGGTCCCATGGACTTGTGCACCTTCAGGTTCCTTAGATATTCTCGAACCTGATCTTCTCCTACAGTGGGCGGTTCTGCATTCTCCCAGTCCCTGCCTTTGCCTTCTGCAACCTGGGCAGTGTGGCTCAAGCACTTGCCAGTGAAGACTGAGGGAAAGAAGTCGTTGAGTACCTCAGCCTTCTCCATATCCTGAGTAACCAGGTCTCCTGTTTCATTCCGGAGGGGACCCACATTTTCCCTCGTTCTCCTTTTATCATTGACATACCTATAGAATCTTTTCTTGTTGTCCTTGACATCCCTGGCCAGACTAATTTCTATCAATCAGGGCTTTGGCTTTCCTAACCTGATCCCTGGCTGCTCGGACAGTTTCTCTGTACTCATTTTCTGTTCTCACTCTCTCCTTCTCCCTTAGGTAAGGTAGAAACTAACCTGCACTTGTAGTAGACAACACGTGGCAGGAAAAAACAGACATGAAGGCTGTGTTGTAGCATGCAATAACATACACTTTGGATAGCTATGTGCTGTGAGAATACAGTCAAAACTGTAAAAAAATTAAGAAAGTTGGATGTACAGAATAGCTCCACAGACAGAGGAAGACCATCAGATACCCACCACCAGCACAGCAGTTGCTGATGCACGATATAATGTAATTAATCTTTCTCTCCTTATGTTATATTATCGGGGAGAAAATGGCTGTTTTTGCAGTAATGGACCTAGAATAAGCATTAGCTGAATTGTTACTCATCTACATTATTAGGAAAGGAATTGAAAGCCCTATTTTACAGTATTTTCAGTCTCTTCACTTAATAAAAAGGATTTTTTCTTAATTTTTTTATCTCACCTAGCATTGAGGAGCTGGTGTTACTGATCACACTACTGAGAAAGAAGACGGCAGAGGTGCAACATGCTTGCTCAGCTTTTTAATGATAATGTGAGTTTTCTCTGACATCTGCCAACCCATTAGGGTATCCAGAGCCCTTGCATCATCCATTAGGAAGCCTTCAAACTCCTTTCTCCTGTTAAACTTCAGCCATATGAATGCACTGATTCCAAAAAAGATAAAATCTCCATCAGGACCTGAGGCAGTGCTACTCTACGAGTCTGAAAGAATGTGGTACTGAGGGAAGAGGTGACCATGATCAGTACAGGAAAATCCTCTGAGTTGCTTTGAACTTGGTTTCCACATGATGAGCATAGATTTGATCCAACACTCATAAAAATCCATAGGGATTTTATTTTATTTAATGGGAATATGATCAAATCCTAAGACAACTGCACTGTGTCATCTTGGTAACTTATGATAGAGTTACATCAGTTACTAATACAATCTACTGCTCTTTGAATATATTCTACTTATTTTGTTTTATTTTTATTTCAGATTTTCAGAATGAACAGAAAATGACAAATGTTGCTGGGGAAGCTAAATGGCAGAACTCTAAATATTCCTACTGTTAATTTTTAAACAGTTGCTTTCACTCCGCTTGGGAACTAATGAAAAATATATCTTTATAATTATAGCATCTGAACAGGACTTGAGATTATGACATTCGGACAGTCACAAGGACTAGGTCATCTGTACCATTTTATTAATTTCCTGCACATTCTCTCTCAAACAGAATTATACATTTTATTATTATTTTTCTTCTTGTTATAATCTCTATACTGATAACAAAATAGCTAAAGAATAGTGCCCGCAGGAGTTTCACAACTATTTTAATTTTTCTTCTAGGATAAAGGGCGAAAAGTGGCATTGAATTAATCCATTCTTGATGAGAACATCTTAAAATTATAACGAGGACAATGTGGTACAAAATTTATTCATTCTCATGACTTCTTCATGATTGTAACTAGAATAGCAAATGGCAAAATGTATTAATTCTTATAATAAAAATGTAATGAGGACAGAGGTTGGTGCAAGATGAATTAAGTGTAGTGGCAAAATTACAACTGAGGCATGGTCTCATTTGAATAACATACTGCATTTCTGTAGAAAACAAGTATGATACAAAAACTGTTATAGAGGTACCAGAAAGATAATGATCTGGTCATGTTATTGTAGTACAGTAGTTTCCTTTTTAGAAACAGAGTAGATTAAGCTCAAGATCGGTGCATCCCTATGAATAAGAACTCAAGCAAAGGAGGCAGGAGACCTACATGGATGAGCAAGGAGCTCCCAGAAAAAACTCAAAGGGAAGAAGGAAGTTTACAGAATGTGGAAAAAGGGACTGGACACTTGGGAGGAATATAGGGATGCAACAAGGAAGGCTAAGGCCCACTTGCATATAAATCTGGCAAGGGATGTCAAGGACAACAAGGAGGGCTTTTTCAAATACATCAGCAGCAAAAGGATGACTAGGGAAAATATGAGCCTGCTGCTGAATGAGGTGGGTGCCCTGGTGACAGAGGATACAGAGAAGGCGGAGTTACTGAATGCCTTCTTTGCTTCAGTCTTGACAGCTAAGGCTGGCCCTCAGGAATCCCACACCCTGGAGGGAAGAGAGAAAGTCTTGCAAAAAGACGACCTTCCCTTGGTCGAGGAGGATTGGGTTAGAGAACATCTAGGCAAACTCGACATCCACAAATCCATGGGCCCTGATGGGATGCACCCACGAGTGCTCAGGGAGCTGGCAGATGTTATTGTTATGCCACTCTCCATCATCTTTGAAAGGTCATGGAGAACAGGAGAGGTGCCTGAGGACTGGAGGGAAGCCAATGTCACTCCAGTCTTCAAAAAGGGCAGGAAGGAGGACCCAGGAAACTACAGGCCAGTCAGCCTCAGCTCCATCCCTGGAAAGGTGATGGAACAGCTCATTCTGGGGGTCATCTCTAAGCACGTGGAGAAAGAGGAGGTTATTGGGAGTGGTCAACATGGATTCACCAAGGGGAAATCATGCCTGACCAATCTGATAGCCTTCTATGATGGCATGACCAGCTGGGTGGATGAGGGGAGAGCAGTGGATGTTGTCTACCTTGACTTCAGCAAGGCTTTTGACACCATCTCCAATAACATCCTCATAGACAAGCTTAGGAAGTGTGGGTTAGATGAGTGGACAGTGAGGTGGATTGAGAACTTGCTGAACGGCAGAGCCCAGAGGGTTATGTTAAGCAGTGCAGAGTCTAGTGGGAGGCCTGTGGCTAGCAGTTTTCCCCAGGGGTCAGTACTGGGTCCTGTCTTATTCAACATATTCATCAATGACCTGGATGAGAGGACAGAGTGTACCCTTTTGCTAATGATACAAAACTGTGAGGAGTGACTGACACACCAGAAGGCTGCGCTGCCATTCAGCGAGACCTGGACAGGCTAGAGAGTTGGGTGGAGAGGAACCATATGAAATTCAAGAAGGGCAAGCGTAGGGTCCTGCACCTAGGGAGGAATAACCCCAAGCACCAGTACAGGTTAGGGGTTGACCTGCTGGGAAGCAGTGCTGAGGAGAAGGACCTGGGAGTCCTGGTGGACAAGAAGTTAAGCATAAGCCAGCAGTGTGCCCTTGTGGCCAAGAAGGCCAATGGTATCCTGGGGTGTATTCTGGGGTTATCCTCCCCCTCTACTCTGCCCTGGTGAGGCCACATCTGGAGTACTGTGTCCATTTCTGGGCTCCCCAGTTCAAGAAAGACAGGGAACTACTGGAAAGAGTCCAGTGGAGGGCTACAAAGATGATTAGGGGACTGGAGCATCTCTCGTATGAGGAAAGGCTGAGAGAGCTGGGTCTGTTTAGCCTAGAGAAGAGAAGACTGAGGGGGCAGGTCTTATCAATGCTTATAAATATCTAAAGGGTGGATGTCAAGAGGATGGGGCTAGACTCTTTTCAGTGGTGCCCAGTGACAGGACAAGGGGCAACGGGCACAAACTGGAACACAGGAACTGGAACCCACCTGGATGTAATCTTGTGCAACCTGCTGTAGGTGAACCTGCTTTAGAAGGGGGTTGGACTAGATAATCTCCAGAGGTCCCTTCTGACCCCTACCATTCTGTGATTCTGTGAATTTGTAATAGATGTTAATGAATTATGAATCTAGTCCAATGTTTATTAATACTAATACTTTACAGTACACCAAACCTGGGGAATGGAAACGAGGGCCAGGCTGACCTTGTGGGTACTGCTGGCACCATGAGCTACTGCAGTTTGACGGCAAAAATTCACTGTAGCTTGTGGCACACTGAAATAGGATGTCCATAATCTTCTTTTACCTGGGGTAGGCTGCCAGGTGACCTTACTCCCCGCTGAATGAGACATGGGAATGGTTGTGGCTGGGTGGCTTCATGCCCCACTGTGCAGCAACAGCCCTCGGCCAGGACATTAACACATGGCTCTTCATTTCTGTTGTCAATCATATTTTACTGTGAGAGCGAGGGAAACACCACTGCAGTGAGGAAAGGGGCAATATGGAGACTAAAGTGACTGATGTTTGCCTGGTGGGGTTGGAAGGGAGATCCTAGAATTGTAGTGAATACAGGAAAGAATCCTAAAAGGGGCTATTTCCATGACAATTTATGAATCCATCACAGTCTTAAACCCCCACTTGGTGTGCACAGCTATTATTCCATAAAGGGAAAGGAGTAAAAAATTTTGTTGGTGTCTCAATTTAAGAGTGTGGAAGATAAGAAGCACTTCTTACCCTGAACAGAGCAAGCAGAGTTTGTATGTGTGTGTATGTGCATCTACACAGTTTATAATTGCAGTCGGACTGTGATAACCATCTTATGGCAAAGGTAATGGTGTTCTTATCATCACTAAGTGAAAGGCCAATAGGACTCACTGTAAAACCCAAGTTATTCCTGTTATTAATGCTGTTTTGAAGAAAATCCTTAATGTTCAGCCAGTTAAAATGGAGCAGATGATAGATAGCTTAGTTTTTAAAGATGGCTTAATGATAAAAGAGAGCTAGAAACTGGCTTACAGTTTTCCTCGCAGGGCTCCCACACTGCTAGTGTTGTTACAATCACTTTTCAGAGAGCTGCCCAGGTCTAGCATTCAGCTGTGCTGCAGGAATGCCAATTGTAATTAAACATGCTAAAAATACTTTTCACAGTTTATTCAGGGTGACAAATGCTTCCTGTTATGCAAATCTGTGAAAATTAAGGCAGCTCTCCTCCCAGAATTTTTTTTCCAAAGTACTGGTTTCATTTTAATGAGTTAGAAGAAGAATACTTGATTTTCTTCAACCCTTTTCTATGCATTTCCACCAAAAAGGGAGACCTTGTTGTCCCAGTTCTGTAGTGGGGGATACTGAGTCACTCTGCAGTCTGATGACAGAGCCCACTCCTGCTCTCAGCTTGGCATCCAACTGAGCCACTTGGTCCACAAGAACAACTTCTAGTAATTGTCTATCACCCTCTCTATTGACAGGTAAAGGACACCTCTGTTGTGAAAATGATGCTAGGCAAGGAAGGGCCAAGTAATGGGAATAAAACAGTAAAGTAATGGTAAAAAGGGAGGAAACTCATCCAGCACAGGCCAGGCTGTAAATAATGGCTAAATTCCTTACTCTGTAGTTAGTCAGCTGAAGTACAAGTGGCTATACCACATGCATGCTCAGCAGCAGGATGGGCAGATATGCAGTGAAGGAAACCCTCACTCTGCCTTCAGCTACAAATGGGAAGCACATGTGGGTCCTGTGTAGTGTGTGTTGAGATGCGCTATGGGGCTGCATCAGACAATCAGTAAGGTGCTCCTCGGGAGGTTAATCTGATCTGCTCCACCAGGATGACCGGGCTACTCAGATTGACCATCTGACCAATCCTCGTTGCTTCACATGTGGATTGATTTCATGACTCTCAAAACAACTTTCCTAGGACAGTGCTTATTGTCTACCTCTGAAACACACTTTCATGGCAGTGATGTCTAAACAGCTGGAAGATTGACATATCATTCCTGCTAGACCTGTTGGACTCATGCATTGTATGACAAGTCCATGACCACGAAGGCTGCTCTGTTTCTGCTCCATTATACACATGGAAGTTCCTGTGACAATAGGGTTAAGTCCTCAGTCTTCATGCTTCAGAAACAGATCTTTGCCTCTTTAAGCTGAAGGAGTCTTTTAAGACGTTAGAAGCAGTATGTCTATGACATATGCCCAATTTTCATGTCATCAATAAAGAGATGAGCAGATCTGGCCAATTTTTTTATCTCTTCATTCACCACCCTCCATTAAATTTTACCAGTCAATGAAGTTCTTGTATTCTCTGTACTGTGAGTTAATGAAATGGATCCAATGATGTGGCTGTCTGTGATAACATCAAGCTGTCCATGATGGCTGGTATTGGCCTCTCCCATCCAGTGTTCTGAGGTTAGGGAAAAAAATCAGCCTGCTGTATTACAGCCTATTAAGAAATTTAATTTTGGAATCATCCAGGGCAAAATCTATAATTTGTTTCTCTTTTTTGTTGTTTTTTGGGGTTTTTTTTGTCAGAGAATATCAGAATTGACATAAAGGCTGTCAGGCTGTCAGGTGTGAACATGGGTCAAAATTTTAGAAATGAGGTCTCATACCTGCTAACTTGAGAAGTTCTTCCTCACCATTACCCTCAGAAGCAATAGGGAACATTAACTGGTACCATGCAGCATCACATTTTAGGAGGCTCTTAAAAGCTAACAGAAAGTTGCAAGTGATGTATAAAGATGAATACTTTTGCAATCTGCTCACACAGTGGTTCTAGGATCCCCTGCTGATGCTCCCAGTTACTGCAGATTAAACCGTGAAGCAAGGTCTCGGGCCCTCCACACCTGGGGGGCAGATCTGTGCTTGTCAGCATGTTTACAAAGTTCTCACATTTTTCTGAGACAATTTGGCTCATCACAATTGGTTTATAATCACCTGTGATACTTCATTTACAGTACCAGTGTAGCTATGAGAGAATTAATTTTCTCTCCATGATAGTTGTTAGTATAATTCATGCCTTGCTTTTAATTGCTGGATCAAATTACTTAGTGTATTATTTCATGTGTCATCCCACAACAGAGAAGTCCGGAAAGGTACCTGTATGCCTGGCTCCTCCAAACAAAAGGTGACTCAAAGGTAATTTGCTAAACAAAATTTTCTTGTGTATTTTTAAGAGGCAGAAGGCCAAATAAATACAGTGTGTAAGTGAATGCAAATCCAGTAAAATGAAAATGATTGTACCTATTTACCTTCAGAACAACTGTCCATCTCAGCTCAGATAAATCAATCTCAGCTCAGATAAATCGAGTGACACTGTCTTTCTTTAATTAACATTGGCGTTAACATTAAAAGGGAAAATGCTGAAACATAATTAAGAGTTGGCATTTAACCATCTTGCAGGACAGAGAACAAAGGACAGAATCTGCTGTCTCCTCTCACCAGTCTCTCTGCTTCATACCAGTCCAGGCTGTCCCCCCCAGCCAGCAGGACCAGGCAAGTACAAAGGTGAGCTTCAAGCTGCCCTTGAACAAAGTTACATCCTACAAATGTCCTTACTGCTGCTGCCATCTCCTATCCAGGCTGAAAAGACCTGTTCTGTCACTTAAACCTGAGTATCAGCCAGCTTCACTGCTGACTTCAGAGCTGCTGCTGTGACACATGGGAGAGGGAAGTCACAGAGTGAGACAGGGAGGTGAGCCTACAAAGGGAAAAGGAGTGTGGCACAGGCAGAGAAGAGCTGGGTGCTAGTTTTGCCATTGGAGACCCCTTGATATCTCTGTGCATTGTACATACCCGGAGGCTGGAGGACAGGACTCCAGGGATTCAAATGCAAGCTGAAGGCAAGAAGCAGACAGATGCCTTGGCATTCAGGAACAGCTGGGAGGGTGGGCAGAGGCGGGAGGAAAGGGGTGCATGAAGTCCAGGTCAATTTTCAGGCTGCGACCTGGGATGCAGGATCCAAAGAGCAGAAAGGCAGAAAGGCTACTTTTAGCTAGTGTAGCCATGAGCTTGAATTTGAATGCTGCTCAAAAATTTATGTTGGTCCAGGTAGTCTTTTGCAGCAGTAGCTCTACTGGTTATAGGAGCCAGCGCAAAAAGGCAGGGTCCTCTCCTTGCTGCCAGATCCCTGCACCCCTGCTCCAGAGAGCTGTGGCTGCTGCAGCTGTGTCAGTCCCTGCTCCAGGCCCATCGCTTCCAGCTCCACGTCCATGCACAAGTGTGCCTGCAGTGGAGGAGTGAGGTTCACAAGCCATATCCTGGGGTGGACATGACTCATGGAGCAGAAGTCAGGATGTGAACAGGTCTGTCCTTCTTTACACCTCCGCACCCCTGCCGTGGTCCTGACCTGGCCTCCCCACACCAGCCAGCCCAGTCAGTCTGGGACCACAGGGAGAAGGCAGATGCTCGCTGGGGTGGTTAATCCAGGTAGCTCACAGCATGCTGCCACCAAGACCCTAAAGCATGTGCAGCTGAAAGCTGGCGGGACATGCCAGCACGGCTCCTGCAATGGCAACCTCTGCCCTTGGTTTCTGTGGGCTGCAGGCTCACGCCGTGTGGAGTTTTGTCCTGACCCTGCTCTTACATTGTTGAGATGAAGCAGACACACTGCCCTAAAAGACCCTGGTCCTTCATGACTGCCCCTTAAATAAATGCCTTATATCTAAGCAGTTAATTATTTTTAGAATAACCTATTAAAGAGTATATAATATATTCCCATCACAGCTAAATGTCATCTCCTGTAAAAACAAAGGTATTTCAGCAAATAAACCCCTGTAAAAATAGCACTTGGGAAAGTATATTTTAAACTTCCACTGATGTTTATTTTTGAAGCCTTGAAATTTAATTCATGTGTTGAATAAATACCCTTCAGATATCTAGTTATTATTCACATCATAAAGGGTAATATGTTCTCTTCTGTTCTTTTGTAACATCAAAAATAACTATGGCCATCCCTTCAGATGCTGATGGCTGAGTGTTTCCCTGTAGGACAATGGGAGGACGAAAACAGAATGTCACATCACAGCTCCTGAGAAGCATGTATTGCACTGTCTGTTTCGGCATTGTTGTTGTCCAAAAAGCGGATTTGTTGCCCGGTGTGCAATAAGTCAATTCTCACACACACAGGAGAGATATTGCTTTTTATTCAGGCCTGGGTGCTTGGTGGATTTCCACAAATCAGGCACACCTAACGCTGGTTCTCTTGTCATATTTATACACAAATGTTACAAATTAGTACACTCCCAGTTACAACGATTGGTTCATATTTCTTCGCCTAGTATGCAAACTAGAACGCACGCTCAGTTCTTTTCTCCGCCTCTATCTTTTGGGTATAGGTGGTATAATTTGGGTAGGGGGCTCATGGGTCGGTGGTCATGGAGACCCTGGCCCAAATTACCTTTTGCCCTAGTTTCTCAATACTTCTGGCACTTCCAAATGTTTCTTCAGGGTCTATTGATCAGACTAACGATTTCTTCTACCTCTTGACAATCACGTCTTAATTGATACATTGTTTGGGTGAATATTAACTAACATAATGGTAGAATTGTACAATAGCCATCCTTAGTAGTACCTAGCAACTATTTGCAAAATTATCTGTGACATCCTTAACTATGGAACTATGAAGAACTATCTGTAACTTCTTAGCTATAGAATCATGATTAACTCTTAACTTCAATACCAGATATCATTGTGACACACTGAGTGCAAAGCAAAATAGGTTCATAACAAAGGGATATTTGTAATGAATTGTTGCCATAATGTGTTACCATAAGGTTGGCCAGGATTGGTGTCCTGTCAGCAGCAGTCATCTTATAAAATGCACCCCAATTCTAGCGAGCATACGAACTCCATGTCTGCAAGCAGTTAAATGGTAGCTGTATGACGATATAAAGATGCTTGCTGTTGCTGACGTAGAACATTTGGGTAGCAGTAAAGTGGTCCCTTTAATCCTTCTGCTTCTTAAGTAAATAATACAAAAAACTAGTATGCATAAGCAATGTTAAAAATGTCTATGGCATCAGGAAGAAATGTAGCTTCACAGCAAGGATATTTGCAAGAAAGAATAAGAAAGGAACTGCGACAAGGAGGGAATGGGAAGGAGCTGTGTAGACCAGCCATCCACATCTTCAATGAGCCGTATGAGGTCAATAGTGGTGGTTGTTCATATCCCCCACAGCCCAAGTTGCTGCCTCATGGCCACCTCTACAGAATATGCTCCTAGGCAAAAATGGAAGCTGAATTGCATTGCTGGGACACTATATCCTTCTACTTTAGAAGCAGGAGGCACCTCCACACTGTGCAGCCAGCACTGCCAGCAGTGTAGCTGGGTCAGTGGAGGAGTTGGTGTGGCTTGCAAGACCCATGCAGGAGATAACAGAAAATCTGTGGGATTAATCTGCATCAAGATGAATTCACCCAAAACTGCAATGTTTGTAATAGCCAAGTTGGCTATTCTAAAGCTAGCTCAGGCCTGTCTGTATGAACTGCAGAACAGAAATAGCCTGCAGGCAACTCTAAGGTATTTATCTGTCAGTGTTTTCCAGCTCATAATCATATTGCAGAATGAATAGGAGGTCTGCCGGGTTGGCTGAATAGTCCTCCACATCACTGTCTCCCATTTCAGTGTATGTGCATTACAACTTGGCACTACTTCATATTGTAGTCTGAAGAGACCAACTTTGACATGAAGACCAAACAGAAGTACAAGTCACTAATAGTTTTATTTGAGAGAGATAACTTCTGTCTTTTGAATGGACAGACAAAGTGGCTCAGTAACCCTTACCATCTAGGGGCAAATAGTCAGTCTTTTTCTTGGGACAGAAATCCCTCTCACAGAAGAGCACCACCACCATCACACTACACTGTTTTCATGGCAGTCTCAGCAGAAAACTCAGAAAGGGGCAATGGCTACAAACTGCACCTTTGGAAGGTCAGAGTAGACATTAGGAAAATTTCTTTGCTAGGTGAAGAGTGCAATGAGGGAGCAGGTTATCCAGGGACGCTGGGGAATCCCTCCTTGGAAGGACTGGAAGAGGTCAGAGATAATGGGTGGGTAAAATGACGTAAAAAGCAGGTCTACTGACAAAAAAGGCTTAAGAGTAAGGTATTAGTGTTACTTCTTAATATTCAGCTATGGAAAGCAGCTGCACTTGAAATGATTTTGCATGGCTCTGCAAGCACAATGGGGTTGCTGTACTCTAGGAAAAGCATGTGCATGGCGAGGAGTGCCACGTTGAGCAAGATGAGGCCCTGTCGCAGGTCCTTGCACTGCACAGAAGCGAATTGCCAGTTCCCTGCATGCCTCCTCATCCTGCTCATGGGGAAGGGTAAAAAAAGGGGCCTGAGACAAAGAGAAAAGGGCATTGTTAATGAGATTCAGGCTTAACTAGAGCTGCAAGCCTTTTAATGAGGCACTGGGCATACAACTCCCTCCTTCCATTGAGAAACAAGAAAGACTTGGCTGTTCAGCAGCACCCCACGTTCCTACCTCCTTGCTGCAACCTAGACAGAGGTTTGATCGCTGCAGGGTACAGCAAAACCAAGTTCAATAATTTTGCTACAGTGTAGGACTCAGTCCAAAATTAACAAAGGAGCATAACTGCAATGCAAGGACAATACCATGTTTTTGCTCCCAAGTTTTTATTAACCCAGTGGAAGTGAGCTAAAAAACCCAAAAGATCAATCATCACTGAAAGCAAAAATTAGAACTAGATCTTAATATATCTCCCATGGTGTTTCACAACTGAGTTATTTGCGATGGCGTTCTTAAAAGTTAATTATAAATTTGCACAGGTACCTGAATGAAACAAATATCAAAGTTTCCTTTTCCTTTCTTGCCTTCTCCCTGAAAAGATGATTCCCTTTCAAAATACACTCAGAAGTCTTCAGATCAGAAAAAAAGAGGACTGATTTAGCTTGCAAAGCATGCACATTCAGCTCAGTCATGAACTGTCTCAGCTCAGTTCATTCAATGGCAAAGCTCTCACCAACTTCAGTAGGGCTGGGTTTACTTTAAGCAGCTGAGTTAATTTATCACTGAACTCTGAAAGCCTGAAAAGCAGGAGTCCTGGGCCTTGCTCATGCTGTGTGCTAACCCTCAGGGAAGTCATGGTTATATCTGTTGAGGCATGATGGCTACAGCATGCCTACAGGATGGTGTTCAGCTGCAATAACCCCCTACTGCCAGCCCAGCACAGGCTGGCTTGCTCTCATCCCCTGTATGCCACCACAACTTCCTGTCTTGGGGTTAGAGCTGGCAGCCACCAGGGAGGGGATGATGTGCTATGGGGTGCTGACAGCACGCACCCCTGGCCACAGCCTCTGCTTTTTGTGGAGACGGTGTCTGTGATCAAGCTGTTGGGTAGCTGGGAGTGGAAGAAAGCCAATGTCTAAAATTCACATGTAGTTTGTTTTTACTCATGATGACCATGAAAATCCCCATCTGACCTCCTTCTTGGTACGTGGGATCTGATATAGAGAGGAGCTGGAGCTGCTGGGAATTGGCAGCTTATTGACTGCTTCCCTTGGGAACTATTGACCAAACTTAGCAAAGCTGATTCAGGTGGAGCTGGTTCAAATTCCTCAAGATTTGACCCCCCGACTTACAAATTTCAATTCTTCTGGCATCTTTCTGTGAATCTGTGCCTCATTCCCTCCTCTCAAGACTGAAGGGTCTTCTCTCTCTGTTGCTTCTTCCCCAACTCCACAAGCACTCCTGGCCCCCAGAGATACATCCTTTTCCAGGGCTATTTGCCTGTTGCTGCAACTCCTGTCACTGTCTCCGAGCATGTCACAGCTGCCAGGCCAGCCTTCACTTAGTCCTTCATCCCACTGCCAGGTTTCTGTCTGTTGGACTTTTCTAAAGGAGTCTTCCCAGGACACAATTTATCTCCTGACTATCAGAATATTTGGGGTTGTGGTGAGAAGGCAGGTTCTTGCTGAGACAGCAACAAAGGTGATCACGATGAGTCTTTCCCTGCCTGCTGCAGCCTTCTGAGATGCTGTGCTGCTTTGGACACTAGAATGAGAGGAGGACAAATTATTTGGTTTTGTTTCTGCCTTCTGCAGCTGATGAAATGGTAAGTGACTAGGCAGACATTACAAAATCCAGCAGTGAGAGAGTGAGCAATCTCAAATCCTACTTGGAATAGTTACAGAGGGAAAAACTCCATTTTATTACACTGCAGGAATGGCTGCCTGAATCATACCTAAGAGGAGCTTCCAAGAAAATATGCGGATCATGTGTTTCTTTAGATGGGACATCCTTGACACACTATGTAATTGTCACTGAACTGTAGAATTAGTGGCCTGGTTTTCCCTCATATGGAATAAAAACTCATCATTTTTAATTGAGTGTGGCTTATAGGCAAAGTAAGGAAATCTGAGTAATGCTCTTTATTTAGTAACTCACTGACTGACATCAGGCAGCCAAAGCTGATTAGAGCCAACTGCAGCTGGCTCAATTCTAACCAATCAAAAACTTTTCAGCTCATGAAAGTCAGAGCTGAGTGTTTAGTGGAGAGATTCCCCTGCAGCCCATGGTGAAGACCATGGTGAAGCAGGCTGTCCCCCTGCAGGCCATGGAGGAAGGATGAGGGGGTGTAGAGATTCCACCTGCAGTCTATGGAGGACCCCATGCTGTAGCAGGTGGAGGCACCCAAAGGAGGCTGTGACCCTGTGGGATGCCCCTGCTGGAGCAAGCTCCTGGCAGGACCTGTGGAGAGAGGACCCTGTGTTGGAGCAGGTTTGCTGGCAGGACTTGTGACCCCATGGGGGACCCATGCTGGAGCACTTTGCTCCTGAAGGTCTGCACCCCATGAGAAGGACTCATGTTGGAGCAGTTCGTGAAGGACTGTAGCCCGTGGGAGAGACTCACATTGGAGAAGTTCATGGAGGACTGTCTCCTGTGAGAGGGACCCCATGCTGGAGCAGGGGAAGAGTGTGAGGAATCCTCCCCCTAAGGAGGAAGGAGTGGCAGAGACAACAGGTGATCAACTGACCGTAACCCCCATTCCCCATCCCCCTGTGCCACTGGAGGGGGAGGAGGTAGAGAATTCAGGAGTACAGTTAAGCCTGGGAAGAAGGGAGGGGTGAGAGGAAGTATTTTAAGATTTGGTTTTAGTTTTCATGACTTCACTCTGTTTTGTTTGGTAATAAATTAGATGAATTTTTTTCCTGAGCTGAGTCTGGTTTTCCCATGACAGTAACTGGTGAGTGATCTCTCCATGTCCTTATCTTCACCCACGAGCCTTTTGTTATGCTTTCTCTCCCCTGTCCAATTGAGGAGGGGGAGTGATAGAGCAGCTTTGGTGGGCACCTGGCCTCCAGCCAGGGTCAACCCACCACAGGGGGGTCAAGATCTTGGGAGGGGACATAGCCAGGTCAGCTGACTCAAACTGACCAAAGGGATATTCCATAAGATATGACTTCCACTCAGCAATAAAAAGCTGAGAGAAAGGAGGAGGAAGTGGGGGGCATTTGTTATTTACAATATTTGTCTTCTGGAGCAACTGCTACGTGTACTGAAGCCCTCCTTCCTGGGAAGTGGACGGACATCGCCTGCTGACGGGAAGTAGAGAATAAATCTTTTGTTTTTTTTCCTTTAATTCCTTTATCTTGACCCACAAGTTTTTGTTCCATCTTATTTTTCTCCCCTCCTTGTCCTGCTGAGGAGGGGAGTGATAGAGTGGCTTTGTGGACACCTGGCATCCAGCTAAGGTCAACACACCACAGTCTTTTTTGGTGCTCAATGTGGAGCACAAGATAACAGCAGTTTTGTATTAAGCATGCTATAGCTATAGTAGTTATTAAGCGGCAAGCTCCTGTGCAGGTCACTTAGCTTGGGAACATGTTAATACGAATAATGGTTATGTGCTTTGGCCTGACATTGATGACTTTGCTGTGTTGGGGGAGGTCTCTTGTGGAGATGAGGGAATATATCTCCCTCTCCCTTCCCGGGATTGATGTGGATGGTTTTATTATGCAGGCTTCTAAGGTCCTTGTTCACCCTTATGTGATCTGTTTAATATTACTAATTAATACTGTTGGCATATTATGGGGTTTGTGGAATTTGGTCTTGTCCTGGTTTAAGAGAAGACAACTTTTGGGTGAGGCAATACTGAAATGTGCTCTGAGGTGGCCGGTCCTTGGGTGGCAGGGTATGTGGAAGGATTTGGGCAGGTTCCTAGGATGGTTATCACCTCCTATAGCCTGGGACTTTACGCGTGAACAGGCAAGCAACCCTGGGAAACTGAGGCACCAACTGATAGAAGGGTGCCTTGCCTACCCCAATGAAAACCGACAGCTTCTAGCACTGTACTGGGGCCTGGCCTGTGCCTATTGAGCCACAGGGCAGTACTGTCAGAGGACTGTGGTTGAGGCAGGGACCCAAACTGCACCTGAGGACACCCTGGTTGAGATAGGGATCCAAACAGCAACTACAGTAATTGCCCCAGTAGTGAAAAAGAAACAGTGGACAAGGAGAACAATGGGTCCGTATCATCGATTAATAAGGGAGGAGGAAGAAGAGGAAAGGTTTGACCAAGCAGCGGGTTCTTCAGAAAACAAATGGGAGGAAGGAGTGAGAGAATTCGGACAGGAAGCAGAAACTACCTGGTCCCTGGCCTCATGTCCTGGTTTTGGCTAGGATAGGGTTAATTTTCACAAGGAGCCGGGACATTTCAGCCAAGCTGGCCAGGGGGATATTGCATACCATGTGATGTCATACTCACCATAAAAGGGGGCTAGTTGGGAGGGGTGGCTCAGGGTGGCTCCCAGAAGGTCTGAGTGTGGGCTGAGTGTCAGGTCAGTAATTGGATCTGTAAATTGCCTTGTGTTATCAGCTGTGGTGTATATTCAGATATAAGTAGTGTTGTTATTTCCCTTTGCTGTCCCAGTAAACTGTCCTTATCCCAACCCATGGGGTTTACCTTTGTCTTCCCATTCTCTTCCCTATCTCACTGGGGGAGGG
Source organism: Balearica regulorum gibbericeps (assembly GCF_011004875.1). NCBI lineage: Eukaryota > Metazoa > Chordata > Aves > Gruiformes > Gruidae > Balearica > Balearica regulorum. The sequence goes on along the minus strand of NC_046219.1, from coordinate 9,103,420 downwards.
GTGAGCAAGCGGCAGTGTGGTGCTCAGCTGCAGCTGGGGTGTCATGGTTTCACCCTAGCCGACATCTGAGCACCATGCTGCCGCTCGCTCACTCCCCTCCCCGTTGGGATGGGGGAGAGAATTGGAAGAGTGAAAGAGAGAAAACTCATGGGCTGAGATAAAGACAGTTTAATAGGTAAAGCAAAAGCCACGTGCATAAGCAAAGCAAGACAAGGAATTCCTTCACCACTTCCCATCGGCAGGCAGGTGTTCAGCCATCTCCGGGAAAGCAGGGCTCCGTCACGCATAACGGTTACTTGGGAAGACAAATGCCATCACCCCGAACGTCCCTCCCCTTCCTTCTTCTTCCCCAAGCCCTTTATGAGCTGAGCATGACGTCATATGGTATGGAATATCCCTTTGGTCAGTTGTCCCAACTGTGTCCCCTCCCAACTTCTTGTGCACTCCCAGCCATCCTGCTGGCGGGGCAGTGCGAGAAGCAGAAAAGGCCTTGACTCTGTGTAAGCACTGCTGAACAACAACAAAAATATCCCTATATAACAAAGCCATCTCTATATAATCAACACTGCTTCCAGCACAAATCCAAAACATAGCCTCATACTAGCTACTATGAAGAAAATTAACCCTCTCAGCTGAAAACAGGACAGAAGGAAAAAGTATTTGGGCTAGGAAAGTGGAAAATCTTAGGGGATGAAACTAAAAATTTGTGTTGGTGTGTTAATGAAACACACCAGACAGAATTTGTTGAAGAGGCAGAGTCTTGTGATCGATTCCCTTGGGGAATGCAGTTTCCCTCTGTTTGGAAGACTGCTGAAGAAGGAGATTGGCATTATATGCAGGCAACTCCTTGGTTTATTGATTGGATAGGAGATCAATCAAAAGAAAAGATTAAAAAAAATCATTTTACCTTCAAATTTGACTGAAAATAGAAGTTCTCCTAAGGCTTATAATTGGAATTGTACTGGAGTCTATGACTGTTCAACAAATGTATCCGAACTTCAAAGGACAGGACCGCTAGCAAGAGCTCTACAATTGGGGTGTTTATGTTGGAATTATTCAACTTCCATAAACGATACTTGGACAGGAACTACGATTAAGGGCAAAGTTATAAATTGTGAATGGGAAATTATTCTCCCCGTAGGACATACTGTATGGGTAGGTAGTGATGTATCTTGGTTATTTGAAATTAAATGATGAGAAATGTTGTGTACACATTCCAAACGTAACCGAAAATGTGGAAAGGCAGCTTGACACTATTCAGCAAATAGCAAAATCAAGTCAAAATCTGAGAGAGGCAATGGAAACGGGGTGGCTTAATAAAATTTTACATGGCCTAGGATTCTCCCTGACGGGATGGCTTCCAAGTTTGCTACAAAATTTAGTTATCTTTATAATAATCATTATAATTGTCTGTATCATGTTTGGATGTTTGAAAAGTTTGATTACTAAAAAGATGTCTCAGTCCTATGTTAGTTGTACAAAATAGAGGTGAGACTTGTCGAAAAATAGAACTTTGATAAGTCTCAAAGGGGGGAAATTGTTGCAGCAAAATCAAATGTAACCAAGACTATTGCTGCTAAGGGCGATCATTGTATAGTCCTACCCCTGTGTTAGTTAATGTATATATAAACAATGTACTAATTAAGATGGGATTGTCAAGAAGTAGAAGCATAACTGATAAATTGTTAGCTTGACCAACAAGCCTTGAAGAACCATTTGGACTTGCCAAAAGTACCAGGAAACTAGGGGAAAGGATTGCCAAAGAAGGAGGAAATTAGGGGAAAGGTAATTCCAACAGGGGGAGATCGCAACCACCGACCCATGGACCACCCACCCTGATTACACCACTGACTCAAAAGAAAGAACTATTAGGCATGTGCACTAATTTACATAGGAGGCGAACATTTATCAACCAATCATATAATGATAAATAATACATATGTATTAGAAAGATGAATATGTTAATGTTTTATGTATAAATAACCACTGATTTGGAGCTTTGGGGTGCTGTCTTGGGACAGACACCCATATCTGCGCAAATATGCAACAAAATACCTCTGCTCTGTGTGTATATTGGCATATTGCACACTGGGTAAATGAACCCTCAGTTTTGGGACAACAGTGTGATGGTAACTGCTGAGTGATGTCCCTGTCCTTATCTCGGTCCACAAGCCTTTTGTCATATTTTTCTTCCCTCTCCAGATGAGGAGGGGGAGTGATAGAGCAGCTTGGTGGGAACCTGCCATCCAGCCAAGGTCAACCCATGACATCTTCTATCGTGGTTTTGCCTCAGCTGGCAACTAAGCACCACACAGCCACTCACACACCCTTCTCCCTCCCAAGGGGATGGGTTAGGAGAATGGAAAAAAACCTCATGGACTGAGATAAAGACAGTTTAATAGAATGTATTGAGTTTGTGTGGCAAGGTTTTGGTAGAGGGGAGGCTACAGGGGTGGCTTCTGTGAGAAGCTGCTAGAAGCTTCCCCCGTGTCTGATAGAGCCAACGCCAGCCGGCTCCAAGACGGACCCGCCGCTGGCCAAGGCTGAGCCAATCAGCGACAGTGGTAGCGCCTCTGTGATAACATATTTAAGAAGGAAAAAAAACACCCTGGGGGGAGCTTTTGCAGCCAGAAAGAGAAGTGAGAAGATGTGAGAAACTTTGCAGACACCGAGGCCTGTGGGAAGGACTCACATTGGAGAAGTTCATGGAGGACTGTCTCCCGTGAGAGGGACCCCATGCTGGAGCAAGGGAAGAGTGTGAGGAGTCCTCCCCCTGAGGAGGAAGAAGCGGCAGAAACAACGTGTCATTGACTGACTGTAACCGCCATTCCCCATCTCCCTGTGCCGCTGAGGGGGGAATAGGTAGAAATCGGGTGTGAAGTTAAGCCCGGGAAGAATGGAGGGGTGGGGGAAGGCCTTTTAAGATTTGGGGTTTTTCCTCATTGTTCTACTCTGTTTTGCTTGATAATAAATTGGATTAATTTTTTCTAAGTTGAGTCGGCTTATCCCGTGATGGCAATTGGTGAACTATCTCTCCCTGTCCTTATCTCGACCCGCAAGCCTTTAGTTATACCTTTTCTCCCCTGTCTAGTGAAGGAGGGGGAGTGATAGAGCGGCTGTGGTGGGCACCTGGCCCCCAGGCAGGGTCAACCCACCACATAGGATAACAAAGTAAGATGATGATGATGATAACGATAATAGCAACAACAAGTGATGCACAAATACAATTGCTCACTGCATGTGGAAGGAAAAAAAACAAACAACCCGATGCACAGTCTGTTTCTGAGCAGTGATTCTTCCTTCTGACTAGGTGTGACAATTGCACATAAGAGGTTAAAAACACTGGTGTTTGCTTATCTCTTATGCAAACATTGTGGATGGAGATCCCCAAGGTTGGTATGTGAAGCAGCCGAAGTAGGAAGTCTTACGGCCACAGGACGGCCCTGTTTTTGCTAGAGAACGCGGAATAAACCGATAGACAGTTTCTACACAGAATCTTGAAGGCCACGGTGCCCAGAGTGAGACCTTTCGCTTCATTATCCATGAAATTAATATTGTAGTTGACATCCCTAAGTATGATAATGAGCTAAAAAAAGTACGTGCCAAACATATATGACTATAGTTACTCGACTGTCCACCCAAATCATGTTAAATGTCACCCCAGGGAGAGGACAGCTAAGGTTAGGGTATAAAGGATATATCCCCAAAGAGGCAGTCGACGGTTTGTGTTCCTTCTCCTCCACCCAAGATAGGGATGCCTTCTTGGTAAGCATTGCAATTTCACTTTTTTGGTGAAGAATACCTGGGATAGCATTTTTCTGGCATTATAGTCATATATTAGTGCTATTGCTTTAAGTGCATTTATCAATGGCAATTCTGAACTCTTTATATCTGTCACTTTAATAAACTTTCTATCTGTTTCAACTTTGTGAAACCGTCTCAGTGAAAGTCCTTTAGGGAGCTCTGACAGGCAAACATTAACTCTGATATGTGGCTATATATAATCCTTTAGACATAAACCGTTGACAAAGTCTGGGACTAAGACTGGACCTAGTTGCGCCTATGCTCCTCTCTGAGAAGTTTAGAAAGCAAGGGGATCCTTTCTGAATCTCATGACTCAATGGGAAGGCCTCCCTCAGCCACACATCAGACTCACACCCTTTACATGACACTAGGTTCCCCAGTTATATAAAGGAGCATGACGTTATAAGGTAGGGAATATCCCTTTGGCCATTCTGGGTCAGCTGTCCTGGCTATGCTCTCCCAGCTTCTTGTGCACCTGGCAGGGCGTGAGAAGCTTAAAAGTCCTTGACTTAGTGTAGACACTACAACTACCTAGCAACAACTAAAACCATCAGTGTGTTATCAACATTATTCTCATACTAAATCCAAACCATAGCACTATACCGGCTACTAGAAAGAGAACTAACTCTATCCCAGTCGAAACCAGGACATTATCCACCCCTTATTCCATACCATCTACGTCATGCCCAGGTCCTATACTTCCTAATACATTCCAATTAATCACCATCACTTTTCCTGTCTTCTGATATGTACACACAGATATCATTCCTTTAGTCTATGGATCATCCCTCTAAAATGTCCATTGAGTTCATTTAGTATATGAATTTTAGGCTCCATCTGTTAGACTCTCAGGGCAGGGGAGATGGTGTGTGATGTTGGATTGTTGCATGCTGCATCCGGAGCTCGTAGCTGATGTATTCGGTGTGGTCCATGCTCACGCTCTGCGGGTTGAAGATGTCGATATCAAGGAAGTTGCTGAGCGCTCGTTGCTGAAGCCAGTTCTGGCTTCATCACCTCTGTACATTGCTCGGTTCCATCAAAGTTCATTCTTCATTAGTCTGGCTGATTTTTACGGTAATACTGTTGTTATGGCATATAGCAATCATAGTAGTGAATAACATGCAATGTTATGTAACCATTAACATCATACAATTAAAATCATTGACTAGTCTCACTCAAAATCAAATCCCCTTGAGGTACATATCAGACTGCCTCATCTTTCCACATTACCCACCAAGTGCACCCGGGTCCTTGAGCAGAAGCAATCCCACGAATGGGTTTGCCTTTGCCCGAGGCAGGAGTAACCCAGACTGTCTTCCCTAACATATTCTTTATGTGCAATACAGGGACTTTATCCCCTTCTACAGTACGTAAAAGTTTTGACTGGGCAGGGACAGCTCGATTGGTAGATCCCCTAGTGTTGACTAACCAGGTGGCCTTTGCTAAATGTATATCCAAATGTTTGAAGGTCCCACCACCCATTGCTCTCAGTGTAGTTTTTAACAGTCCATTGTACTGTTAGATTTTCCTGGAGGCTTGTGCATGATAGAGGATGTGATATACCTGCTCAATGCCATGCTCTTTGGCCCAGGTGTCTATGAGGTTGTTCCGGAAATGAGTCCTGTTGTCTGACTCAATTCTTTCTGGGGTGCCATGTTGCCATAGGATTTGTTTTTTGAAGCCCAGGATAGTGTTCTAGGCAGTGACATGGGGCACGGGATATGTTTCCAGCCATCCAGTGGTTCCTTCCACCACTGTAAGTACACAGCACTTGCCCCAGTGGGTTTGTGGGAGTGTGATGTAATCAATCTGCCAGGCCTCCCCAAATTTATATTTCAGCCATACCATAGAGGCTTTAACCTCTTGGCTTGTTTGATTGCAGTGCATGTTCGACATTCATGGATAACCTGAGCAATAACGTCCGTGGTCAAGTCCACCCCTTGATCACGAGTCCATCTATATGTTGCATCTCTTCCTTGATGGCCTGAGGCATCATGGGCACAACGAGCTATAAATAATTCGCCCTTATGTTGCCAGTCCAGATCTACCTGAGCCACTTCAATCTTAGCAGCCTGATCCACCTGCTGGTTGTTCTGATGTTCCTCAGTGGCCCGACTCTTGGGTACATGGGCGTCTACATGACGTACTTTTACAATCAGCTTCTCTAGCTGTGCAGCAATATCTTGCCACAATGGGGCAGCCCAGATGGGTTTGTCTCTGCGCTGCCAATTGCTCTGCTTCCATTGCTGCAACCACCCCACAGGGTGTCACCATCCATGAGTCAGTATGGAGGTAGAGCACTGGCCATTTTTCACCATCAGCAATGTCTAAAGCCAGCTGGATGGCTTTCACCTCTGCAAACTGGCTCGATTCACCTTCTCCTTCAGCAGCTTCTGTGACTCGTCATGTAGGACTCCATACAGCAGCCTTCCACCTCCGATGTTTTCCCAAAATGCCCATCCATCCATCAGTGAACAGGGCATATTGCTTCTCATTTTCTGGTAGTTTACTATATTGTTGGGTCTCTTCAGCACGCATCACCTCCTCTTCTGGCAATATTCTGAAATCTTTGCCTTCTTGCAATTCCATGATCACTTCTAAGATTCCTGGGTGATTGGGGTTTCCTATTCTAGCCCGCTGTGTGATCAGTGTGACCCATTTACTCCATGTAGCATCAGTTGCATGGTGCATAGAGGGGATCCTTCCTTTGAACATCCAGCCCAGCACTGGCATTAGGGGTGCCAGGAGGAGCTCTGCTTCAGTACTGTGCTGGTTTTGACTGGGATAGTGTTAATCTTCTTCATAGTATGGGGCTATAATTCAGATTTGTGGTGAAAACAGTGTTGATAATATGGGGATGTTTTTGTTATTGCTTAAGCAGTTCTTACACGGTCAAGACCTTTTCTGCTTCTCAGAGCTCACCCCAACTGACCAAGAGGATATTCCGATATTCCGTACCATATGACATCATGCTCAGCATATAAAGTTGGGGGAAGAAGAAGGAAGAGGGGGGACATTTGGAGTTATGGCGTTTGTCTTCCTAAGGAAATGTTATGTGCGATGGAGCGGGCCTCGGATCCTCTGTATCCCTGACTTCAAAACCCTAGGGGTTGAACTGGAGTCTCCCCTGGTGCTTTCTGCCAGAGACTCCATAGAATCATAGAATTGTTTGGACTGGAAAAGACCTTTAAGATCATCAAGTCCAACCGTTAACCTAGCACTTCCAAGTCCAACCACTAAACCATGTCCCTAAACGCCACATCTACACATCTTTTAAATACTTCCAGGGACGGTGACTCAACCTCTTCCCTGGGTGGTCTGTTCCAACGATTGACAACCCTTTCGGTGAAGAAATTTTTCCTAATATCCAATCTAAACATTCCCTGACACAACCTGAGGCCATTTCCTCTTTTCCTAACACTTTTTAATTTGGAGAAGAGACCAACACCCACCGTGCGACAACCTCCTTTCAGGTAGTTGTAGAGAGCAATAAGGTCTCCCCTGAGCCTCCTTTTCTCCAGGCTAAACAACCCCAGTTCCCTCAGCCGCTCCTCATAAGACCTGTTCTCTAGACCCTTCACCAGCCTTGTTGCCCTTCTTTGGACACGCTCCAGCACCTCAGTGTCCTTCTTGTAGTGAGGGGCCCAAAAGGGAACACAGTATCTGAGGTGCAGCCTCACCAGTGACGAGTACAGGGGCACAATCACTTCCCTAGTCCTGCTGGCCACACTATTTCTGATACAAGCCAGGATGCTGTTGGCCGCCTTGGCCACCTGGGCACACTGCTGGCCCATGTTCAGCTGGCTGTCAACCAGCACCCCCAGGTCCTTTTCCAGCGGGCAGCTTTCCAGCCACTCTTCCCCAAGCCTGTAGTGTTGCATGGGGTTGTTGTGACCCAAGTGCAGGACCCGGCACTTGGCCTTGTTGAACCTCATACAGTTGGCCTCAGCCCATCGATCCAGCCTGTCCAGATCCCTCTGCAGAGCCTTCCTACCCTCAAGCAGATCAACACTTCTACCCAACTTGGTGTCATCTGCAAACTTATTGAGGGTGCACTCGATCCCCTTGTCCAGATCATTGATAAAGATATTAAAAAGAACTGGCCCCAGTGCTGCACCCTGAGGAAAACCACTTGTGACTGGCCGCCAACTGGATTTAACTCCATTCACCACAGCTCTTTCCGCCCGACCATCCAGCCAGTTTTTTTACCCAGCAAAGCGTATGCCCATTCAAGTCATGAGCAGCCAGTTTCTCCAGGAGAATGCTATGGGAAACAGTGTCAAGGGCTTTGCTAAAGTCCAGGTAGACAACAGCCACAGCCTTTCCCTCATCCACTAAGTGGGTCACCTGGTCATAGAAGGAGATCAGGTTAGTCAAGCAGGACCTGCCTTTCATGAACCCATGCTGACTGGGTCTGATCACCTGGCTGTCCTGTATGTGCCATGTGATGGCACTCAAGATGATCTGCTCCATAACCTTCCCCAGCACTGAGGTCAGACTGACAGGCCTGTAGTTCCCCGGATCCTCCTTCCAGCCCTTCTTGTGGATGGGCATCACATTAGCTAACCTCCAGTCAACTGAGACCTCCCCGGTTAGCCAGAACTGCTGATAAATGATAGCAAGTGGCTTTTATAAATCAAATGGCAGTCTTTGTAGCTTGTCCTGGCATTTGTAAGATGAGGCATACAGTTATGCTTCACCAGTCTTTATCCAGAAGAGCTAATGCTACTAAGTTAACAATATGACTCTAAGTTTTTCATTCATTTTCCAATGCACCTTGCCTTAGCAGGCAATTTAGATATGAAGTTCAAAATTTGCATGGAAAGGAACAGGTGTACCAGGTTGTCAGGAGGTGATCAATTATCATTATTGTTCCCAAGTAATGAAGCAACAAGAATGTCATGGTTCAAGCACAGATGTACCAGGTCGTTACCGTTACCAAGGAAGCAAGAACCAGACGCATTAAGGGGGCCCCTTGATGCTCTGGTCTGCTTGCTGCTCAGATATGCGGCCCAGAGAAGAGTGGGGGGAGATTGCGCCAAGTACCGAGCATCTCAAGAGAAGGGGGGTTGCACCACCATGCCTCTCCAAGGGGGATCTTACAGTAGGCATCTGCTACCGACCTCCAAACCAAGACGATAAGGCGGACAAAACAATATTTGGGTCACTTAAGCAAGCTTCGGTTCAACAGAACCTGGTTCTTATGGGTGACTTGAACTACCCAGACATTTGTTGGAAGAACAGTACAGCAGCTCACACATCATCCATCAAGTTCCTGGAATGCATAGAGGACTGCTCCCTCATACAAATGTTAGATGTACCAACCAGGAATGAGGCACTGCTGGACTACTCGCTACTCACAAACCAAGAAAACCTGCTTTGTAATATCGCGGTTAGTGACAGCCTTGGCTGCAGTGATCACAATATTGTGGAGCTTGGGATCCTGCTGAGCACGCTGAAGTACTAAGTGAAGTACTAAGACAAAGATTTTAGAAGAGCAAACTTCAGCTCGCTCAGAGCTCAGTTGGGAGAGATTCCATGGGAAGCTTCCATGGAGGATAAAGGAGCTAGCAAGTGCTGGGAGTTTTTCAAGAACCGTCTCCTGGAAGCACAAAAACAGTTCATCCCCTTTAAAGGTAAGGGAAGTAGGTGGAGCAAGAGACCCCCCTTGGCTTAATTGCGAGCTTCTGAGTCTGCTCAAAACCAAAAGGGAAGCGTACCAGAGATGGAAAAGCAGATGAGTACCCATTGAGAACTATAAGGGCATTGCCAGGGCATGCAGAGATGCAGTTAGAAAAGCAAAAGCTCAGCTCAAATTGAAATTGGCCAGAGATGTCAAAAACTACAAGAAAGGTTTCTTCAGATATGTAAACAACAAGCAGAAGCAGAAGGACAATATTGGCCCACTGTTAAACAGGAGAGGTGAATTAGTCACCAACAATGCTGAAAAGGCAGAGATTCTCAACACTTTCTTCACCTCTGTCTTTACCTGCACTGTTGGGCCCCAGGCCTTGGGAACAAGAATCCAGGTCGATGCAAACACGGACCCGCCGTCAGTGAAGGAAGAGTTGGTATGTGAACTATTACAGGAGCTTGACCCCTACAAATCGATGGGCCCTGACAGTATCCACCCGGGGGTGTTGAGAGAGCTGTCTGATGTCATTGTGAGGCCGCTCTCCATAATCTTTGAGACATCATGGAGATCGGGGGACGTCCCAGAAGATTGGAAGAAGGCTAATGTCACCCCCATCTACAAGAAGGGCTTAGAGGAGGATCCAGGAAATTATAGGCCCATCAGTCTTACTTCAATCCCTGTGAAAGTTATGGAACGAATCCTCCTGGGGGCTATCACAAGTCATATGAAGCACGTGATTGGGAAAAGCCAGCATGGATTCACCAAGGACAAATCGTGCTTGACAAACCTGATCGCCTTCTACGACAAAGTAACCTACTCAATTGACGTGGGGCAAGCAGTGGACATTGTCTACCTGGATTTCTCCAAGGCTTTTGATATGGTTCCCCACAGCCTCCTCCTAGAGAAACTGATGCGTTACGGTCTAGACAAATGGTCAATGCAGTGGGTGGGGAACTGGCTGACAGGTTGCACCCAGAGGGTGGTGGTAAATAGCTCTTTTTTTGAACTGGCAACCTGTCACAAGTGGGGACCCCCAGGGATCGATACTAGGTCCAATGCTGTTTAATATCTTCAGAAGTGATCTGGATGATGGGATCAACATATTCGTTAATGACCTGAATATGTTTTATTCAACATATTCATCAATGGCCTGATGATACAAAACTGGGAGGAGTGGCCGACACACCAGAAGGCTGCGCTGCCATTCAGTGAGACCTGGACAGAATAGAGAGTTGGGCGGAGAGGAACCTAATGAAATTCAAGAAGGGCAAGTGTAGGGTCCTGCACCTAAGGAGGAATAACCCCAAGCACCAGTACAGGTTAGGGGTTGACCTGCTGGGAAGCAGCACTGAGGAGAAGGACCTGGGAGTCCTGGTGGACAACAACCTCCCCATGAGCCAGCAGTGTGCCCTTGTGGCCAAGAAGGCCAATGGTATCCTGGGGTGCATTAAGAAGGGTGTGGCCAGCAGGTCGAGGGAGGTTATCCTCCCCCTCTACTCTGCCCTGGTGAGGCCACATCTGGAGTACTGTGTCCATTTCTGGGCTCCCCAGTTCAAGAAAGACAGGGAACTACTGGAGAGAGTCCAGTGGAGGGCTACAAAGATGATTAGGGGACGTGAACATCTCTCGTATGAGGAAAGGCTGAGAGAGCTGGGTCTGTTTACCCTGGAGAAGAGAAGACTGAGAGAGGATCTTATCGATGCTTATAAATATCGATATCGACAAAGCCCTGGAACGAAGAGGGGCCCAAGACAGCTGGCTAATTGTCGCGTGAAAGGGTCCAAGTCTGATATGTGGCTGAGGGAGGCCCTCCCGTTGAGTCACGAGGTTCAGAAAGGACCCCCTTGCTTTCTAAACTCCTTCTCAGAGAGGAGCCTAGGTGCGGCTAGGTCCAGTCTTAGTCCCAGACTTGGTCAACGGTTTATGTCTAAAGGGTTATGTGTGTAGCCACTTATCAGAGTCAATGTTTGCCTGTCAGAGCCCCACCAAGGACTTTCACTGAAACAGTTTCGCAAAGTTGAAAAGAAAAAATAGGTAATTTATTGAAGCAACAGATATAAAAGTTCGGAATTGCCGTTGATAAATGCACTAACTGCAACAATTTTGAGCTCAAGTTAATAGTTCAGTGCTTTTGTTAATGATAGTTTTCCCGGGGTAACATCCGACATAATCGGAGGCGCAAGTCTTACCAAAGAGGCGACCCTGCTTGGGGAGGAGAGAGGTCCAGGCCCGTCGACCCGTCCGGATAGTTGGAGTTCTCGTCCTCAGAAAAGAGGATTCTAAATGCCAGATTTATACTTTTGGCAAGGTGGGACTAAGTCAGGTATTGTGTGTCGATTGGCCCTTAACAAGGCTTGTTGTGCAGTTGATCGGGGCTGGGGGGGGAAGTGGCAGAGAACAAAGGCGTTCAGTACAGAGGAGCGGTGGTCTGTTTAGTTTTACCAAAGTAACGTCAAGCTGTGAAGGCTCCCCCTCACCCCAGGCGTCACTTAGTTGATTAAGGAGCAGACCCATCAGGCGCTGCATCTTGTTCAGATGAACAAATTGCTCATCTCCTGCCCCTGTTCAGGTCCAGTGCTTATCAGTGCAAGATAAGCAAGTTGCTCAATCCCTGCTCTCGCCCAAGCTGGACTCCCCCAGGGCCCCTTCTGCTGGGTCATAACGGCCCTGTATTTGGCACCAACAAGCCTGGATAAGTCCGGCACCCCACATTATCCACCCCATGACTTTAGTCACAACTCGCCAAGAGGAACATCATATAATTTGGATTTAGGCGGGTTGAGGGATCCATCTCTCTCTCCCGTGTTTTCATTCTCATAATTTTCAATAGGGGATGGTATTAAAGGGACATATTCAGGATCACAGACTTGAAGCATCCTGACTTGTGCAGTTACAGCTCTGGTTATCATAGTTTTCACACATGACAATCCAATTCCAACAATAACAATCATTATGATAAACATTAATGCATACTGGATTAGATTCTGAATCCATCCACTCACTTTTAATCCAAACCAACTGAAAACTTTTGAAATCCACCCAGTCCACTGCCAGTCTCCTGGTTTCATTTTCTCATGGAGTTCGCGGGTCTGGTCTGCAATTTTTCTCATCTCATCCATTGCTTCGTGCAAGGTATCAGACACATTTGGGATTGAAACACAACAAGTTTCATCGGGATAGGTGTTATTTAGCCACCCACAAACGCCGTTCTCCTTCAGCAGTAGTATATCCAAGGCCAATCGATTTTGTAAGGTCATCTGTGAGGTTGCTTGTAGCTGGGTGTTGCTAGCCTCGATGGCAGTTCGTGTCCAATTAGCAAGAGTCTCTACTTGCCACGTTAGATTTTCTATATGAAGTTGATTGTTAACTATTACTGTCCAGTGACCCCAGAATGCTTTCATGGCTAAATTTATCCTCATTCCCGGTGTATAATAACTTGGCCATGACATGGGGGGCAATACGTTTCTCTTTGTTCTGTACCCTCTTACTTTCGTCAATGATTGATTGAGTGTAATTAAAAGCTATTGTAGGACATAAACTTGGAAGTCCTAAAGTGCATTCCAACCCATCCCAATAGGGTTGAATGTAATCCGATATCAGTCCATCAGAACATACCCATATGGTCTCAGGTGGTGCAGGTAACATTAGAGTGGTACACGTACTGTTTTCTACTACGCTACGCGTGGAGTGTCCATTCCTATAATGTCTCGTAGGGATTCTACATTTACCAGAATTGTACACTGACCAGACAGTGATGTTTCCAGGCGTCACCTCCTTTTTACAGTCTGGTGCTGGCCCAGGGATTGGAGCACTATAATTATGACACTGTGGTGGGTTGACCCTGGCTGGGGGCCAGGTGCCCACCAGAGCCGCTCTATCACTCGCCTCCTCAGCAAGGCAGGGAGGGGAGAAAGGAAGATGGAGAAAAAAAACAATCCCAAACTCATGGGTCGAGACAAAGGCAGTTTAATGTAGCTAAAGCAAAAAGCCGCGCGCGGAAGCAAAGCAAAAAGCAAAGATTATTCTCTACTTCCCATCAGCAGGCGATGTCCGGCCACTTCCTGGGAAGTAGGGCTTCAGTAAGTGTGTCCCTTACCCCCGGAAGACAAACATTGTAAAAAAAAAAAAAAACAACGAATGCCCCCGCCCTGTTCCTCCCCCTGGTCTCAGTTTCTTACTGCTGAGCATGACATCATATGGTATGGAATATCCCTTTGGTCAGTTTGGGTCAGCTGTCCTAGCTGTGTCCCCTCCCAAGATCTTGCCCACCCCCAGCCTGCTGCTGGGGAAAAAGAAATGTTGGAAAGCCTTGATGTGTGCTGGCACTGCTCAGTAGTAGCCAAAACACTGGTGTGTTATCAACAGTTTGCTAGCTACCAATACACAGCACAGCACTATGAGGGCTGCTGTGGGGAGAATTAACTCCATCTCAGCCAGACCCAATACAGTCTCCACCCCTTATTCCATACCATTTGTGTCGTGCTTACGCTCCACACACTTTAATACATATATATATATATATATTTTACAACCGTTTCATTGTATTTACTTCTTATTAACTACTATTTCCAGTCCTTTAACAGATAGATGTTATTATCCCATTCCATGAGCTTCCTCTGCTCCTCCAATACGGACAGTTCTTGGCATCCCCCTGTCACTCCAGAGATCCGGATGGGTTCTGTGCCCCTATACCCTGATGGTATCAGTGTACACTGTGCACCAGTGTCTACCAAAGCCTTATACTTCTGTGGGTCTGATGTGCCAGGCCATCGAATCCACACAGTCCAGTATACCCGGTCATCCCTTTCCTCCTCCTGGCCGAAGGCAGGGACCCTCTATTCCTGTTCCTGGTCAGAGTATTCACTGTCTGACCCTCGTGGTGACAGACCAGATGTCCCCTCACCAGGATCAAGGGAGGTGATTTTAGTTTTACATCTGGGAGATCGCTGTTTGCCTTCTCGTGTCTCTGTAGCAACTACACTGATGGCCTTCTTGGGTGTCCCCTTCTTAATAGCTGTCTTCCCTCTTAGTTCACGAACACGGGCTTTCAACTTAAAGGTGGGTTCACCGTCCCACTTCCTCATGTCCTCCCCTTGGTCACGCAGGAAAAACCAGAGTGTACCACGTGGCATATGCCTGGGGCTCCCTTTCCCTCTGACCGGAGCAGGAGATGACTGATTTCTTGGGGTACCTCTGACAGCCGACGTACTGGCCCGTAGGGAGGAGGAGGTGGTACAGAGGTTTTCTTCAAAGTTCTGAAGCCAAGCAGACACCTTCTCCACAGTTGGTGTGTCCATATCTGGGAAATACATTGCTGCCAAGCTGTTAGAATACGATGCTGGGGCACTTTGAATCACCTTCCTCCACATGGCCCGTGTGCACAGGACATCCTCTGGATCTTTGGAGACCTCCTCATCATCTAGATCACTATAGATGACTTCCAACACCACTAGTTCTCTCAGGTACTGGATGCCTTCATCTGCGGTGGTCCACTTTCCTGGGGAGTTAACAAGATCTTCCTTGAATGGGTATCTTGCCCTCACACTTGAAAGCAGCCGTCTCCAGAGACTGCAAATTGCTGTCTCTTTTCCAATTCCCCTCTCAATTCCTCGGTTTCTAGCTAGGGATCCCAGCTGTTGGGCTTCCCTGCCTTCCAATTGCTGACTGTCAGCCCCATTATCCCAGCATCGAAGCAGCCAGGCAGCAATCCGCTCACCAGGCTGGCAGCTGTAATCTTTCCGCATATCTCGAAGTTCGGATGAGGTCAGAGACCGGGTAGTTTCTGCTTCTTGTCTTATTTCTCTCACTCCTTCCTCCCACTTCTTTGCTGAAGGACCAGCTTCCTGCTCAAACCTCTCCTCCTCTTCTTCCTCTTCCCTTACTAATCGATGATAGGGACCTGTTGACCTCCTGGTCCACTGTTTCTTTTTTACTACTGGGGCAATTACTGTAGCTGTTACTGTTTGTGTCCCTATCTCAGCCACGGTGTCCTCAGCTGCAGTTTGGGTGCCTTCCTCAACCACAGTCCTCTGAGAGTTCTGCACTGTGGCTCGATAGGCCCAGGCCAGGCCCCAGTACAGTGCTAGAAGCTGTTGGTTTTCATTGGGGTAGGCAAGACACCCTTCTATCAGGTGGCGTGTCAGTTTGCTGGGATTGCTTGCCTGTTCAGGTGTGAAGTCCCAGGCTATAGGAGGTGATAACCATCCTAGGAACCTGCCCAAATCCTTCCACACACCCTGCCACCTGGGGACTGGCTGCCTCAGGGCACGTTTCAGTATTGCCTCACTTAAAAGTTGTCTCCCCTTAAACCAGGACAAAACCAAACTCCACAACACCTGTAATATGCCAGCAGTATGAATTAGTAATATTAATGAGCTTACATAAGGGTGAACAAGGACCTTAGGAGCCTGCATAATGAAACCATCCACGTCAAAAGCAGGTAGAGAGAGAGAGATGTATTCCCCCATCATCTCCACAAGATAGCTCCCCCAGCACAGCAATAACATTGATGCCAGGGCCATGCACATAACCATTGTTTGTACTAGCATGCTCCCAAGTTCCTTCATCCTCCCCACGAAATAGCTACCCCAGCACAGTAAGATCATGAACATTAGGCCAAAGCACAGAGCAGCCATTGTTTGTATCAGCATGTTCCTAAGTTTAGCAAAATAGAGATAAGCAGCACAGCTAACAAACCCCGTGACCTGCACAGGAGCTTGCAACTTAATAACTACTATAGCTGTAGCACTCTTAATACTAAACTGCCGTTGTCGTGCCCCACGTTGGGCGCCAAAAAGGACTGTGGTGGGTTGACCCTGGCTGGGGGCCAGGTGCCCACCAGAGCCGCTCTATCACTCGCCTCCTCAGCAAGGCAGGGAGGGGAGAAAGGAAGATGGAGAAAAAAAACAATCCCAAACTCATGGGTCGAGACAAAGGCAGTTTAATGTAGCTAAAGCAAAAAGCCGCGCGCGGAAGCAAAGCAAAAAGCAAAGATTATTCTCTACTTCCCATCAGCAGGCGATGTCCGGCCACTTCCTGGGAAGTAGGGCTTCAGTAAGTGTGTCCCTTACCCCCGGAAGACAAACATTGTAAAAAAAAAAAAAACAACGAATGCCCCCGCCCTGTTCCTCCCCCTGGTCTCAGTTTCTTACTGCTGAGCATGACATCATATGGTATGGAATATCCCTTTGGTCAGTTTGGGTCAGCTGTCCTAGCTGTGTCCCCTCCCAAGATCTTGCCCACCCCCAGCCTGCTGCTGGGGAAAAAGAAATGTTGGAAAGCCTTGATGTGTGCTGGCACTGCTCAGTAGTAGCCAAAACACTGGTGTGTTATCAACAGTTTGCTAGCTACCAATACACAGCACAGCACTATGAGGGCTGCTGTGGGGAGAATTAACTCCATCTCAGCCAGACCCAATACAGACACAGACATATACTTCTTAAGGCATGATAGAGGTCTGAGGCAAACCATACCCATAGATAATCATCAATATTGGAGCAATTTATTTTGTTGGTACAATTCCATAACCTGTCTGGTCCCAATGGCGTGGTATATTGGGGTCTCCTCACCCATTGTTCAAAACGTTTTTTGTGATCAGTGGTGGTCCATATGCAAGATGAATTATTAGATTGTGGGCCACAGTCAGATCCATACTTAGAGGGAAACTCAATACACCATTCAGCTTCTACTGGGACATTATATTGGAATGTAATAGGCAAACCCCAGAACGGCCGAGGAGGCTGATTAAGCCAAGGTACCTCAGTGCAACTGACATTTGCAGGTACATTGTTGTTATCAGCTGCTCTGTGTGGGTTTATCCAAGGATTCTGTGGCCAATATTGCATAGTGCAATTGGTACCCCATATATTGCTGAGGTTGAGGCCCAAGGGATATGTATAGTTTAAAGAAGTAGTATTTTCTACATTCATCCATGTTAAGTCTTGTATTAGAGTGTCATTTCTTTTCCACAGATCAGACAGTGCTCCACTTAGGTCAGGAGGAATCACCATAAAAGGGAGTCCCTCCGCAGGGGTTGTTGGCATCATTAAGCAAGTAGTACCCTGAGTCCACTCCATCATCCTAAAAAATCCTTGCATTAGCTTAAAAGCAGTGTTGTCCTGTAGCATTTCTAAGGTTCTTTTACTTCTTTGATCATAGTCTCTATGGATCACACACACAATTACTATACCTAACACGTACATATATATTAAACTTATCCTAAAACTACTTACACATAATAGGCTCATAATCAAAACTTTGGTTGCCACTTAACAGTAAATAGTACAAACAGAACAGCAGTAATGATGAACACAGTTAAGCCTGGAATATATTCCAAACCAGCATTTTACTAAACACACAACTTATTTCAACTGTGGCCCCAAACAATATCACAGTTTTGTTAACCATGGCCATATTAAAACTTTGGTTTCCAGATAAGTATGAGAATTAGAAATAGAAATACGCAACAAATAAAAATCAGTAGCCCTTGGGGGCACTCTAGATTGGTGTAGGGGAGTCCGTGATCCCAGGTGCAATTTCCTGTCATTCGGAATACCTGTGAACACAAAAGAAGTGCTCGGTCTTGATTTAACCGGCAGATATTAGGTTAGAAGGTGGGTACTATCCACCTAGTGCTGATTCGATGGAGTTTTCCAGAACTGTCTTTCACTTCCCAAGCATAAAGATTCTTTGGAGTTGTTAGTACCATTGCCACTGGCCCAATGTGAGGCATTTTAACCAGCACAGGCTGGCCTGCATAAAAGCCAGTAGGGTATTCCCCAGGTTTTACATCTGCCTTTGGCACTGAAGTTGTGGCAGAAGCACAAAAATCTTTCATCTTTGGGCAACCGTCTCTGCTCCATCTATTGTTTAATTGATAGATGGCACTGGACAGTCGTAGATGCCATCCAGATTCACGAGTTTTAGCAAATCGCTTGACCAAGCCATTTGTTCGCTCCACAATACCATTGGCTTGGGGGTAGTAAGGAGTATGGAATACCCACCGGATGCCTTCTTCCTTTGCCCAGTCTTGTACTACTGTAGCTGAAAAATGTGACCCGTTATCACTTTGAATCTCTTCAGAAAGGGGAAGTGTACTAAACCATTCCTTCAGACTATGGAGTGTGTTTTCACCAGTGGCAGCTGCGACAGCTGTAGCCATGGTAACTCCTGAAATGACTTCCACTCCCACCAGTATGTATTTTTTACCCCCTGACGGTCGTAGTGGGCCAATGTAGTCAATCTGCCAGGTGTGCCACAGTGTTTTCTTGTCCCGGATATGCAGGGGAGGTGCCTTACTTGGATGATCTTTGTTAAGTCGCAGACAACATTGTGAACAGGCAGTTACTACTTGCTCACACAGCTTTACTGATACGGGCCATCCTCGGGCTATACCTTCTCAATACAAATCGGCTCGCCCAGTGTGGCCTCGTTTTATGTGCAACCATTCAAGCAAGCGTTCCCATTCATGCTCATTGCTCACGACATCAATTTTCTGTAGTCGTGTGAGGCTATCGACTTGTTGATTGAACTGGGCAGCAATAGAAGCTGATCGATCATGCCCTTTCACCCATCCCATATGCAGCAGCCTTTGTTCTCCTATTTCTAGCAATTGTTTCCAGCTGTCAGTTTGCCAGACTGGGACTCTGTTTACCTGCCAGTCATTGACTGCCCAGTGGCCTACCCACTCTGTGGCTCCTTTAAAAACAGCATATGAGTCGGTGTAGATATGGCTGGCACCATGTCGGGCGGCTAGTAGGACTGCCCTAAGCTCCCCTACTTGTGCACTTCCTTTACCTGTTTCGCTTAACTTTTCCCCCGTGGCCACTTCCAGTGCCACGGCCTTATAATTCCACTCATTGTTTTGCCTGTAAGATGATGCATCAGTGAACCATACCCCTTTAAGGTCACTGCCTTCCTTCAGAGGAGGTACCTCCTGAATTGGAGATGGTTTGCTTGGTGGAGTTTGGAATAACAATGTGCTGACTATATCTTTCTGCAATTTAGATACTTTAATGCTGCCTTCCGTAATAGGCATGATGTCATTGATACTTTCCAGGTAGGCGTACCATTTACGGACTGTAGGCTTCTGGGCAATGCCTGCAGGTGGTGCCGTACCCTTCCGAACTATATCCAGAAGACGGAAAGGTCCCCGAATGATCACACTCTGTTCTTTTCTTATCTGTTCCACTTTTCTCACTGCTCGCACTAAGGATAGCAAGCCTTTTTCAAGGTCTGAATATCTCATTTCAGTGTCATTGAAAGAATGGGAGCTAAACTCTAGCGGTCTCTCTGGCCCTTCTGGTCCCTTTTGCCATAGGTTACAATGGGAACCATGTTCACTGAATCCCCACTCTATGTGGATAGGGTCAGTCGGGTGTAAGGGGCCTAGCTGTTGAAATAGCCTCAGTTCTCTTATTAACAATTCTAATGCAGTCTCGTGCTGTTTAGTCCATTCCCATGATTTACCTTTCCTGAGCAGATTGTATAAGGGACGGGCAATAATAGAAAAACCAGGGATATGTTTGCCTAAGGTTCCCAGAACTTGCTGTAACTCCTTTATGCTAGATGGATTCTGCCCATGCTCTATTTTTTCCAGGGTGTCAGGGGGAACAGAGGCGGCTCCTTTAATCCACCAAACTCCCAGGAACTTAACCTCCTGGGCAGGTCCCTGACACTTGGATGGGGGAATGTCTAGTCCCAAAGTCATCAGTTTTTCTTGTATACCTTCCATGGTATGCCCGACTTCCTCTGCGTTTTCTCCTCCTATCAGTATGTCATCAATATATTGATATATCGTGACACCCTGTGGGCTGGGAATTTCTGATAAAACCTTCGCCAAAGCATTGTGAGCAATGGTGGGGGAGTGTTTATAACCCTGAGGCAGCCTATTAAAGGTGTACTGTACCCCTTTCCAGGTAAAAGCGAATTGGGCTTTATCGTGTTCCTGGAGTGGGATCATAAAGAACATATCTTTGACATCTAAAGTTGCCATCCATGGGTGCGATGCTCCCTGAATTTGGGTTACTAATTCTGCAATGTTTGGTACGGCTGCTGTTAAAGGTGCAGTATTGGCATTCAATTGCCTATAATCAATTGTAAGCCGCCACTGTCCATTTGGCTTTTTTACTGGCCAGACAGGAGAATTATAGGGGGAGTGTGTGCGAGTGATAATACCTCTTTTTTCTAAATCTGTTACCACCCCGTCAATGCCCGAATGTGCAGCTGCTGGCAGGGAGTACTGCTTTACATTAGTAATTCTTGATGGGGGTAGAGGTATAGACATCTCTAATAAGTTTATAGCTTTAGTTTCATCCTCTTCAAGCCATGCTATTTCTCCATCACCTCGTCCGGCGAAACTCCAGGGTGCCCCATCGGGGAGTTTCCACACTCTGCCATACAACACATCAAATCCCAATATGTTGGTGTTTGCAGCACCGACCAGTACTTCAGTGCGGGTCAATTTGCTCTCGCCTGGGAGCCACAAGGCAATTTTTGCTGTGGGGCATTCCTTTACGATCCCATCAATCCCTGTAAATTTTACCTTACGGCGACCGGGTTTCACATTTAGGCATTCCACGGTCTCCTTGGTGATTACTGACATTTGAGCACCCGTATCAATGAGGAAATATGTAAAAATTCTCCTTGGTCCTACTGGAATAGCAATGACAGGTTCGTGGTGTTTATCAAAGAGCCATTGTATAGTTAGCACTTGCCGGGCAGGGTGGCTCACTGTCCTCCCCGGGGATGCAAGTTTTTTGTTGGAGTATCTACTAAATCAATCAGCTCCTGCTGTGGGGCTGAGGGCAAGGATCTAACAGGAATTGATTTATTTCCAGCCGTCTGACTTCCCCCCACTGAATCAATTCTTTGGCTTAGTGATTGTACCAGAGCTCGGAGATCAGCAGTGGATGTGCTGTATAGTAACTGTCGTGGCACTCCCATCGCCAAGGCTCTGCGCCACAGATCATTACGTTCCTTATCAAACTTTAGTTTGAACTCTGATTTAGGCTTAGTGGTGTGGACCTGACGAACTCGTCGAGGGGGTGGTTCTGGCGGTTTCCCAGTGGTCGGTCCAATCCAACCCATGCGGCGCCCATAATTCACTATCTCTTGTACAAACTCGCTCCAGGTGGGAATTGACTGATCCCTGTGTCTCCCAACTCGGGGTGCACGGTAAGGTACAGCATTAGCCTCCCCGGTGGCTCTGATCCTATCCTGGACATTAGCTACATATGTCTTTAGGCTGTCCGGGAGGCCACGGATGAGGGGAGTTAACCTTGCTGGGTCAATAGGGGCTAGCATCGGGGATTTCCTTAACACATCCTTCTCATACATTGCTTGTATGCAGGCTGCCTTTTGTACAGACACAGCCAAGTCAGAGAATCCTGATGTTTTGATAACAAGGGGATCTCCTCTTTCTTGCGGGTCTATGCTGCCAGCCCAATAGGCAGCCCGTGTCGTTAATGAATAATTATGATTGCCTGGTGTAGTGGTTAAAAACACTCCAGGGCCCCAATAGCCTCCTGCTTCTTCCTCGCTTAGTAAAATTCGGTCCCCCCCCGTAAGGGAGACTCGCCACACGTATTCCGTCTCGGACTCCTCCGGGTTCCTGGAATACTTTTCCTGCAACTTTGCTAATTCAGCAGGAGACCAGGGAATGGTGCGTACAGTAGTACGAACATCATCATCCCCCTCATTTGTAGTTTCAGTTTTAATCAGTGGTCGTATAGGCACAGGTTCTGGGGTAAGATCAAAATCTTCCACCGGTTCATCATTATCGTTATCATACCAGATGTCTCCATCCCATGTCTCGGGATCTGCACAGTGTATTAATTTGCGGATCTGTTTAGCCGAGACCGAGGATGGCATTTGATTCAGTAAAAGATTTAACTTTTCCTGCAGTTGTTTTTCTCGCCTTTCCGCTGAGGCTAATAGCATTTTAAGTTCCCTATTTTCTGTTTTTAAGCTTTGGTTTTCAGTCACGAGGGCATCTACTCGTGTTCCCAATTTCTCACCTTTTTCCTTTTCAAAGGTTAATGAAGTTTTCAATACTTCATTTTCTGATTTCAGAGAGGCATATTCTACATCTGCAATTCGTTCGGGGGGAGGGGACTCTTTAATTTCCCTTTGTGCACAGGATAAACAAGCCCCCAACACTGCACAAACAATTCCTTTGCCTTTACCTTTTTTAATCTTTTGCTCACTTCTACACTGTTCTATCCTCTCTATCACTTTCTCCTCATCTTTCCAAAATTTTTGGGCCCATTCTATTCCCGCTTGGGATGGTGCACACTTATATTTTTGCAGCAGTTTATCCATGGCAATCCTGTCCGTGACGCCAATTTTACTGTCGCGTGAAAGGGTACATGTCTGATATGTGGCTGAGGGAGGCCCTCCCGTTGAGTCACGAGGTTCAGAAAGGACCCCCTTGCTTTCTAAACTCCTTCTCAGAGAGGAGCCTAGGTGCGGCTAGGTCCAGTCTTAGTCCCAGACTTGGTCAACGGTTTATGTCTAAAGGGTTATGTGTGTAGCCACTTATCAGAGTCAACGTTTGCCTGTCAGAGCCCCACCAAGGACTTTCACTGAAACAGTTTCGCAAAGTTGAAAAGAAAAAATAGGTAATTTATTGAAGCAACAGATATAAAAGTTCGGAATTGCCGTTGATAAATGCACTAACTGCAACAATTTTGAGCTCAAGTTAATAGTTCAGCGCTTTTGTTAATGATAGTTTTCCCGGGGTAACATCCGACATAATCGGAGGCGCAAGTCTTACCAAAGAGGCGACCCTGCTTGGGGAGGAGAGAGGTCCAGGCCCGTCGACCCGTCCGGATAGTTGGAGTTCTCGTCCTCAGAAAAGAGGATTCTAAATGCCAGATTTATACTTTTGGCGAGGTGGGACTAAGTCAGGTATTGTGTGTCGATTGGCCCTTAACAAGGCTTGTTGTGCAGTTGATCGGGGCTGGGGGGGGAAGTGGCAGAGAACAAAGGCGTTCAGTACAGAGGAGCGGTGGTCTGTTTAGTTTTACCAAAGTAACGTCAAGCTGTGAAGGCTCCCCCTCACCCCAGGCGTCACTTAGTTGATTAAGGAGCAGACCCGTCAGGCGCTGCATCTTGTTCAGATGAACAAATTGCTCATCTCCTGCCCCTGTTCAGGTCCAGTGCTTATCAGTGCAAGATAAGCAAGTTGCTCAATCCCTGCTCTCGCCCAAGCTGGACTCCCCCAGGGCCCCTTCTGCTGGGTCATAACGGCCCTGTATTTGGCACCAACAAGCCTGGATAAGTCTGGCACCCCACACTAATATTCAAGGGTCACCTCCTCCAAGCTCAGGAGCGATGCATCCCAACCAAGAGGAAGTCAAGCAAAAACACCAAGAGGCCCCTGTGGATGAACAAGGAGCTCCTGGGCAAAGTCAAACACAAAAAGGAAGCCTACAGAGGGTGGAAGCAAGGGCAGGTAGCCTGGGAAGAATACAGAGAAACTGTCCGAGCAGCCAGGGATCAGGTTAGGAAAGCCAAATCCCTGATAGAAATTAGTCTGGCCAGCGATGTCAAGGACAACAAGAAAAGCTTCTATAAATATGTTAGTGATAAGAGGGGTATGAGGGAAAACATGGGTCCTCTCTGGAATGAAACGGGTGATCTGGTTACCCAGGATATGGAGAAGGATGAGGTACTCAACGACTTCTTTGCCTCAGTCTTCACTGTCAAATCCTTGAGCCACACTGCCCAGGTCACAGAAGGCAGGGACTGGGAGAATGCAGAACCGCTCACTGTAGGAGAAGATCAGGTTCGAGAATATCTAAGGAACCTGAAGGTGCACAAGTCCATGGGTGACATGGTTTAGGCCAAACCGGCAGCTGAGCGCCACGCGGCCGCTCACTCACTCCTTCCCCAGCATGATGGGGAGGAGAAGTTAACAAAAGGCTCGGGTCGAGATAAGGACAGGGAGAGCTAATTATCATCACGAGCAAAACAAACTGAACTTAGAAAAAGGGACTCATCTAATTTATTACTAAACAGAATAGAGCAATGAAAAAAAAACCAAATAACATCAAGCCTTAAAACACCTCCCCCCACTCCTCCCCCCTTCCCCGGCTCAACTTCACTCCTGGCTTCAACCTCCTCCCCCCTCAGCGGCGGGGGGGGGGGTTGCGGTCAGTGCAGCGCACGTTGTTTCTGCCGCTTCGTTGTCCTCGGGGGGAGGACTCCTCTCATCCTTCCCCTGCTCCAAAATGGAGTCTCTCCCACGGGCTACAGTCCTTCCCGAACTGCTCCGGCGTGGTCTCTTCCATGGGGTGCAGACCTTTAGGAGAAAACTGTTCCAGCATGGGTCTCCCACGGGGTCACAAGTCCTGCCACCAAAACCTGCCCTGGCGTGGGCTCCCCTCTCCACGGGTCTAATGGTCTGGCCAGGGACTTGCTTCAGCCCGGGCTTCCCACAGGCCACAGCCTCCCTCGGGTGCCTCCACCTGCTCCAGCATAGGGTCCTCCACGGGCTGCAGGTGGAATCTCTACACCCCCTCATCCTTCCTCCACGGGCTGCAGGGGAACAGTCTGCTTCACCATGGTTTTCACCACGGGCTGCAGGGGAATCTCTGCTCCGGTGTCTGGAGCACCTCCTCCTCCTCCCCCCTCCTCCTGCACTGACCTTGATGTTACATCTCCGCACTTCCCCCTCCAGCTGTAAAAAAACTTCCCCCCTTCTTAAATATGTTATCACAGAGGCGCTGATTGGCTTGGCCTTGGCCGGGGCGGGCCCATCTTGGAGCTGGCTGGCATTGGCTCTATCAGACACTGTGGAAGCTTCTAGAAGCTCCTCACAGGAGCCACCCCTATAGCCCATGCCCCCACCCGCTACCAAAACCTTGCCACACAAACCCAACACAATGGGACCTGATGAGTTGCATCCACGCGTCCTGAGGGAACTGGCGGATGAAGTTGCTAATCCACTCTCCATCATCTTTGAGAAGTCCTGGCAGTCTGGCGAAGTTCCCACTGACTGGAAAAGGGGAAACATAACCCCCATTTTTAAGAAGGGCAAAAAGGAAGACCCAGGGAACTACAGGCCGGTCAGTCTCACCTCCGTGCCTGGCAAGATCATGGAGCAGAGCCTCCTGGAAAGTATGCTCAGGCAGATGGAAAATAAGGAGGTGATTGGTGACAGCCAACACGGCTTCCCTAAGGGCAAATCGTGCCTGACAAACTTGGTGGCCTTCTATGATGGGGTTACAGCATTGGTGGATAAGGGAAGGGCAACTGACATCATCTCCCTGGACTTGTGCAAGGCATGTGACACTGTCCCGCATGACATCCTTGTCTCTAAATTGGAGAGACGTGGATTCGATGGGTGGACCACTCGGTGGATAAGGAATTGGCTGGATGGTCGCACTCAAAGAGTTGTGGTCAACGGCTCAATGTCCAAGTGGAGACCAGTGATGAGTGGTGTTCCTCAGGGATCAGTACTGGGACCGGCACTGTTCAACATCTTTGTCGGCGACATGGACAGTGGGATTGAGTGCACCTTCAGCAAGTTTGCTGACGACACCAAGCTGTGTGGTGTGGTCGACACGCTGGAGGGAAGGGATGCCATCCAGAGGGACCTTGACAGGCTGGAGAGGTGGGCCCATGCGAACCGCATGAAGTTCAACAAGGCCAAGTGCAAGGTCCTGCACGTGGGTCGGCGCAATCCCAAGCACGACTATAGGCTAGGCAGAGAATATATTGAAAGCAGCCTTGAGGAGAAGGACTTGGGGGTATTGATTGATAAGAAGCTCAACATGAGCTGATAGTGTGCGCTTGCAGCCCAGAAAGCCAACCATGTCCTGGGCTGCATCAAAAGAAGTGTGACCAGCAGGTCGAGGGAGGTGATCCTGCTCCTCTACTCCGATCTGGTGAGACCCCCACCTGGAGTACTGCATCCAGCTCTGGGGACCCCAGTACAGGAGAGACATGGAGCTGTTGGAGAGAGTCCAGAGGAGGGCCACGAAGCTGATCAGAGGGCTGGAGCACCTCTCCTATGAGGACAGGCTGAGAGAGTTGGGGTTGTTGAGACTGGAGAAAAGAAGGCTAATACTAGGGGGGCCGAGATGTGTTGTAGAATATTACTGTATGCTTTCAAATAGTTTAAATCATTAGAGCTAACCTGAGAAGCAAAGAAATAAAGGCAAGGGTGGTAGAGATTTTCAGGCAAGATGAATAGAGCTATGTATGGTTTGCTTAGGGGGCCATTACAAATGAAAAAACATGAAAAATACAGTCACTGGGAATACTGAGAATAGTTTTGCATGTTGCATGCATATAAATAGGGAGTGATGGATAGCAATCAGAACCAGAAGTTGGGCTAATATTAAAAAGACCCCTACCCTCATGAACATGCAGTATTATTAAGTAGTCTCTGTCAGGATATACTGGAAATCCAATGTAAACCAGTCTGTTATTGACACCCTTTGGTGCCTCAGTAACAAACAATCCCACCTTCACTGTTAGTGAGAAAGATTACTGCAAACAGGTATTAACTTTTTCTAACTTTAAAGATTCTATGAAAAAATGCCCTGAGGAGAAGGACTTGGGGGTATTGATTGATTGATGAAAAGCTCAACATGAGCCGGCAATGTGCACTTGCAGCCCAGAAAGCCAACCACATCCTGGGCTGCATCAAAAGAAGTGTGACCAGCAGGTCGAGGGAGGTGATCCTGCTCCTCTACTCCGATCTGGTGAGACCCCCACCTGGAGTACTGCATCCAGCTCTGGGGACCCCAGTACAGGAGAGACATGGAGCTGTTGGAGAGAGTCCAGAGGAGGGCCACGAAGCTGATCAGAGGGCTGGAGCACCTCTCCTATGAGGACAGGCTGAGAGAGTTGGGATGGTTCAGCCTGGAGAAAAGGCGGCTCTGGGGAGATCTAATTGCAGCCTTCCAGTACCTGAAGGGGGCCTACAGGAAAGCTGGGGAGGGACTGTTTATCAGGGAATGTAGTGACAGGACAAGGGGTAATGGGTTCAAGCTGAAGGAGGGTCGATTTAGATTAGATGTTAGAAAGAAATTCTTTACTGTGAGGGTGGTGAGGCACTGGAACAGGTTGCCCAGAGAGGTTGTGGAGGCCCCCTCCCTGGAAGTGTTTAAGGCCAGGTTGGATGAGGCTTTGGGCAACCTGGTCTAGTGGAGGGTGTCCCTGCCCGCAGCAGAGGGGGTTGGAACTAGATGATCTTGAAGGTCCCTTCCAGCCCAAACCATTCTATGATTCTATGATAAAAAAGCCCCAAAACCCTATTTGTTTCTTTTGCTGCCACGTTATTTACAAATTCTATAATTCCCGGTAGGTTTTCCACTCATTAGTCCAAATTAATACATGTACCTTTAAATAGAGATCGTTTCAAACCTAGATCATCATATTAGATGTTCACTAAGTGCACAAGAAAAAAATGTTGCATTTATATATTCACAAAGGACTCTCGTTTGCTTCGTCTTACCACTTGGGTGACTACCTGAATTCCTCTGATTTTTATCCCCCCTCCTTTCTCTTAATTTCTAGGATTTCTGGTTCATCATTGCTGAATAAGAGTTGAAGGCTCCTTTTTGAAGGGCAGAGAACTGCAGCTGACTGTCAGGCAATGCACACAAACATCACCAGTCAAAAGCTGAACTGTGTCTATAGGGTGTATAAGCTGATGGAACATGCTATGTTATTGTTATTAGACAATTCCTCCCACACACCACAGCGTTACTGCCATGCTTGGTGAGTTGTCAGTATTTCATCCCGAACATCACACCAGCCATGTCTTTGGAGGTGAACAGACTATCACTTATATCAAAAACTAAATAGCCTTTTGGTGTCTCTGGACACTAAGTGTTGAGTCAAATAACTGAGATTGGCCAGGAGGGTCTTTTAGTGCACGCTCAGATACATGGTGGCTGGTGCCTTTCTAGCCTTCTTTTTCCTCTTCCTGATTTTGCTCTTGAGTTCTGCAACTGGGAGCGTTGGGAGTCTTCCCTTCCTTTGCCACTTGCTAATCCCATGTGCACACACCATATTTGGTAGTGATTTGATGTGGAGATTTAGCCCTTTTATACCTGTGGGATGTCTGATTTTCTAGGGTTTAACATTTTGGGGATAATATCTAATTAGGTCAGGTTTGTGCTCCCCTTACTACTCCAATTACTGTTTGCATTAGTGCTGTAACTACTTCTCCATTGGTAGAGAAATAAAAGAAAGATGCTGTGAAAGGGCATTCAGCATGGGAGAAGCCAACATTTTGCTTACTGCTTCCTCCTCTCTTTTTTAACACTGCCTTTCAAAAACTTTTGCTCAAATATCCTCCCGATGGCTAGAAAAGAAGTCCTCACTTTTATTCTTAAAAATAATACATAATGAATAAAAAAATCACTTACCTGCCAGCTGTGAGCTGTTGTGAGTGCCTCCAGCACAGAGCATTGCATGGGGTGAGCCATGCTCCCTTGTTCTGGGTGTCTCTAGGACAGCTCCTCTGTGGGACCACTGCTCCAGCCTGTGGGAAGGAAACCCAGAGCAGAGTTCAGAGATTCACAGATTCACAGATTCACAGGAGCTGGAGGGGACCTCTAGAGATCATCTAGTCCAACCCCCCTGCTAGAGCAGGATCACCTAGAGCATGTTGCACAGAATCATGTCCGGGTGGGTTTTGAATATCTCCAGAAAAGGAGACTCCACAGCCTCTCTGGGCAACCTGTTCCAGTGCTTGGTCACCCTCAGAGTAAAGAAGTTTTTTTCACATATGCAGATGGAAATTCTGGTGTTCCAGTTTGTGCCCGTTGCCCCTTGTCCTGTCACTGGGCACCATTGAGAAGAGTCTGGCCCCTTCCTCTAGACATCCACCCTTTAGATATTTCATAGAATCATAGAATCATAGAATGGTTTGGGCTGGAAGGGACCTTCAAGATCATCTAGTTCCAACCCACCCTGCTGCAGGCAGGAACACCCTCCACTAGACCACGTTGCCCAAAGCCTCATCCAACCTGGTCTTAAACACTTCCAGGGATGGGGCCTCCACAACCTCTTTGGGCAACCTGTTCCAGTACCTCACCACTCTAACAGTAAAGAATTTCTTTCTAACATCTAAGTATTGATCTTTCTAACATTTATAAGTATTGATAAGATCCCCTCTCAGTCTTCTCTTCTCCAGGGTAAACAGACCCAGCTCTCTCAGCCTTTCCTCATACGAGAGATGTTCAAGTCCCCTAATCATCCTCATAGCCCTCTGCTGGACTCTCTCCAGTAGTTCCCTGTCTTTCTTGAGCTGGGGAGCCCAGAAATGGACACAGTACTCCAGATGTGGCCTCACCAGGGCAGAGTAGAGGGGGAGGATAACCTCCCTCGACCTGCTGGCCACACTCTTCTGAATGCGCCCCAGGATACCATTGGCCTTCTTGGCCACAAGGGCACACTGCTGGCTTATGCTTAACTTCTTGTCCACCAGGACTCCCAGGTCCTTCTCCTCAGTGCTGCTTCCCAGCAGGTCAACCCCTAACCTGTACTGGTGCTTGGGGTTATTCCTCCCTAGGTGCAGGACCCTACGCTTGCCCTTATTGAATTTCATATGGTTCCTCTCCACCCAACTCTCTAGTCTGTCCAGGTCTCGCTGAATGGCAGCACAGCCTTCTGGTGTGTCGGCCACTCCTCCTAGTTTCGTATCAGTTGCTACTTCTTAATGTAATTTTTCGACCTTGAGACTCAGTGCTTCTTGAGAATTATATATCTTATCCCTCACCTTATTTTCTTGCACTTTAAAATGTAAGTTTTTGTTTCTTTTGTATTTTAGGCACTTCAAATGGGCATTGTGATTATGAAGCCTTCAGGGCATTAAAAATCTATTTCACGGTAACAAGCAGATTTTTTTTCTTAGGATTTCCAACTTGAATTCTGTACATCTCTCCCCACTCTTGATGTTTACAGTTCCAGCTTAATCTAATTATTCCTGAGGGTACAAACATGCAGGTACGCACTTGTCACTAATGGACGCTTGGCTGCCACTGCTTTTTCTTGATTATGAATTTCAAAAACTCACATGGGAAAAAGTAGTCATATTTTCTTTAAGAAGTACTGACACTCAGGTTTAATCACTATAGCTAATTTGTAATGACTAAGTCTATCTTCTGTCATTTCAAGTAATGGTCAAAACTCTGTTCTCAGTTAACCTTTGAAAACTCCCCAGATTTTACCAAGCTTACGTTGCTTTAGGAGAGAGCAGGCTTTCCCTCATGTTTTCTTGCATGACTCGCAGCTGGATAAAATCTATAAAGATATTGAAGACAGAATATCAGCAGAACTGGAAGTAGAATAAAATCTAACAGAGGATACTTGACACAGATCAGTCTCTCACTTTACTATAATATTACAACACAACACTGTAAATTCACTGGCATTGACTGAGCTACTCCAGAGTCACACCATAAAACCTGCGGATGTCACCTGACCTCTCCAAGCAGAGGTCACAAGAACAGGAGAAAAACAGGAAGATTTTTTTTTGTGCTGAATCTCAGTTACAGTTACAGCTTCTCTTAACTGCCATTAAGGATTGCAGAAAGGATAATAGACAAGAGATAGAAAGAATGAGAGGAAACCTAATTTAGAACCAAAGGAGTTGCAAGAAGATTTGGCTGAACAGTGCCTGATGCTTTCACTGCGGGGATTCAGAGGGACTGAATCAGACCTGTGGAACTGATGACAGATAATGTTACATGGATGGGAGAGCACCTCCTTATCAAAATATGGGAGAAGGAAGACTGCTTCAGGTGAAAAGATTTTATTTGTGGAAGCAATGCAAGCAAGTGGAAAATATAAAGAAGTGAGGAAGTAAGTTCCTCAGTCGGTGAGGAACGCAGCGGTGGCAACGGTAAGTCCTGTGGCCGAGCGCTAGATTAAGGCAGATAGGGGATTCCTGGAGCCAGGGAAACCTGAGGAAGAGTGGAGAGACCCGCCAGGGACTGGTAGCTCTTGCGAGGAAGGCTGACGTGGCCTGCGTGAGGCTGATGTGGCTTGGGCCTTACCAAGAGCAACTGTGGGAGATTTAATTGGCCCTAGGGAGCACTAGCGACTCGGAGCACTGTGAACAGGGCGGGGCACGTCAGTCAGGGTGCAGCAGTTTGCGTGGCAGTTTGTGCGGCAGTTTGCACCCTGTAATCTGCTTGTAGGCCCACAGCCCAGGGAAGTGCTCTAGGTCTCCACCAAAATGGTGGGCATTTGCCTCAGAGCTAAAGCCAGTGTTCCTACAGAGAACATCTCCCCTGAAATGTCTGATGCATTCATCCAGATGGAAGTGGTAAGAAAGGAGACTTCAGTACAGGTGGTAGGCTGCAGCGAGTGCCCAGAACCTTTTTCTGGTGAAAAGGTGTGCACAGGTTGATGATCTGCTACATCAGGTGGCTGAGTTGCAGGAAACAGTCAAAAGGCTGTGTAATATTAGGGGGGCCGAGACACAGACAGGTGGTTTCATAACCAAGTACCTGTAGTGGGCACCACAGAGAATGAGGCACCTTGGACCCTGGTGACCCACAAATGTAGGGCTCTGCTTCAGTCTTCACCCTCCAGCTTCACAACCAAAACCAGATATGAAGCCTTAACAGCTGTAGACACCCATGAGCAAGATGTGCAAGGAGAAATTGTACCAGCAGCACACAGTAGATACCGTATGTAGTGCGTTGACCCTGGCTGAGGGCCAGGTGCCCACCAGAGCCGCTCTATCACTCCCCTCTTTCATTAGACAGGGGAGAAAAGGTACAATGAAAAAAAAACTTACGGGTCGAGATAAGGACAGGGAGAGATCATTCTCTAATTATCATCACGAGCAAAACAGACCAAACTTAGAGAGGGAATTCATCTTATTTATTACTAAGCAAAACAGAGTAGAGGAATGAGAAATAAAACCAAATCTTAAAAACACCTCCCCCCACCCCTCCCATCTTCCCGGGCTCAACTTCACTCCTGGCTTCAACCTCCGCCCCCCTTCAGCGGCACAGGGGGACGGGGAGTGGGGGTTACGGTCAGTTCATCACGCGGTGTTTCTGCCGCTTCTTCATCCTCAGGGGGAGGACTCCTCTCATCGTTCCCCTGCTCCAGCGTGGGGTCCCTCTCACGGGAGACAGTCCTTCACGACCTTCTCCAACGTGAGTCTCCTCCACGGGGTGCAGACCTTCAGGAGCAAACTGCTCCAGCGTGGGTCCCCCACGGGGTCACAAGTCCTGCCAGCAAACCTGCTCCAACATGGGGTCCTCTCTCCACAGGTCCTGCCAGGAGCTTGCTCCAGCAGGGGCATCCCACAGGGTCACAGCCTCCTTTGGGTGCCTCCACCTGCTCCAGCATGGGGTCCTCCACGGGCTGCAGGTGGAATCTCTACACCCCCTCATCCTCCCTCCATGGGCTGCAGGGGGACAGCCTGCTTCACCATGGTCTTCTCCAGGGGCTGCAGGGGATCTTGCTCCGGCGCCTGGAGCACCTCCTCCTCCTCCTTCTTCACTGACCTTGGTGGCTGCAGATGTTCTTACATCTTCTCACTCCTCTCTCTGGCTGCAAAAGCGCTCTCTAACTGTTTTTTCTCTTTCCTAAATATGTTATCACAGAGGCGCTGATTGGCTTGGCCTTGGCCAGCGGCGGGTCCGTCTTGGAGCCGGCTGGCATTGGCTCTATCAGACACAGGGGTAGCTTCTAGCAGCTTCTGACAGAAGCCACCCCTGTAGCCCCCCCCGCTACCAAAACCTTGCCATGCAAAACCAACACACCGTAAAAAGAAACGATGAGTGCTCATAGTGGGTGACCCTCTGTTAAGGGGCACCGAGGCACTCATCTGCTGACCTGACAGGGAGGTCTGAGAGGTATGCTGCCTTCCGGGAGCCAAGATCCGAGATGTTGCGGAGAGGGTGCCACAGCTTGTCAAGAGCACAGACTACTATCCACTGCTACTCTTTCATGTGGGCATGAATGGCACTGCAAGACAGAACCTGGGTAGAATCAAGGAAGACTATAAAGGCCTGGAGGTGCAAGTGAAAAACATCAGAGCCCAAGTTAGCTTTTCCTCCATTCCACCAGTTGGAGGGAAAGGGGCAGCCAGACATAGACATATAATGTATATCAACTCCCGGCTACGTAGCTGGTGCCATCACGAGGGTTTTGGCTTTTACGGCAATGGGAAATTCTTTGATGACTATAGCCTGCTAGGGAGGGATGGGATCCACCTGTCTAGAAGAGGCAAGGGAATCTTTGGCAGCAGGCTGGCCAACTTGGTGAAGCGGGCTTTAAACTCAAGGATTCAGGGGGTGGGGTCCAAAATGGCAAAGCTCATGCCATTACATCCAACTGGGGAATAAGCCAGGCCAACCAAAGCAGCAACAAATCTCCTGTAACTGCCTCCCAAGATGAGAACCAGAAAGCCAACCGCCTCAAGGGTGTGTGTATGGCTATGGTGGATCCTCTTGATTCTATGATTATATGTAAACCAGTTGGGAATTACAGTAAATTGGCATTACTTAAATGCTATCTTCACATTTGTCCCAAGACTGGTAAGTCTAAAATATTCTACCTGAGTTGTTTCATGGTGTAGCTGTGGTAATTGCCCAAGCATGAAGATACACATATTGTTTTTTGTCCAGGGATGACTCCGTAAATGATTCTTTAGCTTATGGGGAAGCAAAAAGCACCTGCTTGGTAAATAACTATTTTTATACCTATATTTCAGATAAATAAAATGAAAAATAAACTGGTGCACAAATGGGTTTAGTGATGACAGGATTATTGAACAGTTAATCCACGGTGTGAATGAGACCAAAGCTATAGATGGCACTGTCGCTCAATTCAAAGTCATTCTGCTTATTCACAGAATGATTTTCTCTAAAAGACCTTCTGATTTCCAATAACAAGCTAGCATATGTTCTAGTAGTTCAAAGTAAACAAGAAGAAAAAAAGCCCTATTGCATCAGTTTATATTTAAAATGCAGTGTTATACATAAATAAAAGCCAGCAAAGCAGGTGCATTGGAATAATCTCCCCAGGGAAGTGGTGGATTCCCCAGCATCGGACACTTTTAAGATTCAGCTGGACGTGAGGAGGTAGGATGGAAAACCTACCTTGTCCCTGCAGGCACAAGTATGTAAGTTGCAAGGCAAAACAACCAGAAAAGGGGATTCTTCCAGGAAAAATGTCACTCCAGTCTCCAGCGGGCAGTCCCCCAAACCAAGTAGAAGGCCTAACCATACTTACGATCCTCTTGAAGGGACTTCTAAGTCATTTTTACAAGAAGTGAGTAGCGAATACGATGAGCAGGATTAGAGGGGCCCTGCCTCCAGCCAGGTGGAGGAAAGGGACAACTGGGTTTACTGGACTGTGTGGATCCAATGGCCTGGCACGTCAGACCCCCAGGAGTATAAGGCTCTAGTGGACACCGGTGCACAGCGTACTTTAATGCCATCGAGCTATGAAGGGGCAGAAGCCATCTGTATTTCTGGAGTGACAGGGGGATCCCAACAGTTGACTCTACTGGAGGCCAAAGTGAGTCTAACTGGGAATGAGTGGGAAATGCACCCATTGTAACTGGGCCAGAGGCTCCGTGTATTCTTAGCATAGATTACCTCAGGAGAGGGCATTTCAAGAACCCAAAGGGATATCGGTGGGCTTTTGGCATAGCTGCCTTGGAAACAGAGGAAACTGAACAGCTGTCTACCTTGCCCAGTCTCTCAGAGGACCCTTCTCTTATGGGATTGCTGAGGGACAAAGATCAACAGCTGCCGGTTGCAACCATGGCAATACCGCACCAACTGAGACTCCCTGATTCCCATCCATAAGCTAATTCATCAACTGGAGGGTCAGGGAGTGATCAGCAGAACTTGCTCACCCTTTAACATCCCCATATGGCCAGTGCGAAAGTCTAATAGAGAGTGGAGGCTGCCAGTAGACTATCGTGGCCTGAATAAAGTCACGCAGTTGATGAGTGCTGCCATGCCGGACATGCTGGAACTTCAATATGAAGTGGAGTCAAAGGCAGCCAAGTGGTACGCCACAACTGATATTGCATATGCGTTTTTCTCAATCCCTTTGGCAGCAGAGTGCAGGCCACAGTTTGCTTTCACTTGGAGGGACGTCCAGTACACCTGGAATCAACTACCCCAGGGGTGAAAGAAGGTTATTGGGAGCGGTCAACATTGATTCACCAAAGAGAAATCATGTCTGACCAATCTGACAGGCTTCTATGATGGCATGACTGGCTGGGTGGATGAGGGGAGAGCAGTGGATGTTGTCTACCTTGACTTCAGCAAGGCTTTTGACACTGTCTCTCATAACATCCTCATAGACAAGCTTAGGAAGTGTGGGTTGGCCGAGTGGACAGTGAGGTGGGTTGAGAACTTGCTGAACGGCAGAGCTCAGAGGGTTGTGATAAGTGGCACAGAGTCTAGGTGGAGGCCTGTAGCTAGTGGTGTGCCCCAGGGGTCAGTACTGGGTCCAGTCTTGTTCAACATATCCATCAATGACCTGGATGAAGGGACAGAGTGTACCCTCAGCAAGTTTGCTGATGATACAGAACTTTGAGGAGTGGCCGACACACCAGAAGGCTGCGCTGCCATTCAGTGAGACCTGGACAGACTAGAGAGTTGGGTGGAGAGGAACCATATGAAATTCAATAAGGGCAAGCGTAGGGTCCTGCACCTAGGGAGGAATAACCCCAAGCACCAGTACAGGTTAGGGGTTGACCTGCTGGGAAGCAGTGCTGAGGAGAAGGACCTGGGAGTCCTGGTGGACAAGAAGTTAAGCGTAAGCCAGCAGTGTGCCCTTGTGGCCAAGAAGGCCAATGGTATCCTGGGGCGCATTCAGAAGAGTGTGGCCAGCAGGTCGAGGGAGGTTATCCTCCCCCTCTACTCTGCCCTGGTGAGGCCACATCTGGAGTACTGTGTCCATTTCTGGGCTCCCCAGTTCAAGAAAGACAGGGAACTACTGGAGAGAGTCCAGTGGAGGGCTACAAAGATGATTAGGGGACTTGAACATCTCTCGTATGAGGAAAGGCTGAGAGAGCTGGGTCTGTTTACCCTGGAGAAGAGAAGACTGAGAGGGGGTCTTATCAACGCTTATAAATATCTAAAGGGTGGATGCCTAGAGGAAGGGGCCAGACTCTTTTCAGTGGTGCCCAGCGACAGGACAAGGGGCAATGGGCACAAACTGGAACACAGGGAGGTCCATCTGAATATGAGGAAAAACTTCTTGACTTTGAGCATGACCGAGCACTGGAACAGGCTGCCCAGAGAGATTGTGGAGCATCCTTCTCTGGAGATATTCTAAACCCACCTGGATGTGGTCCTGTGCAATCCTGCTCTAGGTGATCCTGCTCTAGCAGGAGGGTTGGACTAGATGATCTCTAGAAGTCCCTTCCAATCCCTAACATTCTGTGATTCTGTGAATCTGTAAAATGAGAAATCTGAGAAATATTTCGTTTGAAAAAAAATCCCTGGGATTAGACCAGGAGACAAAGGCTCTGGATATCTGAGGTCTCTCCCCAGACTTTCTGAAGACAGGTGAGCTGTACATCAGATCAGTTTGGCCATGGGACTTCAGGTCTCACAGGTCCCTTAGTCTGAGTTCACCAGTGAACCATATAAAATAGAAAACCACACAAAACCCCATGAACAAACCCCGCCAATAATGTTCTACTGCTGCGTTGCTACAGGATAAACTCTAAGGTCTTCAGGTCAGAAAATTTCTTGTGGTTTGTTCATCATGCAGTTACTGAGAGCTGGAGGTGATATTGCAAGGTAAGCAATAATAAAAATCTCCCTCATATCAAGGAGAAAACTGTTAATGGCAAAGGCTTCTAGAAGGAAGTGCCACTGAAGAGAATACCAAGCTTCATAAGCAGCTACTGCAGATGAGCTTTTAATTAAAAAGGAGAATAAAGAGAAACAGCAGAAGAAAGCTAATCAAAGGAGAAAGAAAAAGCAGAGAAGCTTGCTTGAAAATTCTTTTGTTTGATTGCTTTTTTAATGCTGCTTTTTATTATTTATGAAGCAAATGCTTAAACAAGCACTACTGGTCTTGTCAGTAATACTCTAACATTTGCCTTCAGTCCCTCTGCTCAGGGAACATGTCAGATTTTCAGCACATTTAGTCTTGCCATTTACTTCACAGCTGCAGAGTGGTACAACCAAGCCAATATTACTGGAAAGTAAATGCTGAGGAAATTAAATTTCTCCAGTGGTGTTTCCAGGTATTCTAAGATTACCCTAATCTTTTCATTGATTTGGCTCAGCAAAGAGATAAGCTGTAAAACCACAGTATCCCTGTAAGATTAAATAATAAAGATCACCAGTGACAGTTAAAGAATACATTTGTACCTTTGTGGGATCTAGTGTAAGTTTTTATCAAAAGAATATTTTTCAGAATATAAGCATGCAATATTAAAAAGGCAGATAACAGGAGATGGATATAAAAGAGAAAAAATCTGAAGCCCTGAATGTAAATTCACAAACTGGTGTTTGAACTAAAATGAAATTCTCTCTTCTAAATGAAATGCCTTCAAGTCAAAGTATTTCATGCTATAAATATTTTACCTTGGATAGTAATTATAAGCTTTATTTTTAAGGCATTTGAAGTGACCTTCATGGTAGACAGTGGAAAGAAACTGGTTGCACTGAATTAAATTTTGTTGCTGAATTCCAGATCTGGGATACAGGAAGCTCTCTGGGATATAGGAAGCTCATGTAGCTGTCTCCAGATAATCCCACGGCTAGAAAACAATGCTATAGGAATGCATCATTTTTTACCCAATAAGAATTTAATTCCATATGTTCTGCATAGGTTAAAGAGCTAAAGGAATAAGAAAATGAGAAAGGAAGCTTATTTTCTTCCTCATGAGTGAGGAATGCAAGCAATTCTTAT
The DNA here is from genome assembly GCF_011004875.1 of Balearica regulorum gibbericeps. Taxonomy (NCBI): domain Eukaryota; kingdom Metazoa; phylum Chordata; class Aves; order Gruiformes; family Gruidae; genus Balearica; species Balearica regulorum. The sequence goes on along the minus strand of NC_046219.1, from coordinate 9,065,097 downwards.
CAACTTTAGGAGCGGTCAAATGCACACTGTCTAACAACGGAGTAACAGCCATGGACAAAAATGTCCCTCAACTACAGTGGTACTGTGATAAGATCAAGACATTGAGAAACAGACATTTGACTTAACTCTTTTCTTACTGAAGCTGAGGTTTCCACACTCCAAAGACCCCTTTAGGAATTTCACTGTTTAAAATTTGATTTGGAAGGCACTGGGAGACAAAGATGATGGGTGACAATTTAAAGCCTCCAGGCAGCTAAACACATGCATACCAAGGAGAAGAGCTGAGTGAAGGTCCAGTGCTTTTGAAAATCCACTTGAATGCTTCCAGTGCCTTCTACAGAATAAGGATTTTTCCCTCCTTCACATTATGAGATAATAATGTAGTAGCAGAAAAAATCAATATTTATTTGTGAACATGGTATGATTTTGATGTTGCATGAAAGCTTGCACAATGTTAGGCACTGTCTTTATATTAAAATAATCATGTTTTGAAATGAAGTGCACGTTACTATATAAGAGAACCATGGTAATAACTTGTGTGGTGGGTTGACCCTGGCTGGAGGCCAGGTGCCCACCAAAGCTGCTCTATCACTCCCCCTCCTCAATTGGACAGGGGAGAGAAAGCATAACAAAAGGCTCGTGGGTGAAGATAAGGACATGGAGAGATCACTCACCAGTTACTGTCATGGGAAAACCAGACTCAGCTCAGGAAAAAAATTCATCTAATTTATTACCAAACAAAACAGAGTGAAGTCATGAAAACTAAAACCAAATCTTAAAACACTTCCTCTCACCCCTCCCTTCTTCCCAGGCTTAACTGTACTCCTGAATTCTCTACCTCCTCCCCCCCAGTGGCACAGGGGGATGGGGAATGGGGGTTACGGTCAGTTGATCACCTGTTGTCTCTGCCACTCCTTCCTCCTTAGGGGGAGGATTCCTCACACTCTTCCCCTGCTCCAGCATGGGGTCCCTCTCACAGGAGGCAGTCCTCCATTAACTTCTCCAACATGAGTCCTTCCCGCAGGCTACAGTTCTTCATGAACTGCTCCAGCATGGGTCTCTTCCATGGGGTGCAGTCCTTCAGGAGCAGACTGCTCCAGCATGGGTCCCCCATGGGGTCACAAGTCCTGCCAGCAAACCTGCTCCAACATGAGGTCCTCTCTCCACGGGTCCACAGGTCGTGCCAGGAACTTTCTCCAGCATGGGCTTCCCATGGGGTCACAGCCTCCTTCAGGTACCTCCACCTACTCTGACGTGGGGTCCTCCACGGGCTGCAGGGGAATCTCTGCTGCACCATCATCCTCCATGGGCTGCAGGGGGACAGCCTGCCTCACCATGGTCTTTACCATGGGCTGCAGGGGAATCTTTGCTCTGGCACCTGGAGCACCTCCTCCCCCTCCTTCTTCACCGACCTTGGTGTCTGCAGAGTTTCTTACATCTTCTCACTCCTTTCTCTGGCTGCAAAAGCTGCCACAGCAGGGCAAGAATCTCAAGCATGTTCATTAGGGTGCCTCTGAGTCTATCACAGGCCTATGTTATCTAAACACAGATGTTCTACTTGTGAAGCACACAAGACTAAACAATGATTAGTATGTTATATGTGTTTTTCTATACCCCAGCTGCAAGTCACTTGAGCGTGGTTACAATCCTCCTTGCCAATCTTCTGTTATTTTCCCACAGCCATTGATCCTGCCACCTTTTTGAGGGTACAAGCACTAATTCCTATGTGACTGTTCTCAGGTGCTTCCATGGTTTCTAACAGATCAATAACCCTTGCAACTTTGCTGCCATGTGGAGCTCCATCCCCTACCCCAACTGAGATGGCTAAGGTGTTGTGCGTGTTAGTACAGAGACATTTCAAATGTGCTCCAGTGTACTCAGCACATTATGGAGCAGACCGGAGGACCTCACTAGCACACCATCCCTCAAACATTGGTGTGCTGCCCCATGGCTTATCACTAGTGAGCCTGGTTTTATCCCTTTCCCCCTTCAAATCTAGTTTAAAGCTCTTTCAGTGAGCCCTGCTAACTCCTGTGCAAAGATCCTTTTCCCTGGGTGTACCCTGTCTGTTACCAGCAGGCATGGTGTCATGTAGACTGACCTGTGATCAAAAACCCCAAAATTCTGACTGTGACACCAGTCATGGAGCCAGATATTGATCAGCTGGGTCTTCCTGTTTCTTCCCTCATCATTCCCTGCAACTGGAAGGATAGAGGAGAACACTATTTGTGCTCCTGATCCCTTAACCAGTCATCCCAAGGCCCTGAAGTCTCTTTTGATCACCTTTAGACTTCTTATTGCAACTTCATCACTGCCTACATGAAAAAGAAATAATGGATAATAATCCAAGGCCTGTACCAAGGTAGGAAGTTTCTCATCACATCTTTAACCTGGGCCCCAGGGAGGCAGCAGACTTCCCTAAGAAGTGGGTCAGGTGGCCATATTGGACCTTCTGTTTCTCTCAGAAGAGTCTCCTATGACAATAACCCATCTTTTTTCTTAATGGAAGTGGTTTTGACACAGGGTGTAGGCCAACTTATCTTGGCGACACCTCCAACCTAGATGGACCATTGTCCTCATCATTGGTTCCACTTACAGAGCCTAATACCTATTATGCAACAGTACCTGGGAAGGTGAGGTAGTTGCACCAGGCAGGAACTTGTCGCCATTCCCCCCTATCCCTTAAATCACCATGTTTTGCCAGGTGAAGAGAGGATAAGCAATCCTCCATATCATGTGTCCTGTCTGCCTGACAGGTCTGTCCCAGGGAAGGTAGGGTGAGGTTCTAGTAGTCTACCTCCTTCTCAGGCTCCCTGATACTCCTCAGCCTACTCACCTCCTCTCAGAGCTCTGCCACTAAGCAGAGGAGTTTCTCTACCTGGGCGCATGTCCCACAGATGTACTCACTGCTGCCGGCTAGTACTGGCATAAAAGCAGGGCACACCCTACAGCCTGACACCTGGGTGGCAGCATGGTCCCTTCGGAGCTCTGTCTGGGAAGCTGTGTTAGCCTTGGGGGTTGCAGAGTTTAGAGAGGACATAGCCTTCTGCCAGTTAGATACCATTGCTCCCTGATCAAGCTGGCAGAGCTACAGCACCCTTCCACGCCCTGGTCACTAGCACTCCCTAGGGGTTTCTTTTATAGGTGTCGGGGCTTGGCCTTAGTTGCTCCTGGCCCTGCTCAGGTCTCATCAGCCGCTCTCCCATGAGCTGCGGGCTCCTGGTGGTCTCGACGCTCCCATGAGGTTTCCCTGTTTCAGGAACTCCCCTTATTTATCTTTCCCTATTTACAGATAGTTTAGAAAAAAGGTGTTCATTCTCACATTTATAACAACATTTATAAAAATAACACCAAGCTGTGTGGTGCGGTCGACATGCTGGAGGGAAAGGATGCCATCCAAAAGGACCTTGACAGGCTTGAGAGGTGGGCCTGTGCAAACCACATGAAGGCCAAGTGCAAGGTCCTGCACATGAGTTGGTGCAATCCCAAGCACAACTACAGCCTGGGTGGAGAATGGATTCAGGGAAGCCCTGAGGAGAAGGACTTGGGAGTGTTGATTGATGAAAAGCTTGACATAAGCCGACAATGTGCGCTTGCAGCCCAGAAAACCAACCATGTCCTGGGCTGCATCAAAAACAGCATGACCAGCAGGTTGAGGGAGGTGATCCTGCCCCTCTACTCCGATCTGGTGAGACCCCACCTGGAGTACTGCATCCAGCTCTGGAGGCCCCAGTACAGGAGAGACATGGAGCTCTTGGAGAGAGTCCAGAGGGCCACAAAGATGATCCAAGGGCTGGAGCACCTCTCCTATGAGGACAGGCTGAGACAGTTGGGATGGTTCAGCCTGGAGAAAAGGCGGCTCCGGGGAGCCTAAACGGGGCCTATAGGAAAGCTGGAGAGGGACTTTTTACAAGGGCATGTAGTGACAGGACAAGGCGTAATGGGTTTAAGCTGAAGGAGGGTCGATTTAGATTAGATGTTAGAAAGAAATTCTTCACTGTGAGAGTGGTGAGGCACTGGAACAGATTGCCCAGAGAGGTTGTGGAGGCCCCCTCCCTGGAAGTGTTCAAGGCCAGGTTGGATGGGGCTTTGGGCAACCTGGTCTAGTGGAGGGTGTCCCTGCCCATGGCAGGGGGGTTGGAACTAGATGATTTTTGAGGTCCCTTCTGTCCTGGTTCTGACTAGGATAGAGTTAATTTTCACAAGGAGCCAGGACAGGTGAGCCAAGCTGGCCAGGGGGCTATTCCATACCATGTGATGTCATGCTCACCATAAAAGGGGGCTAGTCGGGGAAGGGGCGGGTTCGGCGTGGCTCTGGGACGGTCTGAGTGTGGGCTGAGCGTCCGGTTGGTTGGTCGGTCAGTCGTCCGCTCCTGAATATTTATCGATCTGTCCGATCGATAAATTGCTTTCTGTTATCACCCATTGTGAATATTCTGTTATCAGTACTGTTGTTGTTTCCCTCTCCCTTGCTGTCCCAGTAAACTGTCCTTATCCCAACCCACGGGGTTTTGCCTTTGTCTTTCCCATTCTCCTCCCCGTCCCACTGGGGGAGGGATGAGTGAGCGGCCGTGTGGTGCTCAGCTTCCAGCTGGGGCTAAACAACATCACCTTCCAACCCAAACCATTCCATGATTCTATTATTCTATGAACTGGTGTGTAGTAAACACATTAATACTAACCAGCCAGCAATTAACAACTCCACAGAATACACCTTGCTTTCACAAAAGCCGCAAAAGCATAAACTGGTGGGCAACCTGAGATTAAAGCTCTAAGCAAGTATAAAAAGAAGCCCAGAGATCATGTGCCCTCTCTGAAGCAAAAATCTGAGTGGCTGGATGGAGATGCCCCAGAGCGAGCAGCACTGGCACTTGTCACAGCCTTGGGGAAGTGACTTCCTGAGTCATGGTCTTTGCCAAGAATAGGAAATCTAGACAGCATTTCCTATGTTGGTTTTTTTAAAATTATAACTCATTTCTTTCCATATAACTCCTCACGCCCGCCCCCAGGGCCCAAGTGGGGAATAGAAATTCCAGGTCATATATAAAGAGATTTAAGCCACATATAGTATTTCATAATGACTTATGAAGCCTTTTACATCCCACACTTGAGAAACGACTAATGCAATCATATCTAGAGTCTCTTGTAAGGTATCACAGTCTGCAGTGATAGGACATGGTTAGAAAAGTGATCTTCCAGGATTTCAAATTTCTTATTGGTCTGGAAGACTTGACATAATCCCTATCAGCAGTGCCGGTAAATGTATAATCTAAAATGTCTTGATGGAGAAGGAAAGATTTCTTTGTATTTAAACTCTAGATCAAGCCAAAGAGGATTTTTCCATTTTGTCTTAGTTTATATTTCTAAGTAATATTCTCCTGAAGCCCAAAGATGAGTACATTACATTCATCCAGACTGGAGGTCACAAATTTATGGATCTTTTCTCAGATCTTTATCAGAAAAAAATCAGTATTAGTTTAAGGTCAGTTTTGAAAAACAGCAGTTCTTCTCTTAAAGGAATGGCTATTTAAGAAAGAAGCAGATCTCCACAAGTTTCTGGATCTTCCCTTCATGCAGAAGTTTCTAGGGCAATTGTTCAGGAATCAGGATTATACCTAATGTATTCAATATTTTTCTCAGTGAATTGGAGGTAAGTGTATCATTATAGTGATTTACAATTTGTGGAAGGCAAAATAATTAGAATGCTAAATAGAACTGTGGCCAGGACAATCACAAAAAGAGGTCTCTTACCCTGAGATTTCTTACATGCAGACATAGGAGTAGCAGATAGGAGTAAGAAGATAAACCTAACTGGGAGTGTGGCATTGCTGGGGCTGCATGGAGGTCTGGTTGCATCCATTTGAGAAGAGCATTGGCAAACTGGATATGGAAATGGGTCCAGAAAATGCTTAGAGGAAATGTTGTACAGTGAGAAACTTCAAGAGCTTGAGCTATTTATCTTACCAGAATTAATAGTGAAAAATGACTTGATTTTAATGTACAGATGCCTCCAGGGGAGAAAATATAGAATATTATAGGTCCTTTAAGTTTCCCAGAGAAAGACTTAATAGAAAAATATGGTTATGCTGAGACCAATTGAATTCAAATTACTCTCTGATTTTAATAGCGAGGAAGGTTAATGACAGAGGGAGATGGCTCCAAATTCTTGCTTCTCAATTGTTTAGAGGAGGGATTTGACACAGGACAGCCCATATGCCCCTGGTGTTTGGGCAAGGCTGATCCAGAGCCCCTGGTTGCTTAGGTGCTGAGGAGAGAGCTGTGAATTTGATGAATCTGAGAAGACTCCCTCCACTTCTGAAAAAGGACCTGTTTCGGCCATCGCTTATCTATGAATCACAATTTGAGAGCTGCACAAGGGATAAAAATGTTATTTTATTTAAACAACTCTGTACAAAATTGTTTCATAATTGGAAAAATAATCCAATATTCCTAACAGAATTTTCTCAAACTGGGCTCAACTTGCTGCATCATGGCTCAAAAATGTTACTTTACTCCGGTTCAAGCTGATATGTTTTTTGTTTTTGAAGAAAATTGAAATAATGTTGTAGACAGCATTATAATCTATTCTTTTTTCATCATCATTATTACTGTTGTTGTTATTGCTATTATTATATTTGAATGATTTGAATGCTTTTATTATCCTTTGTTAAATGCTCACGATCTGCTCAGTATTGTAGAAGATGCTTTAGACAACGCCTGCCCTCAAGTGCATATAATTTCAGCCTCTGATATGGCATTTTAAAATGCATGACTGAAATCCACATTAATGTTAATGGTGCTCCACTTGAGTACAGTGGTCTGCCTGAGCATTATAAATTGCAGGATTGGGGCCATAAAAGTATTTGCACATGGATATAAGATTCCCCTTAGTCTCTTAAAGTCAAAGCTCACAGCTAGAGCAGAGAGTGCAATTTCCATACCTTGGAAAGATACAAGAACTGCTCTGAAACCAGGTATTCAGCTTTGTGGTTATTTTGCTTACTTTGGGTGGAAACCTTTCTCTGACCCAAATTTCATGTGAACCTGAGGCTCCTTCAACCCAGAAGCCTGCCATTGAAATGACTTTCTGTGTTGGCTTTGCTGTGGACAGGGGCTCTGGAAATCGTCCGTGGCTCTGGGGCAGAGCCAGGAGGTGCTGCCGAGAGGTACTTGGCACCTCTGGCATCCCTTGCCTGGGATGGACAGGCCAGCAGAACTTACTTGCTGCAAGGCTGGGAGCCTGGTTCCTGGACCAGCCCTGCACCTCACGGGGACACCTGCACCACTCCAGGTGACAAGAGCTGCTAGGAACACTGAATCTGGCTTTGGGGTCAGCAAAAGGGCCAACTCAAGATGTTTTGAAGAAAGTGATTTAGGTTCAGCGAACTGATGTTTTTTGAGGAAATTGTGTTCATCAGAAAAAAAAATTCTCAGATCTTCCGTCACTTTAATTACTCAAGTCTGTCTGAGTCCTATTTACTTGTGTACTTAAAATTGAAAAATGCATTAATAAAAAAGAACATAGCCAGTGGAAATTAATTCCCTGTTGCACTTTTGTTTTACTAATTAAAGAAAAAGAAACTGATGCAGCTGAGGTTGAGGAAGGCTGTGGAAGCGATTTGCACACAAGGCATTTGAGAAGGGCACCGTTCCTGTGCAGCACTGTGAATCTGAACAGAGTGCGCAGCATCCACCACCAAGCACTCACTTCTATATTTAGAGAGGCGTAGAAAAACATACTGAGTATAGGATGTTGAACAGAAACAGTAATTTTCATCAGTGTATTATCTTCCCCCTCTTAACACTGATTCTTCGGGAGAAAAGAGACAGCTAAACTCTAGCTGCTATTAGCAAAAATAACAGCAACCCAACTGGAAGTAATTTCACTGTTGACTGCACTGCAGTGTTGTGGGATGCTTGACTTGTCCAGGCTTGTTGGTGCCAAATACAGGGCCATTATGACCCAGCAGAAGGGGCCCTGGGGGAGTCCAGCTTGGGCGAGAGCAGGGATTGAGCAACTTGCTTATCTTGCACTGATAAGCACTGGACCCGAACAGGGGCAGGAGATGAGCAATGTGTTCATCTTAACAAGATGCAGCGCCTGACGGGTCTACTCAGTCAACTAAGTGACGCCTGGGGTGAGGGGGAGCCTTCACAGCTTGACGTTACTTTGGTAAAACTAAACAGACCACCGCTCCTCTGTACTGAACGCCTTTGTTCTCTGCCACTTCCCCCCCCAGCCCCGATCAACTGCACAACAAGCCTTGTTAAGGGCCAATCGACACACAATACCTGACTTAGTCCCACCTCGCCAAAAGTATAAATCTGGCATTTAGAATCGTCTTTTTTGAGGACGAGAACTCCAACTATCTGGACGGGTCGACGGGCCTGGACCTCTCTCCTCCCCAAGCAGGGACGCCTCTTTGGTAAGACTTGCGCCTCCGATTATGTCGGATGTTACCCCGGGAAAACTATCATTCACAAAAGCGCTGAACTATTAACTTGAGCTCAAAATTGTTGCAGTTAGTGCATTTATCAACGGCAATTCTGAACTTTTATATCTGTCGCTCCAATAAATTACCTATTCTTTTTTCAACTTTGTGAAACTGTCTCAGTGAAAGTCCTTGGTGGGGCTCTGACAGGCAAACGTTGACTCTGATAAGTGGCTACACACATAACCCTTTAGACATAAACCGTTGACCAAGTCTGGGACTAAGACTGGACCTAGCCGCACCTAGGCTCCTCTCTGAGAAGGAGTTTAGAAAGCAAGGGGGTCCTTTCTGAACCTCGTGACTCAACGGGAGGGCCTCCCTCAGCCACACATCAGACTTGTACCCTTTTATGCGACAAGTGTATACAACTGATTTAATTCCAGATTCAGGGGAGAGCAAAAGTATCATGGCTATGTTGTCCTTGACCTCTGCCAGGTACAGCTAGTCTCTGGGTCCAGTCAGCATGATACAGGAAAAATATTTCTTTGTCTGAAATGCCAAGAGTGTTTTTTTCTTTTCTCTTTTCAGAGTACCCATGAATTTTCAAGCCAGCTCCAGAAGCTTAGTGGAAGAGAGCTGCCTCTCATTAACTGGGTTGTCAATGGCCCTGTCCCCTTTTACCTCCAATGCAAGCCTGCCTCCCCTTTCTCTGTCCCCTAACTGAGTTTCAATTTCCAATTTGCTTTTCTTGCATGCTACCCTCTTGGACCAGAAAATATCCTCCAAAGTTATCAGGTCACTTCTGTTAGAATTTATGATCACAAAAGTTACAGCTGGAGAAGAACATGCTGCCCTCTTAAATGTGAGAAGGTGAATATAGCAATTCTGCCCTCAATTATACTGGTACAGATCTGGAGGAGTTTGTTTTCTTCAACAACATTAATCCCGTTAACTGAAAGTCAAGAGCACTGCCTGCATGTTTCCCTTTGTACCCCTTCCACTTCAGTTTATAAATAATTCCTATCATAAAGGATTTGGGGATATTCTGCATAGCAGAAGGTTTATAAATATTAATGGAATACTCTACACAATGTAAGACACAAGCCAGATAGTCTGTTCAGAAAGAGCTTGTTTATCCTCTGTGGGCAGCACAAGCATGGCCAGTCCAAGACAGGTTGAATTTGTGAGGCGCAGAGATTTTAGGGGAAGGGAGCACCAGGTATTCACGTCTTTCTGTAAATCTAAAACTGTCCTGCTGCAACACAGGGTTTGATCTCCCAGGTTAAGCTCACACTCTCTTCAAGGAAATATTTTCTCCAGAATTTTTAAAGACAGAGGAAGACATGCCATCCCTCTCACTTCTCTTATTCCCCTTCCCTCTTTGGGTCCTTCCTCCTCTTCTGCATTTTCCCCTTCCAGTCTCTGCTTCTCCTCCCTGTATTGCTCCTCTTTCTATTCTCCTAATTTATCCAAGAGTCTTCTTCACTTCATCCTCTTTTCTTTCTCTTCCCGCTAGAGAAGGCCTACGTCCTATATATGTTTTCAGGTTGTGAAGAGGTGAAATTTAGTTTAGATGCCTGTATAATTACTTCGCCTTTTTAGGAAGCACAACTTTAAAAAATTTCTCTAATTTGTGTAATTTTTCTGGAATCACGCTAGCAAAAAATTTAAGTAATTGGAATATACTTTTAAACTAAAAAGCTACCACACCAGATGCTGCTTTAACAGTTTATATTTGTAGTTGGATAATTGCCATTATCGTTATGGGTTTGCATGGCAAGGTTTTGGTAGCAGAGGGGCTACAGGAGTGGCTTCTGTGGGAAGCTGCTAGAAGCTTCCCCTGTGTCCAATAGAGCCAATGCCAGCCAGCTCCAAGACAGACCCGCTACTGGCAAAGGCCGAGCCAGTCAGCGATGGTAGTAGCGCCTCTGTGATAACATATTTAAGATGGAAAAAAACCCCAAACAACCTAGCAGTGGCTTTTGCAACCAGAGAGATGAATGAGAAGATGTGAGAAACAACTTTGCAGACACCAAGGTCAGTGCAGAAGGAGGGGGAGGAGGTGCTCCAGGCGCCGGAGCAGACATTCTCCTGCAACCTGTGATGAAGACCATGGTGAAGCAAGCTGTCACCCTGCAGCGCATGGAAGATGATGGTGGAGCAGATATCCACCTGCAGCCTGTGGAGGACCCCACACTGGAGCAGGTGGAGACACCTGAAGGAGGCTGTGACCCCGTGGGAAGCTCACGCTTGAGCAAGCTCCTGGCAGGACCTGTGGACCTGTGGAGAGAGGACCCCATGTTGGAGCAGGTTTGCTGGCAGGACTTGTGACCCTGTGGGGGATCCATGCTGGAGCAGTCTGTTCCTGAAGGTCTGCACCTCATGGAAAGTAGCCATGCTGGAGCAGTTCGTGAAGAATTATAGCCCATGGGAAGGACTCACATTGGAGAAGTTTGTGGAGGACTGTCTCCTGTGAGAGGGGCCCCACAGTGGAGCAGGGGAAGAGTGTGAGGAGTCCTCCCCCTGAGGAGGATGGAGCAGGAGAGAGAATGTCTGATGAACTGACCGCAACCCCCATTCCCTGTTCCCCTGTGCCGCTCGGGGGGAGGAGGTAGAGAAATCGAGAGTAAAGTTTAGCCCGGGAAAAAGGGAGGGGTGGGGGGAGGTATTTTAAGATTTGGTTTTATTCTCATTATCCTATTCTGTTTTGCTTGGTAATAAATTAGATGAATTTTGTGAGTTGAGTCTGTTTTGCCCATGACGGTAATTGGTGAATGATCTCTCCCTGTCCTTATCTCAACTCACGAGCCTTTTGTTATATTTTTCTCTCTCCTGTCCATTTGAGGAGTGGGATTGATAGAGCAGCTTTGGTGGGCACCTGGCCTCCAGCCAGGGTCAACCCACCACAGTTATACTCTCCTCAGTTCTACCATAGAGTGCTTTTTGAGTAAAATTTCTGTGGAAACTTTGTTTGAATGTGAAAGTAACCAAAAGGTTCTGCCCGGATGCTCTGTACCTGAGACAGGACCGCCAGTGGAGTTCCCATTAGCTGAATTGCTGCCCAATGGGAACTGCATCCAGTGTGGTCATGACCTGCGACAAAAACTCACCAGTGTGTAATTGCCATAAAGAGAAATGAACATGCATCTATAATTAATACCTGTAGTCTTCAGCAGAGCTGGTTCTGAATGGGAAGGACAGGAATTTATCATCTTTCCTGTATAAAGCAGTCTCAAGCACAAAGATGCTGGAACCTCATTGCATGGCTTGAGTGGGATGGCTCCTCCACACAGGTCAGCCCAGGGGGTGTTGAGTACAAAAGCTCATGAAATTCTGACAACTGAAGTAGCTGGTGGGCACTGTAAGGGCCCCCGAGGGGAAGGCCTGAGAAAGATACAGTGGTGTTCCCAAAGGAGACTGGTCAAATCACACCAAATAATTTTTATTGTGATGGGCTGTGCCCCATGAATGCACAAAAATAAAGATACTTATTTCTAAGGCTTTTTTTTTTTTCCTCAAAAGGAAAGCCCTGCCTTCAATCATAATTTTTTCCATATTTTGTCTTTTCCAATGTTAGTATTACACAAGCAATTTCTGCTTGGGTAAATAACAAAACTCTAGGCATTGGAGCAAGACACAAACCTTAGTGTTCCTCAGAGGGCGGAGATCTCCTCCACCACAGATCGATATGAATCACCTCACCATAGGCACTAAAACATCCAGAGAAAGAGCAGAACAACTCCGTCTCTAGGGTTCATACTGGTTCTGCTGTGTTTTCCCTGAAGTTAACACTGACATGCTTTAACACCCCTATTTATCTCCAGTTTTACACATCTAAACCAGCGGAACCTTAAGCATTCAGTTTTGTGCTAAAACCTTTCCAGAAGCTGTCTTAAACCTCCCTTTCAATTCCTGATTTTTTGTTCAGTGATGGTGATGCCAACGGGAAGCAGGGGTATCTGTGTGGGAGGGTCCCACTGGAGGAGGAGCAGGACATTACTTGGTTTCTTTGGCATTTCTGAAACAGCTGAAGAAGACCCATGTCAGCGTTTCTGGTGATTATACAGGACAGACACTTATTTGCTAGGAGCTCAATGTAGGTCATGTCATTTTACAGACACCAAATGGCAGTGATTACTGGAAAGAGGTCAGTTGTTTCTTGCAGGAAACAAGCATAGCCATATGCAGGTTTACTGCTATGGTATTAGCATTCCAGGAGCAGCAATTACCCCAGTGTAAAAGCCACAGAATTACGCTTTGAAAAATGACACCCCTCCCTAGAACTTAGGGAACACAACAGTGTATTTTACTCCAAATAATTACATTTGTATTCAGGGAAGGGATTTCCAGAAACAAAAATAATTATCAGTTGTGCAGCATTTTCCTGGTATATAAGAATTCCAGGAACAGTCATGAGATTGACGGGGCTGTTTGCAGTGTCCAGGAGGTAGACACAGCAAAAATACACATAACATGTCAGGAGAAAAAATACATTTGATTTTAAAATCATGTTTGTTATAAAAAGCAAAGATATTCTGGAAGTATTTCAAAACTAGGATCTTAAATTTGTCAGAGTTCCCATTAAATTTAGTAAGACAATTCATGAAAATCACAGAATCACAGAATGTTAGGGATTGGAAGGGACTTCTAGAGATCATCTAGTCCAACCCTCCTGCTAGAGCAGGATCACCTAGAGCAGGATTGCACAGGACCACATCCAGGTGGGTTTAGAATATCTCCAGAGAAGGATGCTCCACAATCTCTCTGGGCAGCCTGTTCCAGTGCTCGGTCATGCTCAAAGTCAAGAAGTTTTTCCTCATATTCAGATGGACCTCCCTGTGTTCCAGTTTGTGCCCATTGCCCCTTGTCCTGTCGCTGGGCACCACTGAAAAGAGTCTGGCCCCTTCCTCTAGGCATCCACCCTTTAGATATTTATAAGCGTTGATAAGACCCCCTCTCAGTCTTCTCTTCTCCAGGGTAAACAGACCCAGCTCTCTCAGCCTTTCCTCATACGAGAGATGTTCAAGTCCCCTAATCATCTTTGTAGCCCTCCACTGGACTCTCCCCAGTAGTTCCCTGTCTTTCTTGAACTGGGGAGCCCAGAAATGGACACAGTACTCCAGATGTGGCCTCACCAGGGCAGAGTAGAGGGGGAGGATAACCTCCCTCGACCTGCTGGCCACACTCTTCTGAATGCGCCCCAGGATACCATTGGCCTTCTTGGCCACAAGGGCACACTGCTGGCTTACGCTTAACTTCTTGTCCACCAGGACTCCCAGGTCCTTCTCCTCAGTGCTGCTTCCCAGCAGGTCAACCCCTAACCTGTACTGGTGCTTGGGGTTATTCCTCCCTAGGTGCAGGACCCTACGCTTGCCCTTATTGAATTTCATATGGTTCCTCTCCACCCAACTCTCTAGTCTGTCCAGGTCTCACTGAATGGCAGCGCAGCCTTCTGGTGTGTCGGCCACTCCTCAAAGTTCTGTATCATCAGCAAACTTGCTGAGGGTACACTCTGTCCCTTCATCCAGGTCATTGATGGATATGTTGAACAAGACTGGACCCAGTACTGACCCCTGGGGCACACCACTAGCTACAGGCCTCCACCTAGACTCTGTGCCACTTATCACAACCCTCTGAGCTCTGCCGTTCAGCAAGTTCTCAACCCACCTCACTGTCCACTCGGCCAACCCACACTTCCTAAGCTTGTCTATGAGGATGTTATGAGAGACAGTGTCAAAAGCCTTGCTGAAGTCAAGGTAGACAACATCCACTGCTCTCCCCTCATCCACCCAGCCAGTCATGCCATCATAGAAGCCTGTCAGATTGGTCAGACATGATTTCTCTTTGGTGAATCAATGTTGACCGCTCCCAATAACCTTCTTTCACCCCTGGGGTAGTTGATTCCAGGTGTACTGGACGTCCCTCCAAGTGAAAGCAAACTGTGGCCTGCACTCTGCTGCCAAAGGGATTGAGAAAAACGCATATGCAATATCAGTTGTGGCGTACCACTTGGCTGCCTTTGACTCCACTTCATATTGAAGTTCCAGCATGTCCGGCATGGCAGCACTCATCAACTGCGTGACTTTATTCAGGCCACGATAGTCTACTGGCAGCCTCCACTCTCTATTAGACTTTCGCACTGGCCATATGGGGATGTTAAAGGGTGAGCAAGTTCTGCTGATCACTCCCTGACCCTCCAGTTGATGAATTAGCTTATGGATGGGAATCAGGGAGTCTCAGTTGGTGCGGTATTGCCATGGTTGCAACCGGCAGCTGTTGATCTTTGTCCCTCAGCAATCCCATAAGAGAAGGGTCCTCTGAGAGACTGGGCAAGGTAGACAGCTGTTCAGTTTCCTCTGTTTCCAAGGCAGCTATGCCAAAAGCCCACCGATATCCCTTTGGGTTCTTGAAATGCCCTCTCCTGAGGTAATCTATGCTAAGAATACACGGAGCCTCTGGCCCAGTTACAATGGGTGCATTTCCCACTCATTCCCAGTTAGACTCACTTTGGCCTCCAGTAGAGTCAACTGTTGGGATCCCCCTGTCACTCCAGAAATACAGATGGCTTCTGCCCCTTCATAGCTCGATGGCATTAAAGTACGCTGTGCACCGGTGTCCACTAGAGCCTTATACTCCTGGGGGTCTGACGTGCCAGGCCATTGGATCCACACAGTCCAGTAAACCCAGTTGTCCCTTTCCTCCACCTGGCTGGAGGCAGGGCCCCTCTAATCCTGCTCATCGTATTCGCTACTCACTTCTTGTAAAAATGACTTAGAAGTCCCTTCAAGAGGATCGTAAGTATGGTTAGGCCTTCTACTTGGTTTGGGGGACTGCCCGCTGGAGACTGGAGTGACATTTTTCCTGGAAGAATCCCCTTTTCTGGTTGTTTTGCCTTGCAACTTACATACTTGTGCCTGCAGGGACAAGGTAGGTTTTCCATCCTACCTCCTCACGTCCAGCTGAATCTTAAAAGTGTCCGATGCTGGGGAATCCACCACTTCCCTGGGGAGATTATTCCAATGCACCTGCTTTGCTGGCTTTTATTTATGTATAACACTGCATTTTAAATATAAACTGATGCAATAGGGCTTTTTTTCTTCTTGTTTACTTTGAACTACTAGAACATATGCTAGCTTGTTATTGGAAATCAGAAGGTCTTTTAGAGAAAATCATTCTGTGAATAAGCAGAATGACTTTGAATTGAGCGACAGTGCCATCTATAGCTTTGGTCTCATTCACACCGTGGATTAACTGTTCAATAATCCTGTCATCACTAAACCCATTTGTGCACCAGTTTATTTTTCATTTTATTTATCTGAAATATAGGTATAAAAATAGTTATTTACCAAGCAGGTGCTTTTTGCTTCCCCATAAGCTAAAGAATCATTTACGGAGTCATCCCTGGACAAAAAACAATATGTGTATCTTCATGCTTGGGCAATTACCACAGCTACACCATGAAACAACTCAGGTAGAATATTTTAGACTTACCAGTCTTGGGACAAGTGTGAAGATAGCATTTAAGTAATGCCAATTTACTGTAATTCCCAACTGGTTTACATATAATCATAGAATCAAGAGGATCCACCATAGCCATACACACACCCTTGAGGCGGTTGGCTTTCTGGTTCTCATCTTGGGAGGCAGTTACAGGAGATTTGTTGCTGCTTTGGTTGGCCTGGCTTATTCCCCAGTTGGATGTAATGGCATGAGCTTTGCCATTTTGGACCCCACCCCCTGAATCCTTGAGTTTAAAGCCCGCTTCACCAAGTTGGCCAGCCTGCTGCCAAAGATTCCCTTGCCTCTTCTAGACAGGTGGATCCCATCCCTCCCTAGCAGGCTATAGTCATCAAAGAATTTCCCATTGCCGTAAAAGCCAAAACCCTCGTGATGGCACCAGCTACGTAGCCGGGAGTTGATATACATTATATGTCTATGTCTGGCTGCCCCTTTCCCTCCAACTGGTGGAATGGAGGAAAAGCTAACTTGGGCTCTGATGTTTTTCACTTGCACCTCCAGGCCTTTATAGTCTTCCTTGATTCTACCCAGGTTCTGTCTTGCAGTGCCATTCATGCCCACATGAAAGAGTAGCAGTGGATAGTAGTCTGTGCTCTTGACAAGCTGTGGCACCCTCTCCGCAACATCTCGGATCTTGGCTCCCGGAAGGCAGCATACCTCTCAGACCTCCCTGTCAGGTCAGCAGATGAGTGCCTCGGTGCCCCTTAACAGAGGGTCACCCACTATGAGCACTCATCGTTTCTTTTTACGGTGTGTTGGTTTTGCATGGCAAGGTTTTGGTAGCGGGGGGGGCTACAGGGGTGGCTTCTGTCAGAAGCTGCTAGAAGCTACCCCTGTGTCTGATAGAGCCAATGCCAGCCGGCTCCAAGACGGACCCGCCGCTGGCCAAGGCCAAGCCAATCAGCGCCTCTGTGATAACATATTTAGGAAAGAGAAAAAACAGTTAGAGAGCGCTTTTGCAGCCAGAGAGAGGAGTGAGAAGATGTAAGAACATCTGCAGCCACCAAGGTCAGTGAAGAAGGAGGGGGAGGAGGTGCTCCAGGCGCCGGAGCAAGATCCCCCTGCAGCCCCTGGAGAAGACCATGGTGAAGCAGGCTGTCCCCCTGCAGCCCATGGAGGGAGGATGAGGGGGTGTAGAGATTCCACCTGCAGCCCGTGGAGGACCCCATGCTGGAGCAGGTGGAGGCACCCAAAGGAGGCTGTGACCCTGTGGGATGCCCCTGCTGGAGCAAGCTCCTGGCAGGACCTGTGGAGAGAGGACCCCATGTTGGAGCAGGTTTGCTGGCAGGACTTGTGACCCCGTGGGGGACCCACGCTGGAGCAGTTTGCTCCTGAAGGTCTGCACCCCGTGGAGGAGACTCACGTTGGAGAAGGTCGTGAAGGACTGTCTCCCGTGAGAGGGACCCCACGCTGGAGCAGGGGAACGATGAGAGGAGTCCTCCCCCTGAGGATGAAGAAGCGGCAGAAACACCGCGTGATGAACTGACCGTAACCCCCACTCCCCGTCCCCCTGTGCCGCTGAAGGGGGGCGGAGGTTGAAGCCAGGAGTGAAGTTGAGCCCGGGAAGATGGGAGGGGTGGGGGGAGGTGTTTTTAAGATTTGGTTTTATTTCTCATTCCTCTACTCTGTTTTGCTTAGTAATAAATAAGATGAATTCCCTCTCTAAGTTTGGTCTGTTTTGCTCGTGATGATAATTAGAGAATGATCTCTCCCTGTCCTTATCTCGACCCGTAAGTTTTTTTTCCATCATACCTTTTCTCCCCTGTCTAATGAAAGAGGGGAGTGATAGAGCGGCTCTGGTGGGCACCTGGCCCTCAGCCAGGGTCAACGCACTACATACGGTATCTACTGTGTGCTGCTGGTACAATTTCTCCTTGCACATCTTGCTCATGGGTGTCTACAGCTGTTAAGGCTTCATATCTGGTTTTGGTTGTGAAGCTGGAGGGTGAAGACTGAAGCAGAGCCCTACATTTGTGGGTCACCAGGGTCCAAGGTGCCTCATTCTCTGTGGTGCCCACTACAGGTACTTGGTTATGAAACCACCTGTCTGTGTCTCGGCCCCCCTAATATTACACAGCCTTTTGACTGTTTCCTGCAACTCAGCCACCTGATGTAGCAGATCATCAACCTGTGCACACCTTTTCACCAGAAAAAGGTTCTGGGCACTCGCTGCAGCCTACCACCTGTACTGAAGTCTCCTTTCTTACCACTTCCATCTGGATGAATGCATCAGACATTTCAGGGGAGATGTTCTCTGTAGGAACACTGGCTTTAGCTCTGAGGCAAATGCCCACCATTTTGGTGGAGACCTAGAGCACTTCCCTGGGCTGTGGGCCTACAAGCAGATTACAGGGTGCAAACTGCCGCACAAACTGCCACGCAAACTGCTGCACCCTGACTGACGTGCCCCGCCCTGTTCACAGTGCTCCGAGTCGCTAGTGCTCCCTAGGGCCAATTAAATCTCCCACAGTTGCTCTTGGTAAGGCCCAAGCCACATCAGCCTCACGCAGGCCACGTCAGCCTTCCTCGCAAGAGCTACCAGTCCCTGGCGGGTCTCTCCACTCTTCCTCAGGTTTCCCTGGCTCCAGGAATCCCCTATCTGCCTTAATCTAGCGCTCGGCCACAGGACTTACCGTTGCCACCGCTGCGTTCCTCACCGACTGAGGAACTTACTTCCTCACTTCTTTATATTTTCCACTTGCTTGCATTGCTTCCACAAATAAAATCTTTTCACCTGAAGCAGTCTTCCTTCTCCCATATTTTGATAAGGAGGTGCTCTCCCATCCATGTAACATTATCTGTCATCAGTTCCACAGGTCTGATTCAGTCCCTCTGAATCCCCGCAGTGAAAGCATCAGGCACTGTTCAGCCAAATCTTCTTGCAACTCCTTTGGTTCTAAATTAGGTTTCCTCTCATTCTTTCTATCTCTTGTCTATTATCCTTTCTGCAATCCTTAATGGCAGTTAAGAGAAGCTGTAACTGTAACTGAGATTCAGCACAAAAAAAAATCTTCCTGTTTTTCTCCTGTTCTTGTGACCTCTGCTTGGAGAGGTCAGGTGACATCTGCAGGTTTTATGGTGTGACTCTGGAGTAGCTCAGTCAATGCCAGTGAATTTACAGTGTTGTGTTGTAATATTATAGTAAAGTGAGAGACTGATCTGTGTCAAGTATCCTCTGTTAGATTTTATTCTACTTCCAGTTCTGCTGATATTCTGTCTTCAATATCTTTATAGATTTTATCCAGCTGCGAGTCATGCAAGAAAACATGAGGGAAAGCCTGCTCTCTCCTAAAGCAACGTAAGCTTGGTAAAATCTGGGGAGTTTTCAAAGGTTAACTGAGAACAGAGTTTTGACCATTACTTGAAATGACAGAAGATAGACTTAGTCATTACAAATTAGCTATAGTGATTAAACCTGAGTGTCAGTACTTCTTAAAGAAAATATGACTACTTTTTCCCATGTGAGTTTTTGAAATTCATAATCAAGAAAAAGCAGTGGCAGCCAAGCGTCCATTAGTGACAAGTGCGTACCTGCATGTTTGTACCCTCAGGAATAATTAGATTAAGCTGGAACTGTAAACATCAAGAGTGGGGAGAGATGTACAGAATTCAAGTTGGAAATCCTAAGAAAAAAAATCTGCTTGTTACCGTGAAATAGATTTTTAATGCCCCGAAGGCTTCATAATCACAATGCCCATTTGAAGTGCCTAAAATACAAAAGAAACAAAAACTTACATTTTAAAGTGCAAGAAAATAAGGTGAGGGATAAGATATATAATTCTCAAGAAGCACTGAGTCTCAAGGTCGAAAAATTACATTAAGAAGTAGCAACTGATACGAAACTAGGAGGAGTGGCCGACACACCAGAAGGCTGTGCTGCCATTCAGCGAGACCTGGACAGACTAGAGAGTTGGGTGGAGAGGAACCATATGAAATTCAATAAGGGCAAGCGTAGGGTCCTGCACCTAGGGAGGAATAACCCCAAGCACCAGTACAGGTTAGGGGTTGACCTGCTGGGAAGCAGCACTGAGGAGAAGGACCTGGGAGTCCTGGTGGACAAGAAGTTAAGCATAAGCCAGCAGTGTGCCCTTGTGGCCAAGAAGGCCAATGGTATCCTGGGGCGCATTCAGAAGAGTGTGGCCAGCAGGTCGAGGGAGGTTATCCTCCCCCTCTACTCTGCCCTGGTGAGGCCACATCTGGAGTACTGTGTCCATTTCTGGGCTCCCCAGCTCAAGAAAGACAGGGAACTACTGGAGAGAGTCCAGCAGAGGGCTATGAGGATGATTAGGGGACTTGAACATCTCTCGTATGAGGAAAGGCTGAGAGAGCTGGGTCTGTTTACCCTGGAGAAGAGAAGACTGAGAGGGGATCTTATCAATACTTATAAATGTTAGAAAGATCAATACTTAGATGTTAGAAAGAAATTCTTTACTGTTAGAGTGGTGAGGTACTGGAACAGGTTGCCCAAAGAGGTTGTGGAGGCCCCATCCCTGGAAGTGTTTAAGACCAGGTTGGATGAGGCTTTGGGCAACGTGGTCTAGTGGAGGGTGTTCCTGCCCGCAGCAGGGTGGGTTGGAACTAGATGATCTTGAAGGTCCCTTCCAGCCCAAACCATTCTATGATTCTATGATTCTATGAAATATCTAAAGGGTGGATGTCTAGAGGAAGGGGCCAGACTCTTCTCAATGGTGCCCAGTGACAGGACAAGGGGCAACGGGCACAAACTGGAACACCAGAATTTCCATCTGCATATGTGAAAAAAACTTCTTTACTCTGAGGGTGACCAAGCACTGGAACAGGTTGCCCAGAGAGGCTGTGGAGTCTCCTTTTCTGGAGATATTCAAAACCCACCCGGACATGATTCTGTGCAACATGCTCTAGGTGATCCTGCTCTAGCAGGGGGGTTGGACTAGATGATCTCTAGAGGTCCCCTCCAGCTCCTGTGAATCTGTGAATCTGTGAATCTCTGAACTCTGCTCTGGGTTTCCTTCCCACAGGCTGGAGCAGTGGTCCCACAGAGGAGCTGTCCTAGAGACACCCAGAACAAGGGAGCATGGCTCACCCCATGCAATGCTCTGTGCTGGAGGCACTCACAACAGCTCACAGCTGGCAGGTAAGTGATTTTTTTATTCATTATGTATTATTTTTAAGAATAAAAGTGAGGACTTCTTTTCTAGCCATCGGGAGGATATTTGAGCAAAAGTTTTTGAAAGGCAGTGTTAAAAAAGAGAGGAGGAAGCAGTAAGCAAAATGTTGGCTTCTCCCATGCTGAATGCCCTTTCACAGCATCTTTCTTTTATTTCTCTACCAATGGAGAAGTAGTTACAGCACTAATGCAAACAGTAATTGGAGTAGTAAGGGGAGCACAAACCTGACCTAATTAGATATTATCCCCAAAATGTTAAACCCTAGAAAATCAGACATCCCACAGGTATAAAAGGGCTAAATCTCCACATCAAATCACTACCAAATATGGTGTGTGCACATGGGATTAGCAAGTGGCAAAGGAAGGGAAGACTCCCAACGCTCCCAGTTGCAGAACTCAAGAGCAAAATCAGGAAGAGGAAAAAGAAGGCTAGAAAGGCACCAGCCACCATGTATCTGAGCGTGCACTAAAAGACCCTCCTGGCCAATCTCAGTTATTTGACTCAACACTTAGTGTCCAGAGACACCAAAAGGCTATTTAGTTTTTGATATAAGTGATAGTCTGTTCACCTCCAAAGACATGGCTGGTGTGATGTTCGGGATGAAATACTGACAACTCACCAAGCATGGCAGTAACGCTGTGGTGTGTGGGAGGAATTGTCTAATAACAATAACATAGCATGTTCCATCAGCTTATACACCCTATAGACACAGTTCAGCTTTTGACTGGTGATGTTTGTGTGCATTGCCTGACAGTCAGCTGCAGTTCTCTGCCCTTCAAAAAGGAGCCTTCAACTCTTATTCAGCAATGATGAACCAGAAATCCTAGAAATTAAGAGAAAGGAGGGGGGATAAAAATCAGAGGAATTCAGGTAGTCACCCAAGTGGTAAGACGAAGCAAACGAGAGTCCTTTGTGAATATATAAATGCAACATTTTTTTCTTGTGCACTTAGTGAACATCTAATATGATGATCTAGGTTTGAAACGATCTCTATTTAAAGGTACATGTATTAATTTGGACTAATGAGTGGAAAACCTACCGGGAATTATAGAATTTGTAAATAACGTGGCAGCAAAAGAAACAAATAGGGTTTTGGGGCTTTTTTATCATAGAATCATAGAATGGTTTGGGCTGGAAGGGACCTTCAAGATCATCTAGTTCCAACCCCCTCTGCTGCGGGCAGGGACACCCTCCACTAGACCAGGTTGCCCAAAGCCTCATCCAACCTGGCCTTAAACACTTCCAGGGAGGGGGCCTCCACAACCTCTCTGGGCAACCTGTTCCAGTGCCTCACCACCCTCACAGTAAAGAATTTCTTTCTAACATCTAATCTAAATCGACCCTCCTTCAGCTTGAACCCATTACCCCTTGTCCTGTCACTACATTCCCTGATAAACAGTCCCTCCCCAGCTTTCCTGTAGGCCCCCTTCAGGTACTGGAAGGCTGCAATTAGATCTCCCCAGAGCCGCCTTTTCTCCAGGCTGAACCATCCCAACTCTCTCAGCCTGTCCTCATAGGAGAGGTGCTCCAGCCCTCTGATCAGCTTCGTGGCCCTCCTCTGGACTCTCTCCAACAGCTCCATGTCTCTCCTGTACTGGGGTCCCCAGAGCTGGATGCAGTACTCCAGGTGGGGGTCTCACCAGATCGGAGTAGAGGAGCAGGATCACCTCCCTCGACCTGCTGGTCACACTTCTTTTGATGCAGCCCAGGATGTGGTTGGCTTTCTGGGCTGCAAGTGCACATTGCCGGCTCATGTTGAGCTTTTCATCAATCAATCAATACCCCCAAGTCCTTCTCCTCAGGGCATTTTTTCATAGAATCTTTAAAGTTAGAAAAAGTTAATACCTGTTTGCAGTAATCTTTCTCACTAACAGTGAAGGTGGGATTGTTTGTTACTGAGGCACCAAAGGGTGTCAATAACAGACTGGTTTACATTGGATTTCCAGTATATCCTGACAGAGACTACTTAATAATACTGCATGTTCATGAGGGTAGGGGTCTTTTTAATATTAGCCCAACTTCTGGTTCTGATTGCTATCCATCACTCCCTATTTATATGCATGCAACATGCAAAACTATTCTCAGTATTCCCAGTGACTGTATTTTTCATGTTTTTTCATTTGTAATGGCCCCCTAAGCAAACCATACATAGCTCTATTCATCTTGCCTGAAAATCTCTACCACCCTTGCCTTTATTTCTTTGCTTCTCAGGTTAGCTCTAATGATTTAAACTATTTGAAAGCATACAGTAATATTCTACAACACATTTCTGGCTGTGGGAGTCCTAGTAATATAAAACCTCTTTACAGTCTGTTTCTACTCTGCTTTCTGCAGATTGAGAGATATTTCTCTCGATATATTTCTTTACATGTACCATGCAAAAGTGGATGCTATAGTCCAGCTGAGGCCTTGCCAGTGCTCAACAGAAGGGAAGGATTGCTTTACACACTTTACATAGCCCTGGTTTTATACATCCCACCTTTTACAGCATTATGACACTTTTAATTTCTGTTCAGTTTGTGACCTGCTAAAAGCTGCAGATCCTTATCTGTGGTACTGTTGCCTGTCTAATTGCCTCCTCCCCTCACAGCACTGCAGTTTATTTCTTCAGTCAATGAGTAGAGACTTCCACTTATCCTCATTGAATGGCGGCCTATATATTTCAGACCATTTATCTCGATTCATTGAGATCCTTTTGAATTCTAGCCCTGCCATCTAAAATATTTGCAATCCTTCCCAGCTTAGACTTAAATGAAAATACAGCAGGCATCCTCTCTCATTTTTTAACCAAGTCTTTATTCAATAATATCCAACACAAGACTGATCCCAGTGCAATCCCACTTGATACATGCAGACAAACTTATGGTGAACCGTTGATCACTGTTCTTTAAGGATGTTTTTTTTTTTTCAAGACCTGTGTCCTGGCTTTCAGTAGTTTCCCATGGACAATGTTGACTAGCCTGCTTATGAGCATGCCATGGGAGAAAGTGCAAAAAGACACACTAAATTCAAGATATATCACATCTCTGTTTTCTCCCTTTACCACAAAGCCACTGTCCTGGTTTCAGCTAAGAGAGAGTTAATTTTCTTCATAGTAGCTAGTATGGGGATATGTTTTGGATTTGTGCTGGAAACAGTGTTGATAATATAGAAATGCTTTTGTTATATAGAGATGTTTTTATTGTTGTTGAGCAGTGTTTACACAGAGCCAAGGCCTTTTCTGCTTCTCACATCACCCTGCCAGCGGGATGGCTGGGGGTGCACAAGAAGTTGGGAGGGGACACAGGACAGCTGACCCAAACTGACCAAAGGGACATTCCATACCATATGACGTCATGCTCGGTTTGTAAGAGGCTTGGGGAAGAGGAAGGCGGGGGGGCAGTGGTGTTCGGAGTGATGGCGTTTGTCTTTCCAAGTAACCATTATGCGTGATGGAGCCCTGCTTTCCTGGAGATGGCTGAACACCTGCCTGCCCATGGGAAATGATGAATGAATTCCTTGTTTGGCTTTGCTTGTGTGTGTGTCTTTTGCTTTACTTATTAAACTGTCTTTATCTCAATCCATGAGTTTTCTCACTTTCACTCTTCTGATTCTCTCCTCCATCCTGATGGGGGGAGGAG